>NC_054537.1:47648115-48002490 GCF_017654505.1 Polyodon spathula | reverse complement strand
TAAAAAGCACTTGAAATGAGACCATGTTGTGGTCTGAGTTTGCCAGTGGTTCTCTGATCTCTGTTTTAGTTATTCTGTCTTTATTTGAAAAGACTAAATCAAGGCATGCCTCCCCTCTAGTCGGTGCCTTGACAAATTGCTTTAGGAAGCAGTCATTTGTCACTTCCACCATTTCGATTTTGGCTGTCGTGCTCCCCACCGGGTATGAGGAAAGTTGAAATCCCCCATTAGTATGGCTTCTCCTTTGCTACACACATTTCTAATGTCATTGTATAACAGATTATTTTGCTCGCCATCTGAATCTGGTGGTCTATAGCATCCTCCTGTTATTATACCCTTTTGAATTTTTGTCCGTTATTCGGAGGCATATTGATTCAGCTTTGTTTTCATTGTCCAGATTTAACACCTGGGCTTCAAGACTGTTTCTTACGTATAGTGCTACCCCTCACCTCTTCCGTCCTGCCTGTCTTTCCTATATAGTTTATACCCACAAATATTATGTTCGTCCCCATCGCTCTTGGACAACCAAGTTTCTGTAACATCTATATCACTTCATAGTTACTTGTAAGTGCAGTAGCTTCAAGTTCTAACATTTTGTTTCTGATACTTTTAGCATTTAGATAAATACATTTAATGGCTGTCTTACCTGCATTGTTGTCCTTGTTTTGATGTGGTCTCCCTTCTGTTTTTTTTTTTTTTTTTCTTCCCTATTTCTTTCTAGTTTTAAATGTTTCTGAACCTGCTTGAGGATCTTTTCTCCAAGTAGATTGGTTCCTGTGGCTGGTGAAGGGGAACAGGTGTAGCGGTGATGCGATGCAAGAGTGACAGGCAGACAACGTTATCCAGTGAAAAAGTGTTTTTATTTGTAATCCAGGTCTGGTGACCGTAAAATAATAAATCCCTGGCTATACACAACAATGTGTAAAGCGCGGGGATAGCAGTAACAGGGCACAGTCCCGAACAAAAACAAACACACGGTCACCAGTCCTGGGTGAGTGCAGTCGTGCTGGTGCTGAGTGAAAACACGGGTAATTCGTGACAATAGTGCAGTGGTGCTCCGGACAGTGCTGACCCTAGTCGACAGCTCCGGAGGTGTGCTTTAACTGTCTAGAAGTGAAGAACAGACAATTAACAGGACAAACACAATAACACACAACACATATCCTTTTACACACACAGAGCTCCTCAATTCTTCTCTCTCTCTGATCATTTAACCCAAACAAAGGAAAAGATCAACGTTATCCTGGCCCCTATATGTAATCCTGCATGATATCTAGGTAAACGGTTGCAGCTGACTTATTACTTGCAGCTGCTCCTCGTTTACCTTTCAAGTCAATACGGACTTACAACAGTGTCTCGCTTCTTTCCAGGGTGATCCACTTCCCTGTCCTGGAAACGAACTGTCAGGCCAGCCCTTCCAGATACTTCTCCTCTCGTTCTTTAGCGCCCTCACAAGTCGGGAGGAAGATTTATCACCAGAACTCATTGTATTTCTGTCACAGTTCCCTTTTTATTTAGTGCAGTCCATCCCGCCTATATAGTCCTCGTTGTAGAATGTGGTCCAGTGATCAAGATAGGTGATGCCTTCCCGTGTGCACCACGTCTTCAGCCATGTGTTTTAGATTAATTATTTCCAGCTGTCCACATGGTCCTTTGGTTTTGTATCTTTTAATTTCCTCCCTAGCTCTCTGAATTTGTTTTGCAGGGATTTTGGTCTGTCTCTTCCAATGTTGTTTGTACCGATGTGGACAACTACTACTGGGTCGTCTCCTGTTCGTTCTAGCATCCTGTCCACGTTCTCGGTGATGTTCTTGACAAAGGCTCCTGGAAGGCAGCACACTGTTGTAGTAAGGGGGTCCAAACTGCGAACTGAATTTGCTGTGTTTCTCAGTGTGGAGTCCCCAACAATCATGACCTCCCTTCTTTTTGCTGTCTGGCCACCACCGTTAATAGGGTCCTGGATGTTGTTCCTTTCGTTCTCTTGATGTTGGTTTTGCTCATCAAAATTTTGAAGTTGCTTAAATTTGTTGGATGTTTTGATTTCTGGTGGTTGTGTTTGACGAAGTTGCTTTTTTTTCCCTGCTCTGCCTACCTGAACCCAGCTGTTTTTACCTTCTTCTATCTCCCTGGTTGTTTTCAGTCTGTTATGGGTGGTGCAGACTTGTGGGTGTGCCAGCTCCTCAAGATCCTTTTGCTGTCTTATTTTTTCCAGCTCCATTTCTAGCACATTTACTAGTTTATGCAAGTCGTGGATCGCATGGCACTTTAGAAATTAATTTTTTTTTTTTTTCTCAAAAAGACAGATGTCAATTATTGGCACCCCTAAAGATTCTTTATAAATAAAATCAAACAAAATTAAGTCTGCATTAACATTCTACTTTACGTACACCTCAGTCTTAAGGAACTGTATTGTGGCCGTCCATGGTATCCTGTTTCACTGGGGTATAAAAGTGAGGTAGTACGCATGTCATATCTATTTGTCATCCATCACCATTGGGAAAGGCAAATAACTCACAAATGAAGAGAGACAAATGGTTGTTGACCTTCATAAATCAGGAAATGGGTACAAACAAATAGCTAAAAACTTAAATATACCACTTGCCACTATTAGGGCAATAATTAAGAAGTTCAAAACCAGTGAAACTGGTAAATCTGCCTGGTAGAGGACGTGAGTGCATCGTGCTCCCATGCACAGTGAAGAAGATGGTTCAGGAGGCAAAGAAGAATCCAAGGCACAGTTGGAGAATTACAGAACTTGGTTGCATCTTGGGGTCACCAAGTCTTGAAATCTACAATTAGACGCCACCTCCATGTCAATAGCCTATTTGGAAGGGTTGCCAGAAAAAAAAAAGCCTTTATTGAGAGCAACCAACAAATATAAGTGCCTGGAGTTTTCTAAACGGCATTGGCACTTGGATTGGAACTGAGTGCTATGGTCAGATGAGAAAATAGAGTTCTTTGGCCATGCACACCGGTGGTGGGTTTGGCGTCAAAAGAAAGATGCATTTGCAGAAAAGAACCTCATACCTACTGTAAAATATGGTGCTGGATCTTTGTTATGGGGCTGTTTTGCATCCAATGGTCCTGGGGCCCTTGTTAAGGTCAACGGCATCATGAACTCTACCAAGTACCAGGCATTTTAGCCTGGCTCAGTGCCATTATCCTTGCAAGGGGAGGGTGCACAAAGTACTGAAAATAAGGTTGCCAATAATTGTGACTTAATTTTTTTGGAAATAAATTTATAATTTAAGAAATGTGTAATTTTGGTTGATTCCCTTGAATCATTAATAAAGTACAATATATTCCACGTGTTGGAAAATAACAATAAAAGGGTAATGAGTAAAAGGGTAATGATGGTATTATAATGGCATAGATTGTGCAATTTCATGCTGTGTGTGGAGGTATTTTAAAGATTTTTTTAAACATTTCTGAGACAGCATGGTGGTGGTATTTGTGTGTGAAATATGGTATTTAATTTTGCAATTATTTTAGTCAAATAATTGAAAAAAATAAGTACATGTTTGCTTTTCATGTTATAGTATATAATTTTAGACAAACTCAAGAATTTGTTACAACTATTTTAGATGCAAGCGGTGACAAAGTTCTGAAATTAAAAAAGCCAAAACAAAATAAATGTTGATTGTGTGTGTGTTAGTTATGTTCTCCCACGTGACTGTGTTCAAGAGTTTGTTATTTTAGTGAAGATGAAAATAGCTAAACTTTAGAGATGCCAGTTAGGCCCCTCATTAGCTGGGGTGGGTGTTCTTGAATGTCCAGTTTGTGATAATCAGCTAATACGGTGTTTTAAGATGCCAAGTGGCCAACCAACCTTGTGGTGTTCACATTATTGTCCTTTTAGAAACGCTTTTGTGTCAATGTTCTGCAACCAGCTACTGTGTAGTATTGAAAAATGTGGTGCTTGTCAGATTAGCACATACTCTGTTATATATATAATGCTTTGAGCACACTCTTAAACCCAGGGGAGATGATTAAGGAGGACTGTAACAGGGGGGGACCTGTATTGGCTCTTGTTGCGTGCATGATCCTGCAGGGGGAGCTTGGGAGCCATGAATGGCCCACCTGTCAATCATGGCATTGACATGTGGAGGCTGGGAGAGTGGTTGAGAGGCACGTCTTGAGCGGCGCTTGACCTATAACACAGTATAATAATTTTTTTTTTTTCTTTTTTTGTTCCTGGGTAGTAAGTGTTATTTCCTAATTGCTTATGCCTCAAAAGTATAGAAAATGGCTATTATTCCCCACAGACTTTGCTTTTGTGACCAGGACAGTGATATTTCAAAATATCACTATTTCCAATGGGAAAACGGGCAAATCTTTTCGTTCACATAAAGTCAGAAGAAAACAACATACAAATCCAAATTAACATATATTTATACTAAAGTAATACAACAATGACTACAAAAGATTTAGAAGTGAGTAGTTTTTCGAGATTTATGATTATACTGTATTTAAAAAGTATAAAAAGTAAAAAGCTAAAGTGCCCACCGCTACTTTTTAGAGCATCCAATATATCACTCTCTACAGCTAAAATATAAATCCTATACCTTACAGCAGTGCATCCAATATAAAAGATATATTAAATTCAAATGTATGCTTACATTCCAGTATATGGAAGTGTAGTGTAGGAAATATTGAAAAATGGGAACTGTCTTCAAAAGGCAGAGACTTGTGAGTATGTCCAAACAGTAATCAGTTTTTCAGAGATCTTCAGAGCATGGACCATACAACTTTAGTTTGCTAAACTTGTTTTTTATAGGATTTTCCCTCCATTGAATACATCAGGAGTCCCAATTTAATCTGATCATCAATCTGCCTTGACTGTTTCTATCTTTGAGTTAATGATATATTCCAGAAGGATCCGGTCAACTTTTTTTTTATTTTATTTTTTTTATTTTTTATAAACTTAATTGAATGTGAGTTCATGGTTCACTATCTTCCACTCCTCCTTTCCCTAAAATTCGCTGAACTGGAGTTCACAGGGTCCATGCTACCAAATACAATACAATGTTTGTATAATATGAGAGATGTTTTTAATATGTAACACCAGATCTATTTAATTATATTAACCTGGGTTAAAAATATCTATGCCCCTCTGTGGCAGGAAACAGCTTTGTGGGAACCCAGACCAGAAGAAAGCACAACCAAAACAGAAGGTACGGTGCAGTGGCACATGCACCATTTTATTAATGAACCAAAAAATAAATAAAATATTTGAACAAAAATAAACACTTGCTCACATAGCAGAAATAAAACAATTAAACAAAATAAATCACGAACACAAAAATAAACGCTAAGGTCCGGCTGGGCAGTAGCCTTCACGGATCCTTATTCTTTTTAAATATATCTCTCGCCTCTTGCTCTCCCGTTCTCCACTTCTGAACACACCACCCCCCCCCCCCCCCCCCCCCCCCCAACCTGGAGAGCTGCAGGATTTTTATACAGGTGACCACCTAATTAATTCGGGAGATGACCACCTTCTGCACGAGTTTTAATTATTAGCGTGGCTGGGCTTCATCCACGCTGCAAAACAAAAATGCACGGCGGTTCACAGTCAAATACATTTTTAAAATAACACAGAAATGGACAGCTGCGCTGTCATACAAAATAATAAACAAATACAAAATAACACGGGCGGAGGGGAAGACCCCGTTCTAAAATAAACACTGTATAGGGCTGCTCGCCCTGCTACACCCTCTTAGCCATATATTATGTTACCTTTTCAGTGTGTTCTTAATGGGTCAGTTTAACTTCATATACAAATGTGTGTTAACAAAGTATGACAGAGTGTAGGGGTTTATCATAAGCTTTTGAATAAGACCACTAAGCATACTATGGCAAGTCCAGTTATTTTCATTTAAATTCAGGCTATAATAAACATATTAAATATAATAGTCTTATATTAACATGTACCATGCTTGGGCCAAGCCTGACCCCTCTCTCTCTCTCTAAAAATCTGCCTGCACAAGCAGGTTTCAGACACCCTGTTTACTTGCCACGGCTAGTGTTTTAATTAATATGAAACTCCACTGTAAGCACTTTTCCAAATTCATTGCATGAAGTCATTTTTATGGCTGATTTTCAAGAGACACCTGGACCGGTATCTTTTCAGATAATAATAAAAAAAAAAGCTTACATCTTAATTTTTATAACTCCCCTCATTATTTTCTTATAATGAGATACACACTCCTGTCTTTCTTAAAACACCTTCTGTTGGTTATCATTCAAGGTTGGCAAATCCCGCTTTCAAGAGCAAACACCAATTTGTCATCTCCAACACTGCTTCTATTACAAGCAGGCAAAGGACAAGGTCACAAAATTAGTTATATTCCTTCAGCAAGTTTACTGTATACTAAAGTTTATTAAATACAGTCTGCACTATATCTTCTTATTTCAGACGTAACAGTTAATCTGTTTTTTATTGCAGTAAAACCTTTATATAAACTATACGTTTATATTCTTTAATGGATATTATAATGTCTAAAATATGTTTTTGTTTAGCTAGAGATAGAAACTGTGTCTAAATATTTGCATTTGAAGAGCAACACAAGACATACACTATATATCCACAGACCTCCAAGCAAAACACTTCAAAGTTGAAAAAAAAGAGGTCTCAATAATGAGGGGCTTCTTGTAATATTTCATGGAGGTGTTTTGTACAGGTTTTTAAATTATATTGTCATAAAACTGTTTAATTTGCCATGCCAGGTAAACAGTTCAGGCATGCAGTGCACACTGTCTTTCTATGGTGCAGAATAACATTGTTTGGTTCAGACCTGAGTGTGTGTGTGTGTGTGTGTGTGTGTGTGTGTGTGTATATATAATTATATAATTAGTGTTTATTAATATAAATATAATGCTCACTCTGGAGAATGCTGCATGTTGTGTGTTTTTTATTTATTTTTTTTACACATACACATATTTAACCTTTATTTCAAGAGGTTAATTTTTAATTAGGCACCTGCTTAGCAGCAAACACACCTTAATATTAAAACTTAGGACTGCTCATACATGTACATAATGTTATTTATGTTAGGTTTCTTATTTATTTAAATACTTTTCTTACTTTAATTGAACCTACTTCGATTGCTTCTGGCATATTAACTGTGCTCCATAGATTTTGCCTTTTTGCTCTCGACGGATCAAACTGTTTTGACTCAGAGTCTAATTAAAAAAGATGCTTTTGCCTGATAAGGGAGGTTTGGAACTTTCAGCAGGTCAGTCTGACCTTCAGTCCAATGAACTTTTCCACACAGGCCTTACACAGATCTGCTAATAATATTTTTCTACTGGTTTTAAATTCTTTAAAACACATTACAGTCATTACTATATTTGTTGCAGTTTCACAAATATTCAATTTGTATCCCAAAGATTAGCCTGCTTCCAGTAGCTGTGACAGTCTTGGTTCAGTTTCTGCTCACAGGTGTGGGTGACAGTCTTTAAAAGCCTGATGCCTGCAAAAACTTAAATATTATTAGCTGGGCCCCCATTTCTACATTCTCATTCCCATTGTCGGCAGACAAGCACATTTTAACTGAATCTGAGTCCATCAAAGAACGCACACCCTTGCATCCAAGGCCTTCCATGTAAAAGGATCTAATGACTTATAGCACAAAAGGGATGTGTCAGAGCCATCTGTTACATGCCAGTAATTCAGTTGTGCTAACTGAACTCTTTAAAAAAACAAACAAAAAAAAAAACTGTTAATTAGTTGCAAAACATTTAAAATATTTACAAACAGGTACTTAGAGACATACTGTAAAACATTAGTTTACCTACTGTAAACCTGGTTCCCTTTCAATTTGAAGGTGGCCACCAAAAATAGCTTATGGGAAAATACCAGAGCCACCTCAAGGGAGGGAACGGCAGCACACGAGGGACGCCTTAACCCTGCTTGATCAAAGGTCAGCGGTGCGAGAATGTAACGTCAAGGACCCTTGTGCCCATTTAAGGCAATCAGGGATCTCTCGCGTTAAGACGATAGAACCTGGAAAAAGTATGCAGCGTAGCCCAGCTAGCCGCATCACAAATTTCAGCCATGGAGGTACCTCTAAAGAGGGCCCATGATGTAGCCACACCTCTCGTGGAATGTGCGGCTACCCGCCCAGGTGGGCGTAAGCCAGCACCAATGCGACAGTCGCTGCTTCGAAAGGGGCTGTCCCAAGGTCCGTGTCCAGTGGCAGACAAAGAGCTGGTCAGAATGACGTAGTGCTCTCGTCCTATCCACGTAGCATCTCGGTGCCTGAACCAGGCAGGGGAAATTTAAGTTCATGTCCTTCGACGTAAACGGTGGTGGATGAAAGGACTCCAGTTCCACAGACTGATTACTGCGGAAAACTGTAATCACCTTGGGGAGGAAAGCAGGGTTTGCACGCAGTGACACTCTGCTACCATCATCCCAAATACACATGCAGGAGCTATGCGGAGGTGATAGCTAAGAGAAAGGTTGTCTTCATAGACAGATACGCCATTGAGTTGAAGTATATAGGGTCAAGTGGGGCCTGCGTGAGAGCCTCCAGTACAACCTCAAGGCTCCATTGGGGGATAGTATCCCTCCTAGGAGGGCTGCAACGGCTAAGCACCTCGGAGAAATTGGGTAGCCAAAAAATGCACGCCCGGGGACACTGAGTCCACGGGGGCATGGCAAGCAGAAATCCCTGCTAGGTATACTTTCAGTGTGGAAGGTGATCTCTACCAGCCTCAAGAAGATTTTGCTGAAACTGCAAGATGACAGGCGTGGGACAAGAGATTGGGTCATGATCGTTAGTACGGCACCAATCCTGGAAATATATCCACTTACAGGTGTACAGCGATCTAGTGGAATGCGCCCTAGCATTCTGCAAGGTACCTGCAACCGCATCCGACATCCTTAAGGCTGACCAGTGGTCCCTTTCAGGGGCCCAACCCATAGCTGGGGCCTGCCCGGGTCCAGGTGCCAAAGCGTGCCTCTCGTCTGACTGATGAGATCCAGGCAAAGTAGGAGAACCAGATTCTCCTGGGCCACCTGGGGGCCACTAGGTGAACTAACTCCTTCTCTGACCGGATCTTTCAAGAAAGGCTGGGAATAGTGGCAGAGGCAGGAGCGTGTAAAGTAGCGCGCTTGGCCATATGTGGACTTGGGTGTCGACACCGAGTGGACCGCCTAAGTGGTGGAGGGAATACCACGGGGGTCAATGTGTCATCTGTGCATTTCAGAACTGTTCCCATATGCGCTCCACCACCTAAGGGTGGAGCCATCACTCTGACAGGTGTTGACCCTCCCTTGAGAGGAGGACCACCACCCAATTGTCCACACTCAGAACATGTGTCACCTGAAGGGACAGGAAGTCAAAAGCCTGAAGGAGAGGTGATGCAACCCCGGGGACCGAATGCCACCCTGGTGGTTGACATGTGCCACCACTGATGTGTTGTCCGTGTGGATCAACACATGCTTGTTGCGCACCACAGGTAGGAAGCCCTGGAGGGCAAGGAAAACCACCTGTAGATGCAGCATATTGATATGCAGGGACGTCCAGCGGCCCAACCAGGACCCGCTGACTCCTGCCTTCGTAGACCGCGCCCCAACATGAGTGAGAGGTCATCCTCCACCAGTGCTGGGCCACCGAGCACGCAATCACACTGTCAGCCGACGTTGTCTGTCGCGCTTTAGATGCAGATGAAATGCATTGAGCCACGCTTGCAGCGGGCGCATGAGCAGTAAGCACAGCTAAATGGCTGATATCACTGCAGCCATCAGACCCAGTAATTTCTGGCACAAGACAAGGCGCACCCTCAATCCATGTCGAAACAGGGAGAGGTGGTGGTGGAGAGCTGCTACCCTGTCGTCTGAAAGGTATGCACACATTGTAGTGGAGTCCAGCCGGAGCCCCACATATGCTGTCGCCCAGCCGGACAGACTGGAGTACGTGACGATGAGTCAGCATTTGGAACCTCAGGGCCAGGATGGGGCGAAAGCCGCTGTCCTTCTTCGGCACCAGAAAGTATCTCGAGTAGAACCCCTCCCCGTGAGAGGTGGGGTCTACAAGACGAATGGCGCGCTTGCCCAGCAAGGCTGCCACTTCGGTCTGGAGCCTACCGAGGCACGAACGTAGTCGTGGCGCCGCGAAAAGGAGGGGGTCCCAAGTGAAACAGAAGTGCGTAACCGTATTGTACGGTTGCGAGCACCTAAACATCTGAGTTGCAAGCACGCCAGTACTGCAGCTGTTGTGCCGTAAACTGGGTCAGAGGCCGCAAGCCTTCAGGGGCCCTGCTGGGGCTTCTGAGGCAGGGCTGACCGAGTCAGCTGCCTAGGACGATTGCCCTGGAACTGCTTTATAGGGTGCTGCTGCGTGGACTGGCCATGGCCTGCGCGCCCTCAGTGTTGCGGGAGAACTCTGTCTCTTGCCTGTGTTGAGGCCTGTATGTGATGCCTAAGGTCACCCATGGGGACTGGCACTGTCCTGGTGACCATCCGCGTTGGAAATGTGTGCCATCGGCTCGACCTTCCCTGCGCCGGAGCGGGGGGAGGGAGCAACGCGGCCACCTGCCTAGACGCCACGTGCTCTCGGAGAGACTGCTGCAGGATCTCCTCCACTGCTGGACCAAAGGTATGGCCTGGCGATATAGGTGCGTCCAAAAGCGCAATGTTATCCGTATCGGGCACTCATGTCTGCGACAGCCACAGCTGTCTCCACGCGACCACTAGGCCAGCCAGGCTCTGGCCCATGGCCTGCCCTTGCAGGTCAGAGATCTGGAGCAACGTGTCCGATAACAATCGCAAGTCATGGCCACCAGCTCTGGGAGCAGGGTGTCACGCAAAATGCCATTCATGTACGCGACTAGCATACTGGATGTGTTCGCCAGAGGGGTACTCTGAGCCCCCGCCACTACGCCCTATGGACATGTGTCTCTGTAATCCTGCATTAATCCCAAGTAAAAAGGGTGAAAGACACACGCCTCACTCCTTTAAATCCATACTGTACAGGCATTCGACTCACAGACGACAGACAGAAGGACAAGCAGCCTGCAACGCAAGCAAGCAGGTGCTGAAGGCAGTATAAGAAAGAGAAAAGGGCTATGATTTAAGAGCTACTTATTACATGAAAAGCGGCAAGCCAGCTTTCAGGACGAAATGCAAGGGAATTGGCAGCAAGCCCGATGCAGCGCTTTTTAAGTAATAAAAAGGGCTCAATGCAACACAGCTGGTTTTGCATTACCAGCTTGAGAAGTGAAAAGTGGTCGAGCCTTCCTTTCTTGACAGTTTTTTATTCCCTCGGTAGGTGGGACCAAGGAGGTCATCGAGGGAAGGGGGGCCTATTGACTGCTTTGATAGTAATAGATCAGTGATACCCACCAATAGGCAGGTGTATATCCCATAAACGATGTTTACTGGCCATCTTCGAATTCAAAGTGAACTGTTCACCTGTATTGTGCTTACACGTTACAGGATGGATCCACTGCTGCTTCTTGTTTATATGCAACACAAACATAGTTCGTGTGTGTGAGCACGTATTATACATTTTGTAAGCATACATTTTATCTACAAACACTCATGTATCCAAAATATATATAATCCAAAAAAACACAAACAAATACTTTACTCAGGTGTTAAGCATTTTCTTTGCAAAGAATAATATATGAAAGTATCCTAAATTTACTTAAATGATTTTTTTTTCTTGGTTTACAAATTGCTTTGGGGCGGGGTGGGTGAAGGGTTCTTCTTTGTCATCTCTCGTCACTACCTAACTTACACCCACCCTATCTGGGGCTTCCTGCAGTTACTTGTTATCTATATTCTTCAAAATACAGTATGTAGCCTCTTTGAAAGGAGGGGCTCATCCTCAAATTTCCTGAAAATAAAAAGCCAGTGTTTGAATGCACTGAAATAAAGGAAAAAAAGCCCTGCTGTTTAAACGTATTGTTTTGTTTATTTTTAGAATGGGATCTCCCCCTCCGCCCCTGTGTTATTTTGTATTTGCTTATTTTATATTTGTGTCTAGATGACAGCGACCCGCCGTGCGTTTTGTTATTATTTAGCAGTGTGGATGGGAAGCCCCATCCACATTAAAAACTCCTGCAGAAGGTGGCCATCTCCTGAATTAAGTGATTAAGTTGTTGCTAATCGGGAGATGGTCACCTGCATAAATACCTGTAGCTCTCTGCACTCCAGGTGGGTGTTTAGAGGAGGAACGAGAACGAGAGCGAGTGAGGAGTGAGAGAGGAGAATTTATTTAAACAGCAGTTAAAGGATCCGTGAAGGCTACTGCCCAGCCGAACCTTAATTCATTATTGGTGTTCGTGATTATTTTTGTTTAATTATTTTTGTGCTCTGTGAGTAAGTGTTTATTTTTGTTTAAACATTTTATTTATTTTTGTATTTAAAATAAAAACGGCCACGGCGCGTCTTTTTGTTGGAACTGCAGCTAGTGCTGCATCCGTGCATTTTGAAAATGTGCGGGGCTCCAGCAAGAGGCCAAATGGCAGCACGCAGAATTTGCCCACGTTGACTTGAAAGGCGAAGCGCAGATACTTTCTGTGTGTGGGATGGATCAGGATATGGAAGCAGGCATCTTGCAGTTTGATCGATGTGAACCATTCGCCCGGCTGGATGGACTGAAGAGATATGCTGTGCTGTCAACATCTTGAACTTCCTTTGTTTGAGGACCCTGAAATCTAGAATAGGTCTGAAACCACCATCCCTCTTGGGAACCAGGAAGTACCAAGAGCACAGCATTCTTCTGTTGAAGATTGGCGATCTCCTGTTGAAGGAGTATTGTACTTGCTGGTTCGACGGTGGTAAGGAGCACACCCTTGAAGGGTGGCAGACCTAAGCGGAATTGTAGAGTGTATCCATGTTTCACTGGTCGTTTCCTTGGGTCAGTCCGGTTGTGAGGGGGGTTGTTTGCAGCCAGGGCCCCTCGAGGGTGGTCTCCCTTGGGCTTTCTTAGGCCCCCGGCCTCTGTCTCCACCTGAAGAACCGGTTACCTCTGGCCGGTGGTGATCCCTTGCCGCTGGCTCTTCCTCTGCTTGCTTGTCTGTTCTGGGGTGGAGGACGGCATTCGGGCCCCATTGCCCCTGCAGGATGTGAAGGCCACCTTGGGCACTGGCGGTAAGCCAGAAGGTGTGAGAATTTGGAGGCGACCTCCGTGGCTATGTGAGACTCTAATTAATGGTCATCCCAAACATCTGCCCCGGTGTAATGAGATATCCAGTAATGCCACCTTCTCGGTCTCCATGACCTTGGCTTGCGTCAGCCATAAATGCCAGCGAGCGGCCACAAGCACCACCAGAGACCTCCCTGATGTCTGACCCAACAGATGCCTGACCCCATTAGGTCAGTCATTGCCTTTGCTACAGCCTGAAGCTTGCCTGTTTGCTTCTGTCGCCCTTTCCTGCAACCTCTCTGCTAAATGGATCTGATAGAGCACTAATATTGCTGTGGGGTTCGCTGCTCGCACTGACAGCGCTGCCAATGCATGTGCCTTTTTTAGCATTGCGTCTGTTGTCCTACAAGACTTGGACGGGCAGGTCAGATCTTTATCCCCTCTGGTAAAGGTGGAGCCTTGCACCAATACTGTGACCGTGTCCCCAATAGTGGGGAATGTGCCTAGGCTGCTTCTTGGGCTCCCACAGTGTGCACCAGTTCCAGGAAATTCTCTCACAAAGGGAGGTCCTGCTGTGGATGGCCTTTTTGTTTTAAAAAATGGTTCCTCTTTCTCTCCTGTTCTGCCAGCCAGGGAACGTCGGTGGCTGCAGGTGCACGCTGCATAAGGGGCCCAAAACTCTCCCTCTGCGACACATGCGGCAGAGGCAGTATGGAGCCCTCCACTGTGGCTTGCCAGATTGATGTGGCTAGGTCAGACATGTCTGACCTTGACGCTGTGAAGGACAGCTTGTCTGGGCTAGGAGGTCTAGGTGCTGGGATGGGGAGTGAGACTGGGGAAGTTGGAGTGCAGTGCAGTGGTAGGGGGTAGTCTACCCTGGGTTTTGAGTAGGGTCTGTAGCATTGTCTGCTGAGCCCTCACAGTCTCCGCCAGCTCCTGAAAACGCCGAACAGCTGTGTTTGGGCATCTCCTGAGGCGACTCTGACGGGGATCGTCTGCGCCTGCGCAGGGAAGGAGAGCAGTACTTGCGCGGTAACCGCCTGTCCCCTGGTGAATGCCCCCTCGAGCGATACAGCCTCAGTGGTGACGATCCCGCTTCCCCTGAGAGCACTGTCGGTGCCAAGCATAGTCAGCACCGAAGATGTTTTCAGTGGTGCTGAGTCAATCAAGGCTGGGGTAGGCGCTCAAAGGGTGTTGCAAGCCTGTGCCGAATAATCGCCAGAGTCGGCGTCGAAGATAACATTTTTTAAATATTTTTTGGGAGGCATGGCTTATGTGAAAAAATCTAACACAACCAAACATATTATATCATTGGAAAGGTCTACTTAATTCCTTTCTGGGTTTTAATTTCTGATTTTACGGTTACAAAACTACAAGCACTAACACAGTTGTCATATAATGTATTCACGCCCAAATATGATCATTCCCGTTAGGTGGCATAGGGTTAAAGAACACTATTATAGTATAGTTTAATAAATTATAATTGGATAGCATTATGAAATAGGTGACACTTGGGCTCTAACCCCACCCCTGGCTTTATTTGGCACACAGCTCGACAAATAGCCAGTGGAGAACTACCTGTACCCGTACCGTATGGCGCCCTCAATCGTCAGATGTGCCAATGGAGAAGGGGTGTGTACTGTACTGATTTGGGTACTGATCAGTAGTAGAAGCCTGTCCCTCAGTGTGTCCTAAATCAACATAATACATTTGGTTAGAACAATATTGATCAAATTCTTGCCCGACCAAAGTAATTTACTAGTAATTCCAAATGAAAACTTTCAAAGCTGCATGATCTATCATTTTTTGTATGACATGTTTTTCATGTTGCATGTATTTGTACCTGTTCAGTGCTTCCAGTGGTTCCCAGCATAGATACTAGCATCTGTCATCTTTGTAAAAACAAAAAAAAAAGTTTGTGAAACATGTTTTAATGGCCAGTCAGCCACCCACTGCTTGATTAAAAATATTAAGATTTTCAGGTATTATTATTCAGTCAATATTTTGTTGTATTATTGTACTGTAAGGTGATATAGTACATAACAGCGATACATATGCACCAAAAAAAAAGCATATTTCTTTTGTTGTGTAAAAATATGTACCCAGGTGCTTGTGAGAGATATTGGGGGTTTTCATGTAGGCTGTACGCCTTTAAGAAGAAAGGCGTGATGGGATGTCAGCTGATATACAATTATAAATGCGTGAAGTAACTTAACAAAATAGATGGTGAGTAAGTAGATTCAAGAAAATGCACAGAGTCCTTTTCTTCAATCAGTTGCCAGGTTTATTGAAATATGCAGGGAGTCTGATCCTAGGTACAGGACAAACAGAATACTCATCATTACAATGTTTGCATGACATTAAATACCTTTCTGTATAGATGGTCCACCTACCCTTTCTCTGACACTTAACCAGTTGCAAAGGTAATTTAATTTAGTGTGTGTGTGTGTGTGTGTGTAGTGTGACAACCTCTGAACTCGGTGCATTCTTCACACTCCTGGAGACAAAAGGTCCATACATCTGCCTTTTGTTATCTTCTTGGGACCCCCTTTGATCCTAGTGGCATTATCTCTTTCGATCTCTCTGAAGTCTTTAGAGCCTGTCCCCTTCTAGTCCACAGCATTGTTATCTCGTTAGCTTGCAGTCAATGTTGGGCAAGGCTTGTAGATGCAATATCTCTATCAATGGTTAGCAGTACATGCAATTTGAGCCAAACAGTCTATTCTGCCCTCGCAAAAGAGTCCCTTTCTTAAGCTTAACAGATAGATAAACTCTTTCCAGTAACTGTAGTATTGAATGATGCTTTATTGACACCAGTTTGTAGGTACAGTGTTAGGAACTGAGTAAAACTGAAATAAAATAAAGAAAACAACCGTACGGGTATGCTGAATACTATGCTTAATTCTCACTAATAGCACAGCATGTATTTTTAGGTATGGCATAATATTATCATAAACTCAGAAATATGCTGCCGTATGCAAAATAATTCCCCAAACATGGCAAAATCAATCGCATAGAACAGATATCTCCAACCATGCAACTATCAAGAAAATACGTAAATCTATCACGCAAACGATCATCCATATAAAATATCATCATGAATTGAAAGGTGAGTATGTTATTATTGATTTTACTTACAGACAATGCTTCTACAAATAATTGCAAGAAGGATGGAGTTCGATGATATCTGCAGCTCCACAGAGCGACTTTCACCGTTGCTAACAAGGATTCTTCTTTACAGGAAATAGGAACTTAAGTAAACAACAGACCTTATCAGTAAACAGCACCATCTAGTGGCCAAATGGAATTGACTTAAAAAATGAACTCAAACCAACTAAAGGGTCCAGAACACAGTCTGCTATCTGCAATATTAGTCTCTTTTCAGAAAAGAACACCAGTATAGCTCTGCCAGTCCACATGCATAGCAAACTCCTAATCAATTCTCGATCCATGTTTTCCAACAATGCGTAAGTGCAGAGGTGCTGGATTATTACACTTCAGTTTCTTGCAACAGCTGTGAAAGTGACCAAATGTGTGTGAGTAGTGTTGTGTAAAAAAAATGTTAATCAACAGTTGCATTAAAAAAATATAGAACAGTGAAAAACAAAAATAGACGTGCATTAACAAGTGAAAAAGTTACCTTTTTTCTGTGAACTCCACTAATCATACGTTATCTTTCCCCACTCAATTCGTAGAGTGAGAAACACAGTCATTTACCATAATAAAAAACACAGTAAAGAAAAAGAAAATGTAAAACATAAAAAAGACTTCCGATACAGTCATCGAAAGACAACACATTGTCTAATTTCTATGTCGTATTTTATATTTAAGGTAAGGCAAGTTTATTTTTCCATTTTAAAAGTGCTCCCAGCAATAAAGTTCTGCCACCCGGCTACACAGAATTCCTGAGGAGAACCCTGGGGTGGGTACCAATATTGATATTTTGATATAATATTGTTCAATATTGATAATTTCCATATTGTGATATTGTGGGATAAAAAAAAATTCATGTGCGCTCGCAGAGACATACTTTATTTCTAATACAATAATACTATAATCAAGTTTATTTTATATTAAGATACAACAAACCCTAAACTTACCAATTATTGTTAGTCTCGTAAGCAAACACCACACATAAAGTATTTACCATTTAATTCCATCGGTTAGTGATTTAACAAATGCATTTCAAACATTCAATAGCTATAAATCAAGAAAAACAACAAATACACCTATGTACCCTCTCTCATGTGGTCTACTCCCATTTCTTCACCTGTTTCCTCTCACCAGCCAATCCCTTACTGGAAACTATATCCTGTTTCCAAAAAGTGTGTGCATCAACTAATTAACAAACAGGACCGTCTTTTTTAAAGGGATACACACCTAAAAAGAAACAGCACAAAAAAACATATAGTAAATGGGAAAATCGGCTAAACTAATTTTGATATATGTATATATAATTTTTCTTCCGTTCAGCTCACGTGCTCACCAGGTACCAAACACTATTTGCATGCTGCATTAATTAAGCAGTATTGGCATTATTTTTAGATATATGCATGTGTCAGTGTGGTTCATTGCATTTTTTCCATGTTTAATGTATTATTAAAATGTGAACTTTCGGTATTATAAATGAGATGTACTATTAAAACATCAAAACACATCTCCAAAATAATGTAACCTTGTTTTTCTGTATGAATATTATGAAGCAAAGCTAAGATAAAGTAAATTATTGCTTTTATGTAAATATCTTTTAAAGTCTGTGTTTCATATTGCAATTGTTTGTTATTTTTTTGTGTTTTGAAAGACTTCGATATTATCTATCGAAATACGTGCATGATATCGATATACAATTTTCAGATCGATGATATAGATACAGTGCCTGTAGGAAGTGTTCACCCCTCTTGGATGTTTTCATGGTTTGTTGTGTTACCACCTGAAATCTTGATGCAATTGAGGTGGGATTTCTTTTCCTTTGATTTACACAACCTACTCAACACTTAGTGTGTGAAAAAATGGTGGTGTGGGGGTGTGTGTGAAAAAACCAATTAAAATTAAAAACCTGAAAAGTCTTCATTAGATAAGTATTCCCCCACTTTGCTATGACATGCCTAAATAAGCTCAGATACTACCACGAAGACCAAGTAGCTTTCAAAACAACTCCGGAATAAAGTTGTGGAAAGGGACAGATCATGGGAGAGGTATAAAAAGATTTCAAAGGCATTGAATATCCCTTGGAGCACAGTCAAGTCAATCATTAAGAAGTGGAAGGTATACAGCACTACCCAGAATCTGCTTAGAGCAGGCCATCCTCTCAAACTGAGCAGCCTGGTAAGGGCATTTGTCAGAGAAGCTACCAAGAAGCCAATGACAACTCGGAAAGACCTACAGCATACCATGACTGAGATGGGAGAAACTGTCCATGTGTCAACAATAGCTGAGGTACTTCACAAATCTGGCCTGTATGGAAGAGTGGGAAGCCATTTCTGAAAAAAGTCCAAAATCTGTCTTGGAATTTACAAAAAGGCATGTGGGAGACTGAAAACATGTGGCAAAACTATTGGCCTAAATGCAAAGTGTCATGTCTGGCACAAACCCAACACAGCACATCACCCAGGTAACACCACCCCTAATGTGAAGCATTAGTGGGGATGCTTTTCATCGGCAGGAACTGGGAAGCTTGTCAGGGTAGACAAAATGGATGGAGCTAAATACAGACAAATCCTTGAGGAAAACCTGCTTCAGTCTGCAGAAGACCTAAGATTGGGACAAAGATTCACCTTTCAGCAGGACAGTGACCCCAAGCACACAGACAAAGCGACACTGGAGTGGCTTAAAAACAAGAAAGTGAATGTCCTACAGTGGCCCAGTCAAAGTCCGGGCTTGAATCCGATTGAGAATCTTTGGCAAGACTTGAAGATTGCTGTCCTCCAACGATCCCCATCCAACTTGACAGATCTTGAACATTTTTGCAAAGAAGAATGGGTGAATATCACATGATCCAGATGTACAAACCTGATAGAGACTTACCCCAAAAGACTCACAGCTGTAATTGCTGCCAAAGGTGGTTCTACTTCGGGGGTGAATACCTATCTAACATAGACATTTCAATTTTTTTTATTTTTCATTAACTGTTGTTTCACAATAAAAAAAATCATCTTGCCTCTTCAAAGTGTTGAGTAGGTTGTGTAAATCAAAGGGAAAAAAAAATCCCATTTAAATGCATCAAGATTTCAGGTTGTAACACAACAAACTGTGAAAACGGCCAAGGGGATATGTGTGTGTGTGTATATATGAGAGAGAGAGATTTGTTGTTCAGAAAAAGTCTGTCCTTAGTTGATTTTCAGGACATATGAGTGATAGACTTTGATAATAGAAATATCTGGTCAATCTTAAATATTTAAGATAATTTGTATGCAACCTGCTAATTGTCCATAATGTATTTTACTATGCTTTTCTTTCAGAAAATGGCACTGGTGAGATGGTTGCCTGTGGCCATGCTATCATTTTTCTTCATGGTGTGCAACGGACGCTATGACAGCGATACTGACCTTGAGTGCAATAATGTAGCCGAGCACAGCGCAAGAGATCAGCTACTCAAAACTGGCCGTGAGATAATCCAAGGTATTGACACTCAAGCAGCAGAGCACATGCAGAAACATCACCTGGAGAGCCTCTTTAACCGATATGGAGAGAACGGCAGCATGTCCATTGAAGGGTTGAAAAAGCTTCTGGAGAGCATAGGGTTAGACAGGATTAAAAAGGTGTCAGTTCGGGATCGGCACTTCGAGAAAGAGCATGAGGGTCATCATCAGCAAGGTCATAACCACCATGCGCACCACCACCTACACCTCCATCACCACCCCTACCAGCACAAAATGCCCGCCAGCAAAAAAGATGCAGAGACCCCCAAAATTATAAAGAACAACTTAACAGTAAGCAAGAAAACTGAAGATTCCAACAGCCAACACAACCTTTATGCAAAGAAAGTGATTAATGAAATCAGCACCACCCCTGTGTACACAACCAACATTTTGTTGAAGTCCAGTGAGAGGCGGAATAGAAGAAGCGTAGACCATCCCAGCGATGGAGCAGGTCTTTCCACAACTGCTGGGACCGGCTTTGCCAAACATGATGTCCTGGAGACCACAAAGCTTAGTCCAGTTAGCAATTTGTTAGTTCCAGGGGAACACGGTGAGCCTGCTGAAAGTGAAAAAGAGGAGTACATGCATACAGATGATCATGATAACCATGAACATCTTGAACAAGAGGTAAGGTGGATTTTGTGCATTTGGGTGGGGATTTAAAAATATTTGTAAATATTTAAGAAGTTTGCTATATGAAACCTATTGGTGTTTATTCTTTCCCTAGAAGACTAAACTATGGAAGCAGATGGTAAACAAGCTACAGTCAATGTCTGTTAACCTTTTCAATCATGGTTCCGTTCAATTACAGGTACCTAATGCCCTAAAGATATCTTGTAGGCCAAACTCCTTGCAGTAGTGGGGGGGGGGTTTTTTTTTTCACATTTTGTACTTAATAGAAATTATACAAAAAAATATTAAAATATGGTAAACGTACATCGATGTAAAGGGTACTCAATAAAACCATGCATGAGTACATTACAATGAATGGCCTAGAAACTCATGTAACGCTGTTTGGTGTGGCGTTTATGTGCGAAATCACCCGCAATACATTCTATTGCTAAGCGTACTGCGTATAGTTTAAAACCAACACTGTTGAAAAGAAAAATGCAGTTATTCACAAAATAAAAAATAAAAAAAAGATTTAAAATGGAAGTAACCTGTTGATCTCATTTTTTACTTACTTGAGGATATTTTAATAGGTATTTCATAAAGATTTGATATAACACTGGGTATGAAGAATCCCCAGCCCAGAAGGGATGAGCTTCGTAGGAAATAACGTGTACAGAGATTTCAGGTCAAACGTCAGTAGGCATTGATTGATCATTTAAGTTATGTCAAGGTATGTAATCACCGTCCAAATTGCCCTTTTTACAGTATTATTTTCTGAGCAAAATAATGAATAGCATTATTATGTGCTAAAACGATTCCATTTTTTGTATCTTTTTGGCATAAATGGTACATTTAACATAGTTATCCTTACGTTGCACCAACGACCCAAATAAAACAGATGATAACATATGCTGGTATTGTTTTGTTGGGAACTTGAGTAATTAAGGATAATGCCCAAATAGTTTCCATAATTATGTTTGTGTGTGTGTGTGTGTTGTTTGTGTATTTTGAATATTAAAATTAACAACTGAACTAATTACATAGATTTTTAAGTAAGAATTTAAAAGTAAGATTTAAATGGAGCAGAAAAGTAAAAACCATGCTATAACAGTGACACTGTTAAACAATACAGCCTAACCTACAGGCCTACATTACCAACCTTGTTGTCAATCAAAAAGTTGTTTTAAAAATACAGACTGCCCCGCAGCAGTCATTTTGGCGGTTTTTGGTTTTAAAATGTAATTTTCTCCAGTCGTGTAACACATATGGGGCTATGCGTTCATGTACCTTTCTGTCCGTATGTATTAAATATGCTTCGTGAGAATGAAACGTGGAAGTGTAGAAATAAAGGAGATATATTACATTTATACCTAAAAGCCCCCGGAGCAGTCACATTGACGGCTGCAGAGAAAACTATTGTATTGTGATTATACAGAATGGTATTCTACTTTTATTATTTTTATTTACCAGTCCGCAATGTGTTTAGCTGTAATCAGATTAGTCTCTACTCTCTCTCTCTCTGAGTGAATGACTGACAGTCTCTATTGTTTTCAAAAAGCCTTTTGAAGGTTGGCGCCTGCTTGCCAGCTGCGCTGCTTTGGTCAGTCGATTAGCATCGGGACTAGTGAAAATAAATACCAGAGACCATGGAGTTTTACTACTACTGTGCAACAAAATATGGAGTTGATGTGTTGGATCAGATGGCACAGAAGTATTCCGTTAAAGCTGGCTCCCGACAGTGGTCTGTTCAGGTGTACTGGACCTAACAGCCATCAACTCAGAACAGAGGCAGACTGCCAAGCGTGCCCACAGCTGAAGCTGGCAACCCCGTTGAGAGCTGCAAGGGACACCAATGCCAGGTTGGCAAGTGCAATAAAAATAAAACTTCGGACAGCTGTGCCCTGTGCAGAAAGGTGGTGTTGATTGTGAACAGCCTTAGACTCAAGGTAAAGGAATACAGTTTTGTCAAAAAAAAAGAAATTACTGTGCACTTCTGTAAAATGTGTTTTTCTAAGGTTATCTACGTTGTTCAGTTGCTTCTGCTCATCTGATATATATGCACACGCGCTTCGGTTGTTTAGATGTTTGTGGCGTACTCGATTACTCCTTTCATCATAATATTTACAGTGTTTTGAATACAGCCATCAAAAAGACTGCTGCAGGGCTTCTAGGTATGAGTATATCTCTGGTCCTTCTAGTGTTAATACAGCATCTAAGAGTAGTATACGTTATTTATTAAGGTACTGTTATTCATAAAACTGTTAATTCCTGACATTGACATTAAACTTTGGTGCGAGTCAGTTCCAGATAATTAAAGGATCAATGCTTTTGTGTTACTTACAGATCGTAGGCTTGCAATTGATTGTTTCCGACGTCTGATCAGAACCCATATTCCCAATCTTCAACAATGTTACCTTTGTTAGAGCTGTATTTTTTTCACAGTAAAAACTGCTTATTTCACAAAAATATTTACTTACCTGAAAAACGCTAAATGCTAAATTTTAGACTATTTCATTTTTTATGTTCACCTTTTAACTATTTCAGAACCAAGCATTTTTTAGTAGCATGCTCCTCCAGGACCAGGTTTTTTTTGGCTGTATTTGAGTTTCTTTCTATACAAATTCACTAAAAAATCAGTTGTTTACAGTAGCATCTTGGAAACTCTGTCCCTTTTTTTTCTGAACGCTTTGGGGAACATTATAAAGTACTTCAGAAACCATACAAACTTTTTGCTGTTTTTCAGACACACATACATATATATATATATATATATATATATCTATATATATATATATATATATATATATATATATATATATATATATATATATATATATATACACACACAGTATTTTATTTTTTTATTATATATTCTGCTTAGAGATACATGTATAAAAACACGTTATTCTATTACCCGGGGGACCTTACAATACTTCCTGAAAGTTTTGTTGAAAAATATTGATGTTTGGGCAAATTACAAGACATTGTTTCACTGAGTGATTGCAATGTAATACACATTTATTCTCAGGGTCTTCATAAGCAGTAATGGACACTACGTTCGATTATTTTCTCAAAATAAATATTTATAAATAAAATAGTTATTCATTCAATTATTGTCAGTAATAAGGGAGAAAAAAAAAAAAAACCTGATAACTTTAGTTCATGAAATACTATCTGCTTATATCCACTCATTTCTTGATATTTATAAATGTGGTAAGTGTACATGAGACAGAATAAATGTTCTAATATAACTATGCCAGATACATTGGATTTCTTTCTTACCTTTCTTACAAGTTTCAATGAAGCAATCTGTGATGTCTTTTCTCTGCGCTGCCAAAACTTTCTCAGCCCTTTAGACACTGAATGCCCCTCTCAGTGACGTCACATGAAAAAAAAAAAAAAGCTATCAGGAAGTGAACGTGACAGGGTAGCCGGTGTGGTCAGGCCAGAAGGCAGGAACAAAACAAACACACAGTACTGCAGGGCAAAAAACGCTGCGTGCGCAGTTAATTTAAATAACAAAATAAAATAAAAGGTTTTAACAAAAACACTGCTCACAGAGCAAAATAAAAGTTTAAACAAAATAATCACGAACACAAACAATAGGTCAGGCTGGGAAATCGCCTTCACTCAGGCTATAATATATATATATATATATATATATATCTATATATATATATATATATATATATATATATATATATATATATATATATATATATATATATATATATAAAATCTTTTAGTTTTATTTAATCCACTCGCTTACTCTTGTTCATCCTTTCCAATACACACCCTGAGTGCAGAGAGCTGCAGGCTTTTATGCAGGTACCATCTCCCGATTTAGCAACAAATGAATCACTTAATGGCCACCTTATGCACAAGTTTATTAATGTGGATGGGGCTTCCCATCCACGCTGCAACACCATACTAAAACAAAACATACTCAAACATAATCATAAAACACAAATACAAAATAACACAAATGACACAGGGCAGTGGGGGAGACCCCGTTCTAGAAATAAACAAGTAAGTGTACAGGACTCCTCGTCCTGTTACACAGTCCCTCCCCTATCCAATGATATGTGTTTCAGGACTACTGCAAAATATGGTGGCCCTGTAAGTCATCAAAACAAAGTACGTTTTTTTTGTGTTATCATGATCTCGGTCCTTCCAAAGTTAATGACATTCTATTTTCACTAGCAGTGCATTATCAAAATAAATAAAAACATAAACAAATGTAAAAATAACAAGACTCTTCTCTTCTTGTATTGGATAGAGCGATCTTTAGCAGGAATATTTCTGATCTTTGATGCAGCTGGTGTCTTGTTTTCATTGAAGACATTTTAAAGATGTTGTGCAGCGTGTTCCATTAACCGGAAGAAAACTAAACTGGCTGCCAGGTTCTTAAATGCAGTGTAACAAGTAGTGCTTCAATAAGGGAAACGTTTGCTATATTTATTTTTAAGTGATAAAAAATATGTATTGCGGGGGGGGGGTAATGCTGGGATGCCAGAATTACTGTCGGGCCCTCTTGAGGTTTCGTGGGCTGGTCGACGAAACACCGAGGACAGAAGGTGCCCACTTGAAGACCCCAGAGATGTACCCTACTTAGCTCAATCCAAACGGTTGTCATGCTGATGTGTTGGGAGATTGCATTGTGGTTGAACCCCAGAGCCAGCATCGCAGCCATTGCGTGTGCTGATGCATTATATTTAAATAAATAAAAAAACTTTTGAACCCCACTGGGGCCCTCTGCGTGCACGGGCCCAAGTACAGCTGCACCTGCTGTATCTGCTATTTCTCTGCCTGAAAATTCTCCTGAAATTTTCCAGAGCAAGATAGCACAGCTGCTAGAGTGCCTGAATGGCATAACAGTCTATATGAATGACATTCTGGTCTGTGGCGCTTCCATGACAGAACATAATGAGCGTTTTGGACAAGGTTTTTAAAACAATCAGGGCATCAGGGTTAAAGCTGAATAAAGAAAAATGCAAACTATGTCAAAGCACCATTCAGGTTTTGAGACGTTGAGTCAACAAAACTGGATTGAGTCCTGATCCAGAAAAAGTGAAAGCTGTCCAGGAGCTGCAATCATCCACTAATATAACAACTCGGAGTCATGGGAATGATAAACTACCTAAGAAGCTACCTGTAAGACCTCTCTGTCACCGCAAAGCCACTTAATGACTTGCTAAGCTCAAGCGTAGCTTGGTTGTGGGGTTTAAGACGAGAGGAAGCTTTTACTGCCGTGAAAGCTTTGGTGTCTAATGCTTCAGTACTGGCATTTTTTTTATATTTCTAAACCAACCACAGTGTCAGCTGGTGCCATTAGTTATGTTTTAGGAGCAGTATTACTGCAAGAACAAGATTCTGTTTTCAAGCATGTTGCTTTTTGCTCACGGACACTAACCTCTGCAGAATGTAAGTATGTGCAGATAAAAATTTTCACATTTCCTATGTGGACTTGAATCTTTCTGGCTAGTAACAGACCATAAACCACTGGTTCCCCAAATCAATAATAAAGATTTGGACCAAGTTCCTTTGAGATGCCAGCGATTACTGATAAGGGTTATAAGATTCAATCCAAAGGCTGAGCATGCACCTGGAAGCAGTCTTCTCATTGACTACACTTTGTCAAGACACCCAATACAGAATACAGAAGAGACTGACTTGGATAAAGGAGTACAAGCTTATGTGGATGTCGTGGAAAAGCAGTGGCCAACATCTGACATTAAGTTGCAACAAATAACGGATGTTGTTGCTTCTGATGCACAGTTAACAACAGTAATGTAATATGTTGAAAAAGGGTGGCCACAATATATTAGCAGTGTTAAACCAGAGGCTAAGAGTTTTTTTGACTTCAGAAACCAGTTGAGTTCCACTAAAGGACTTTTGACGTATAGTTCACGTATTTTTATTCCCCAAGACCTGAGAGCAGATATGTTGCATCAAATTCATGATTGACACCTTGAACTGACCAAGTGCTGGGAGCGTGCTGCCACATCAGTATGATGGCTGGGGATAAGTTCAGCAATTCAAAACAAGGCAGCTTCTTGTCCACCGTGCCAGATTGCAAAACCAGCTCAGCACAGAGAGCCGCTGATGCCAACTGCTTTGCCGCCGATGCTAAGTTTCCAAAGAGTAAAGCAGGCAGATAAATGTGCAAAAATGTCATATAGAAAGTTTTATGACTAGACATTCAGCAAGACCTCTGCCTGAGCTACGGCCTGGAGACCTGGTCAGGATGAAACTGGATTTTCAAAAGGGGTGGAGCAACCCAGTAATAATAACTGAAGATCATGCAACTCCCAGATCGTACATTGTAGAATCTCAGGGAGGAACCTACCGACGGAATCGAAGACACCTTCAGCTCATTCAAAGTTCTGTGGAAAGCTCCAGTGAAGTTTCTTAACCTGAGCCAGGTGTCAAAACAGAACCTCCAACAGGTCCCTCCTCTCCAGTGATACAACACGCTCAGGACATGTTATCAACAAGCCAGCTAGATTCAAAGACTAAAAGGAAAAAAAGAAATCTATTATAGTCTGATAATAAATTTAAAAAAAAAAAGACTTTGTTATGTTTACAGTTTTTGTTTATTAAGTAAAAGGGAGAGATGTAAGATAAAGGGTTAATTTGTGTTAATGCTGCCATTTACTTGTAGAGTTATCTTTATACAGCTCAGAGGTATTGGTGTTGTTATTGTTGTAAGCCAGTAAGGTTAGTTGAGTTTTGAACTGACACAAGAGTTGTGACCGTGTTTCTCCTGACAGCTGTATTTTTTTTATTTTCATTGTTAACATCCTGACAACTTTTTACACTTACAACTTTTAAAGTCTGTTTGAAAGCTTTTTTCAAAATGTCTGCAAAGTAGGCTTTTATAGTTTATTACAAATTTCTAAACATTTTCTTTTTTTACATACTTGGGCTACTGATTTTCCATTCTGGGGAATAGTAAATTCAGTTTTTCAAAATTGACCAATTCCGTTGTTTCCCACTTTATCAACTTATTAATAATTAAACATGGCATTTGAACATAAATATAATTGATAGCACTGTGTAACATTTTTTTTGTTTTGTTTTGTTTTGGTTCCTGGGTAGTAAGTGTTATTTCCTAGTTGCTTATGCCTCAAAAGTATAGAAAATGGCTATTATTCCCCACAAACTTTGCTTTTGTGACCAGGACAGTGATATTTTGAAATTTACCTATTTTCTAGAACATTCCAGATAGATTCAGTGCTGAGTAAACTTGGAGTAACTTCTAGAACTTTCCAGTAATATAAATAGTAGTATAAATACAGGGGCCTTAAGCCTATCAGTTCAGTTTAGTTCCAGCTGCCTAAGTGGATAAATATCTGCATTTTTCTGATATGGCATCAAGAGGCTGCAATGGTGGCATTCCTGATGGGTCTCAAAGGCGGTTTTACCAAGTTTCTCTGCTATCTTTGCCTTTGGGACAGCAGGGACACCAAGGCGCACTACCACAGGCGGGACTGGCCACAGCGGACCGAGTTCTCTGTGGGGAGGAACAACGTCAAGTGGGAGCCACTGGTGGACCCCCTGAAGGTGCTGATGCCACCACTGCACATCAAATTGGGCCTTATGAAACAATTTGTCAGAGCTCTAGATAAGGAGTCGGCAGCCTTCAAGTACCTTCAAGACTTCTTCCCTAAGCTGCCTGAGGCAAAGGTCAAAGCCGGTGTCTTCGTCGGACCACAGATAAAGAGGATCCTGGAGTGCAATGAATTCCCCAAGAAGCTCACTAGTAAGGAGAAAGCGGCTTGGAACAGCTTTGTCGCAGTGGTTCGGGGCTTCCTGGGCAATCACAAGGCCGAAATCTATGTGGAGCTGGGTGAGACTCTGGTGAAGAACTACGGCACAATGGGCTGTAGGATGTCCCTCAAAGTCTATATCCTTGATGCTCATCTTGATAAATTCAAGGAGAACATGGGCGCGTACTTGGAGGAGCAAGGCGAGCGCTTCCACCAGGATATACTGAACTTTGAACGCCGCTACCAAGGACAGTATAACGAGAACATGATGGGAGACTACATTTGGGGGCTGATTCGTGAAAGTGATTTACAGTATAATCGTAAATCTTGAAAAACTACTCATTTCTAAATCTTTTCTAGTCATTTTTGTATTACTTTATTATAAATACATGTTAATTTGGATTCACATGTTGTTTTTTTCTGACTTTATGTGAACGAAAAGACACACATTCGCCCGTTCTCTCATTGGAAATAGGTACATTTCAAAATATCACTGTCCTGTTCACAAAAGCAAAGTTTGTGGGGAATAATAGCCATTTTCTATACTTTTGAGGCATAAGCAATTAGGAAATAACACTTACTACCCAGGAACAAAATCTGTGTTGCATAGTGTAGTTAAAATAAGCAAATTAATTATTACCACATTTCTTTTTTTTTTTTTCCTTTTCGGACAAGATTTAAGGTCTTGTTTCTGTAATATTAAATAAAATACCTAAAGAGAGAATCAAATTTACATTTTTCCACTACCACTGTAGTTCAGTCTAGTGTTTTGAAAAGAAATGTTTGGCTTATTGCTGGCATTACAATAACAAGAACACATTAAACAGTCTGATTACTGTGAGTAATGATATGGACAGTACTGCAGTAACACTGCAGTTTTTTTTGTTGTTTTTTTTAAAGGTCACTTGGCTCAAAGGTTTCTGGCATTCAATAGCCAGAAAATATAATATAGTCCATTATTAATGTAGTTTAGTTCAGAAATGGTGGCCCTCTATACCACATCTACATTGCCAAGAAAAATAGCAAGCTGCTTTGTTGATTCATCACTGAGACTTTCACACTTGTCATTAACCAAGTTTTTGTACTGACTGAAGGACCTTTTTGCTAGAAGCAAGCAACCAAATGTATATCCAGGCAATTGAATAAAGCAGTGGCACACGGTTGCTAAGGCTTTTCCAAAAGATTTTGAAAGAGGCCTGTGACGGGGATCCTCCCCTTCATGACTGTATGTATTATTTTGTTGTTGATTTATGAGTTTTATCTGTTTTTATGTAAATGTATGTATTTGTCTGTGGTTTTGTGATTGTATGTTTTGGATTGGCAGGGAGGGGGTTAAATTCCTCCCTTCCAAAATAAATGTGAGAATGTGGCTGGAGCCTTAATAATTGTGACGTCTGTGACGTCATCCACCAGCCATCCTTTTGACAAGACCTCATTCAGAAGATCCTCAGAATTGTCACCAAAGGTGATTCTCGCAGTGCCCCTTTGAAGCCATGCACAGAAATCTGACAGCTTGTTGTAGTAGTGGTGCAGTAGGCTGTTTTGTTTTTTTCCAGAGCAGTGGTCAAATTATGTCTGCAGTAATGGCAAGCATCAACTTCATCGTTTGGAAGCCAGTGTTGTCACGTAAGATGGTAAATATGTTTTCCATTGCAATACTTTTGGAGCCTTCTGCTTCAAGGAACTCGGGATAAAGTGACACCCATATGGAATGGTCGATTGCTGCCCGGAACCCTGTGTTCCACCTGGTTTGCACAGGTTCAGGAGGTACTGTGGGTTAATCTGCCCCATGGTCTCTGAGAAATCCTACAAAACGCCTTTTCCTGAAGGGTTTCTTGAAGAAGATGGATTTCATCATTTAAAAAGGGGTCACTATGTCCTTCATGACATCACCAGGGTGATACGCCCAGACTTCAGCCCCAGCCGTCACAACATTGTCAAGTCTAATGCCACACTGAGTGAGTGTCTGTGCAGTAGACTGGGATAAAGTTGTATTGCTGCAGAATTCCAAGAAATGACCAGTTCAGATCGAAGCACTCTCTAGCCACATCTGCAATAACAATAATTAAACACTCTATTTCCAATTAAATTGTTGTCATAAAGTGAATATGAAACTGGAATTAAAGCTTAAATATATTACTTTATGCCTAGGGCACTTAAGTAAATTATTTAAAATGATAAATTAACTTTTGTTTCAACATTCAATAAGAGCACAATCACTAATTCTGTTGTGTTGCTTAGAACTGCGTAACAGAACTAAAATTTATCAGGTAGGTGTTTTTTTTTTTTTTTTTTTTTTTTTTTTTCCCCTTATTACTGATAATAATGGAATGAAGAACTATTTTATTTATAAATATTTATTTTGAGAAAATAATCGAGAGTGGTGTCCATTATTGTTTATAAAGACCCTGAGAATAAATGTGTATTATGTCATTGCAATCACTCAGTGAAACAATATTTTTCAACAAAGCTTTCAGGAAGTACTATAACGGCCTTCAGATCATAGAATAACACAGTTTTCTACATGTGTCAATAAGCAGAATACATAGTAATAAAAAAATACTTAAACAAAAAAAAAAACTTGAAACAAATATTGCTTTTGTGGTTTCTGAAGTACTTTATTATGTTCCCAGAGTGTTCTGAAAAAAATGACACCAATTCCAGATGCTACTGTAAAAGACAGATTTTTAGTGAATTTTTCTAGGGAAAGAGTCAAATACTTCCAAAAAAATCCTGGCCCTAGGGGAGCATCCCACTGAAAAATGCTCGGTCTTGAAACGCTTGATTTTATAACTGAAAATACAGTATACACTATTTTTTCCTTCACAGCGTGTGTGTAGAAAGCCATCTACCAGGACATGTGCCAGGTACTGCTAACACAGTAGCAATGCAGTATCAAGTTTCAGCCTTATCTTAGTGTCTATGTTAACATGTGCAGTTAGAAATTAGGTTAGAACCTCACTGACTCTTCGTTTGCAGTCTGAGGTAGTTTATAAATATATGTAAATAAATAAAACAGTAAATTCCTATTCTTATGTATACTCAAAGTTTTGCACTCTTCAGCTCGACAAAAATAATTCAGGACAGAAAGGGTTAAACTGCTTTCTTATTTCTGCACCATTAACGTTCAGCAGAAAAGACAATTTGGGTGTGAAATGTTGTCATTTGCAATTTCATACTGTATATGTTGATGCGCTTGATGTTGCTTCTTTCTCCATTCCAGTGTTTAAATGCCTCTAGGATACTGTCATCTCATGGGATGAATATGGAAACAGTTCTTACGCATGTGGAGTTCAGTTACCTCTGCCCAGCACTTCTAAACCAGATTGACAGCAAGTCCTGCATACAACACACAGCTTATCTCAAGAAACCAGGTGGTCATTCACATGATGGTAACAAGTTTTCTTAATTACTAGACAACAGATACAAATAGATGAGTAAACCTGTTCATTGACTTTTATTTAATGTATTGCAATTTCAACCAATATAAAAAGCGATCAGTAAAAGCCATTTCACATTAATGACAAGCATTTCATAAAACTTGCACACCTGTAAATTGGTAGTCTAAAAGTTCATAAATATATTACAATAATATAAAAAAGCCACCTTGGTGCACGGTATGAGTCATGGCTCAAGCCTGATTTTAAATCTAGCACCAAGTGCCTTGAATGGCTCCATTCCGGACCCTCAGTTTTTGATTATGTTGTTCTTGACTGTATTTCCCTTAATGGTAGCAGTACCTACAGAATGACAGTGCACTAAAGGTAACGTTTCAAGCTAAGATTTAATTAACTTTCTGAACTTGAAAGAGTTAGTATGTGTGTCCCTGTAGTTTTGTTAGGTTTTCAGAGTGGCAGGGTAGCCAAAGTGAGGAGACTCAGAGAAGGAAAGTGCAGCAAATGAAATACTTTTAATTAAATAATAATTACCAAATAAAAAGGCATGATGGCCAAATAAAAAAAAAAAAAAAAAAAAAACAGAAAACACTATTAAAAAACATTTTCTAAACACAAAATATACACCAATAAACCACTCTCACAAACATTCACCAACTAACACTCCCAACCACTCCCTTTATACAGGTGCTGCAGCTAATTGGGCAATTCGCACCTGATCAGCTGCAGCACCTTTCATACATTCCTCACATAAACTCATTCACTCAGATCCACACAGCAGACTCGCATGCACACTAAACACCACAAAAACACAGACAGGCTGCACCCTGTCACAGGCATGTAGACCCCCCCCCCCCCACCCCCGATAGGTCATGTCCATAGTTTGAAATCATGACAAATATGTTGCGGAATTTGTCCACATATATTTGTTATGCTGTGTTATAGTGCCTGCAGATCTAAGAATATATCAAATTAAACCCACTCCTTTTAATAACAATGCATTAATGTTTCTCTCTCTGTCCAGGTCACGAAGCTGATCACAAAAATTCAGACAATTTTCAAAAAGCTCATTCAGTTGAAGCAGGTAAGAAAGAACATGCTTTGTTTTCCCTCTCATTTCTTACTGTAATTATATTATTTATAACTTGATCTCTGCATAACTGCATAACAGCATGTACAATTATATAGTAACATATGCCCTAAATAAGACAAATTAACGTTGCTTTATGAAACTAATCAACTAACATGTCATTTATGACAAGCTAACCAATAATATGTTATGCTGTGTATGCAATACTGGAATCTGATAACATTTAGGGAGAGAGGTCCCAAGAATGTATGGCCTTCAGGGCTCTACATTTAGATTTTTTACTACTGTTGTATGTTAGCACCATTAAAAATAAAATAAACAATCTTACAGATTTATTTTTTTAACCATTCCGATTATGTGTATACCATATGTTTAAATGGTAATAGCTGATCTATTTTTTTAAATCTGCTTTTTTGTACATTTAACATGTTTTGACTAGATGAAAATATATAAAAATAAAACTAGTTGTCATCTAAAATAAATACACCCGATGTTTAAATTTTACATACTTTTATTTTTGGCTTCAGAATTGCTATGGCTTCAGTAAATTAAAGAAGAAAAACAAAACCTCCCTGTTTTTCACTGTGGAAATCTGGTAATCCTAAACTACACTACTACTGCTAGAAACTGAAGTTCTGGTAGAAATTTTGGTCAGACACCAAAATTTTTCTGAACTCGACAAACTCACAAAATAGTAACATATATTTAATCTTTTCACAAATTACTTGTCAGAAAATGAAAATACTGTATTCAAGATCGGAAAATATATTATACCAATGATACTTGTTGTTTTTTTTTTTTTTTTTTAACGAGCAAACCTGCAGCCAAGCTGTTACCATGGTAACAGCAACGCTAAAAGGTTAACGGATTTATACCAATCCTAATAATAAACACTATTCAAACAATAATCATAATAAAAATAATCGTTCTCAGAGCGTTGTCGCTTGTAGCCTCTCCCAAGTCAGCACCAATCTTACTGCTGATACGAGAGTCCAGTAAAGATTTGTGAATGGCTTTTCTGACCTGAACATTTTGTACCCTAAATCAAAACGTTACACAATTCGATCCCGTTGTTCAGCTTCCACGTGGCATATCTGGGTATCCATCGGTGCATCTTTTTTCGCTGCAGTCACAGCAGCAGACAAACACCTGCTATCTTGTGAACTATTACTGTGAGACTGGATTTGAGGGCAACTAAGTGTTGAATTCCCAACAAAAAGCTGCTGTTTTATCTGCAAATCTGGGAAACTGACATTTGTTTCACTGTCATCAGGAAAGAAGATTGTCTTTCTTCCACTCTATATTTTCATCTTAATTTTTTTTTCAAAATTGCTTTCTTTATCGTTATTGATTTAAACGCTTTACTTTTGGCTTATTGGTGCAGTTGGTTGCTTAGTTGTACGAAACAAAAATCAAACAAAAAAAACAGTTGTAAAGTACTGCCATTTCATGGTAACGTGTATGTGACAGGGTGCTCGTGTCACATTTGTGGGTAGCCGCTGTTTAAGCAATACAGAGAGACAACGGGGGGTTGTAACGCTGACACAGGCATGCAGGATTTATTCACAAAGAAAAAACGAAAGTAAAGGTGGTCATGTGATGTTACCAGCCATGGTAACACACAGAGGACACATAAAGCAAGTTGTACAAAAATACAAAATAAAACACAGTACAAAAAGTACACATAAAAGGTGCCACACAGGGCAAGCGTTAGCATTAAATGAAGTGTCTTGCTCAGGGACCCGGCTACACTACGTAACCCTTGCTATACATTACATGGGATTACTATCCCCTAAATTAACCTACTAATGAGCCAGTATTCATATGACGACTCCTGCTGCTTCATACGGCCTTGGCTGGGCATTGCCTTTACAAGCAGCACTTGCAGTTTCTGGGTTGTGTAGCTGTCGTTCCTGCAGAGCGGACCCTCTCCTCCCCAGTATACGCCGCTCCCCTCTGAATCACGACGTTGCAGTCACCTCAAGGCATCTACCGCAGATGTTTTTAAACTGACGGACACTCGTCAAGACCCGCCCACCTGCTGATTGAGGACCAGCACAGCCAATCACTTGCTGCCCTTCCCCTCAACCAAGCCTAGCAAATAAGTCTCAATCGAGCGCCGTATCTGTAATCAATAATTTAATCAAACAAATCAACTCCAAAAACACACAATAAACCCATTCCCACATACAAATTACACCAACACTAATTCCCACCTGTGCAGGGCAAATCAACAGCACTTCAGTACGTAGTCTCAGAAGCTGACTGTACAACAAATACGACGTGTGGCATGAAAGTTCAGACTACTTCATTATGCCATTATCAAGGGGGGGTGTATGTTTGTTTATAAAAATGTTTTTTTCAACACATTGACCCATTTTCCTGCGTTCATGAAATGGAAGCCACATGCACTGTACTATATACATTGTACAGTTACATGTTACCAGCCCAATTGGGCCTGTGATGCTTCATAACTACTGGCCAAACTGCAATCTCTACCTTTAATCAAGAAATCGGTATGTAGCATTGGTTTTGATATTTTATGCCTACTTCGTTATTAAATAATTGTCCTAATGTGATTTCCTAAATTATGTCGATTTACAAAATAATGTTAATATTTTAGTAAGCTGTGCTTCTTGCAACTATTTATTTTGTTTGTAAGGGAATTTAAAAGCAAATTTGTATTAATTGTCATAATTTATCAGGAGTTAATTTGCACTTGGAAAAGGAGGGTTTTAATTCACGAAAGAGTGATAGCATATTAGATATTACAATAAAGTTTACTTGGGTTATTGCGAATTTGCAATGCGTCCTTGGCTTGTAACAGCTGTGTAATTCATGCTTGAATGAAGAACAGGCATACAAGGCCACGGATCCACTAGGAATGTGATCAAGATCATTGACATGGATTTTGCCTAAACATATTTGTGTAATGTTGTCAGACTTCCCCCACACTTTATGTACAATGTACACTTTTACCGTCACACGTCTGTATGCATATAAAATGTTCTTCTAATACTGTAAGTGTTCGGTGGCTACTTCTAATAATGCTGAGTTTATTTACAAACAAAATTGTGTATTGGGTTAGGCCGGGAGTTCTATCATAATTTAAAATGCTTAATAAATATATAATGAAGTGGTACACACATGGTGTACATGTATAATACAACTAACAACTACAAACACAAATGGTACTTCAAATGTATTTATATACAGCCTACAATTGTACATGCTAAAATACATACAGAAGTAGATGTCATCATAAGAAAATAAATTCCAACCAATATACATAGATGGCTTACGGTTTGTTTTTTTCTTCTTTTTAACCAAAAAAAATATTTAAAAATACACATTAAAGAGTTATGTATACAGTAAAATACCCCTCCTGAAGGAGGTAAATGACTAGTGGGGTTTAATTATTATCATTTTTTTTTTTTGTAATCCGTGCCGTCCGATTTTTACCCACACTAGATAGTCTTAAATCAGCATTTTATATGTGAATTGTTCTAAATAATTGTACATTCTGCATGACAAAATGAACAATTTGAAATGAAGTTTACAAATTATACACAACAGATATTCCCAATATTTTTTATTTCCATTTGGCTGCTGCTCGCAGATGGGAGAGCTGTCTCCCTGTACGCTAGTAGTTTCCATAACAGCGAATTGTTTCCATTCATTTTTCTTGATCTCGTTAACATGCACTTTGATTAACGAGTTCCCTTTGTCTAGTCATTGAGACAGGAAGTGATGTATGGGACATTTAGTTTGAAAATCACTTGCTACTAAAGGTCTCATTACTATACCATGAGTTTGATACAACAACACTGTTTTTTTGAAAATCGTGTCAATGGTGAGATGTCTGGTGAGGAGGGGTGTTGATGTTTTGTTTTTTTGTGTCACCCTTCATATGGCAGCTGTGATGCTATGGATTCCTGTTTGTTCCTGATAAGGACTTGGTCTCTGCTGCTTGTTTTATGCTCAGGCACTGGATCCCATAGAGCAGTGGTTCCCAACCTTTCTAGTACTGGTGCCTGCTTTAATGCTGTTTTGGGACAACAGATCATGTGATGCATTTCGAGTTGTCATAGTGCACACGCATCATTGCCATTTCCATGAATCAGCGCAAAAACGTGCACTATCCTTGCAGACAAAAGTGGAAGTGTTAAAAGCGGTGGATGATGCGTCACCATTTAAGAAAATGAGAGATGCAGATTTCAAAATCCCTGCATACACTTTGTCAACCATTCTGAAAAACTAGGGTACAATAATACAAGCCTGTGAAAACGGGCGTGCAATTCATATCTCCCGACTCCCGGGACAACAGGTTTTGCCGTTATACTTTGTCCGTTTTTATTTATTTATTTTTCCTATGTTCGTTCTGTTGCTGGAAAAAAAGTATATCTTTAGAGAGCCACGCAAGTTTCTGCAAACTGAATTGCAGAAGTCTAGCCTACACACAAACATTTAAGTGTTTACATTCCACCCCTATCACTTCTGATTGGCTAGCTGTGGAAAAAGCTGATCTGGTTACAAACCCAGAGAGCCTCTGGCAAGGCACATACTAATCTTTTAAACTTGAGGTATTATTTACATTTTTTGTAAATTAGCAAATAAGTGATACTGCTTTCTTAATATATGAACCTGACATTTAAATGCAGCAGTCTAGTAAAGTTAGAGAAAAAAAATACCATAGTCTACTTTGTGGTCAAGCATATAGACAAGCTTTCCCCGGCAAAAAAATTAATTAATGATTTTTTTTCTTTTGATTTTTTTAGTGATGCTTACCTAGTTTGCCATTTACCATATTTACATATTTTATAGGTTTAAAAAGTTGCTTTTTTTTTTTTTTTTTTACTAGATTTTAACAGAAGCTATATTAATTATTTATTTATTGGACATGCACAATCCATCGATTTGTGAAACTATTAAGACATGAAGATTGACAAATGTTTGTAATGATATAAGTGAAATGCTTATATACAAGATTATCTGTACAATATTTTTATTATTAGTATTGTTATTTTTATTATTTTAAAATAAGACTGTAAACTCATGGCAATGTGCTTATGTATTAATTCATGTATGTACTTATTTTTCAATGAGAGTAGTGCAGGGAAAGAATGTTACCTTCCCCAATTTTCTTTTTTTTTTTTTTTTTTTAAAGCCATTGGGTGATCCTAGAGCTAATAGCTGAATTTCACCTTTTGACTGTGCTCCTGGTAACACCTACAGCATTGACTTTCTCCACTATAAAGGACCATTTGGTAGCATAACTGATGTTGTCAGAGGCTTTTCCAAATAACTAAATTTCATGCTGAGTGACCTCAGCCGTAAGGACTCTCAGCTCCTTCTCAGACAACTTTTCTTCTCCGTGCACCAAGAGGACTTTGCTGCTCTTCCTCCGACCATACTTTTTTGTCTCCAGAAATCGCACACAGCTTCTACTGCTCTCTGTACTCCTAACTCGCCTTACTTCTGGGCTGTAAGTGTGGCTGCTAAATACCCCGATGCACAGGCGGTGCTCATTGCTACCCTCATTGCAACTATTGTTTGTGCAAGTTGAGTAATTTGCATTGCTCTTAAGCTTACATAGGCTGGGTGCATTTACATAGTTACTATAATTATACTTTTTCTTCCAAACCCAGTTATAATATCTGTGACAAAATATGGGGAAAGGTTATTAATGGAAGATACCTTAGTCCTCATATTTTACAAAGTTTATGTCGACTCCAGGGGAGAGTTTGAAAAATGTAGTTCTGAAGGGATTACAGGTGGTGTAAAGATTATGTCCCCATCTCAATACCCTTCCAGAAAATGGCCTTCCGCCCCAATCCTATACCCCTCATTTTATTTAGAATCAGGGATTCACTGCCGCTAGCCATAGTGTTGGCTCTCGATGCAAGTGCAATAGAACATTAGATTTTCTGCACAATCTTCCATTAATTTAATTAAAAAACAATATTAGTGCTGCTTTTTCCGCCATCTTGAAAGTTCTCTCTTCATGACACACAGTTCAATAAGAGGTAACGTATGTTATGTAGCTGCATGGCAGAGCGCTCTGCCTATTGAACACAGCCCAGGTGTTTATTTATCAGTTGAGAAAGTCCATCCATGTTTTCTTTTGAACTTTCTGCAAAAGGACTTGAATACTTACCCTTTTCTTTCCTAATTAAATCGGATATATTTTAAGCAACTGTTCCTACAATTAGTAAATATAGTGTCGTGAAAAAGTATTTGCCCATCTGATTTTCTGCATTTTTGCATATTTTTGACACTGAATGTTATCAGATCTTCAACCAAATCTAATATTAGATAAAAGGGACCCTGAGTGAACAAATAATACAGAATGTTGATACTTATTTCATTTATTTATTAAAGATAGTTATGCAACACCCAATGCCCCCGTGTGAAAAAGTAATCGGCCCCTTAGACTCAATAACTGGTTACACCACATTTAGCAGCAATAACTGCAACAAACACTTCCTGTAGTTATTGATCAGTCTCTCACAGCGCCGTGGAGAAATTTTGGCTCACTCCTTCATGCAGAACTGCTTTAACTCAGTGACATTTGTGGGTTTTCGAGCATAAACTGCTCGTTTCAGTTCCTGCCACAACATCTCAATGGGGTTTAGGTCTGGACTTTGACTAAGCCATTCCAAAACTTTAAATTTCTTGTTCTTCAACCATTCTGATATAGACTTGCTTATGTGTTTCGGATCATTATCTTGCTCCATGACCCAGCTGCGCTTCGGCTTCAGCTCACGGACGGATGGCCTGACATTCTCCTGTAGAACTCTGGTACAGAGCAGAATTGATGGTTCCTTCAGTGATGGCAAGTCGTCCAGGTCCTGATGCGGCAAAGCATCCCCAAGTCATGACATTACCACCACCATGCTTGACTGTTGGTATGAGGTTCTTACTGTGGAATGCAGTGTTTGGTTTTCACCAGACGTAACTGAGACCACTTTTGACTCATCTGTCTGTAGAACATTGTTCCAGAACTCTTGAGGATCATCCAGGTGCTTTTTAGCAAACTTGAGATGACCGTTCATGTTCTTCTTAGTGAGCAGTGGTTTCCGCCTTGCCACTCTGCCATGAATCTCATTTTTGCCTAGTGTCTTTCTGATGGTGGAGTCATGAACACTGACCTTAGCCGAGACAACAGAGGTCTGCAGATCCCTGGATGCTTGTTCTAGGTTCTTTGTGACTTCCTTGACGATTTTACGCCTTGCTATTGGAGAGATTTTGGCAGGACGGCCATCCCTGGGAAGATTCACTACTGTCCCAAACCTTCTCCATTTGGACAGTATGGCTCTGACTGTGGTTTGGTGGAGCCCCAGAGCCTTAGAAATTGGCTTTGTTACCCTTTCCAGACTGATAGGCATCAGCAACTTTTTTCCGGAGGTCTTCAGGAATTTCTTTTGCTCGTGGCATGATGTGTGTCTAGAACCTGTGTGCTGACAGCTTCACTCTGATGGTAAGGGACAAAGTTAGTCAGATTTATATTGGGCAGGGCTGGCCCAAATCAGGCCTGATTGTTAACCAAAGTATTCGAACAGCTGACCCTTATTATCCATTTAATTGGGTTGAGTTAACTAAGGGGGGCAATAACTTTTTCACACTTGAAGATTGCATGTTGGATTATCTTGCACACCAAACAAATGAAAGAAGCACCAAACTTTGGTGTCATTTTTTCTCTCAGATTCCCTCTATATACTACGACAACCCACAAAAAGATCTGAACAAATTCAATGTTAAAAATGTGCAAAAATGAAGAAAATCAGACAGGGGGCAAATACTTTTTCACATCACTGTATAGTTCCACACATAAGGCATTTACAGCATGACTTTCAAAATTAGGTGTCAACTATCAATTAGCTCTGTCCTGTAGTGTACCCTTATAAGTTGGCTTGCTACTATTCCATTTTTATTTTTTTGCCAAATCAATTTCACAGACTTGTCACTGAGAAATGTCTCATTTAGCAAAACCCCTTTATCACATGCAAAAAAACCATGGTAACCAACATCCTAATTCAATCTTTTTGGTCACAGCGGAGCTATACCTTAAAGATAAAGGATCCTACACAAATAAAAAAAATGGTCTCAAATAAACCATAAAAAACGCAGCATAGAAAAGTGTTTTGCACAGTCTTTATAGCATAAATTTACAAGTAAAAATAATATGCACAGAACAAAACATTAGATAGCTGAACAGGACTAACTTGCACTTCAGGGTCTGAGTTCCACACCTTTCCTGCTTCAGCACAGCTGGACAGAGTCACTGGAAGGCAAGGCAGATGGGCCCGCTTCATTCTGCCTTTGAGACTTCAGCCCTTGGTCAGGGTATTGTGCACATTGATTAGTCATTTAAACGAATGAGAGCATTCTAGAGATGATTTCTAAACAATCATTTTTGGTAAGAAAATAAAAAATAACGAGTGGTTTTACCGACGTTTATCATATGTAAATTTATTTCAGTCAAACTCACATTTTTTAAAAAGCTTTACTGATTTTAATTTCAAAGTTGCAAGCCTACTTATAAGTGAGATTCAAAACCTGCCTTTTGTTTGGATAAACATTACGTAATTAATTATTAGTTATTTGACATTTATATAATTATTAGTATACATTGTTACTGAGAGTTGAAACTACCACTAACAACCATGATTGTAGCTAGCAAACTGCATTTTGGTTTGGTACTTGTCTGTTTATATTGAAATGTATGTATTTAAAGTCTGTTCTGTGAGTTTATTTTGTGATGTCTTTTGCAGCTTGGATTGGTGGGTTTGTGTCGATCACAATTATAAGCCTATTGTCGCTTGTGGGAGTGATTTTGATCCCTCTGATAAACCAGGTATTTTTCAAATTCCTGCTAAGTTTCTTGGTGGCGCTGGCAGTGGGAACTTTGAGTGGAGATGCTTTCCTGCATCTTATTCCTCATGTAAGTAAGATATCATTATTTGTCTTATTTGTGTGTGATTGTCCCAGTAGACAAAATAATTAACTTTAGAATATCTAAAAGAAAATGGTGAGCATTTACTGTACAGTATATATCTGGCTCCTAAAAGAAGATTTTATCACCAAAATCTAAAACAAAATTGTTAATTTTAAAGGAAGTTTATTTTTATTTTGATCTATTCTCTATTTGTAAATACAAAATAAATAGGAGGCACTGTGGTCTAGTGGTTAAAGAAACGTGCTTGTAAGCAGGAGGTCCCCAGTTCACATCCTTGCAGCAGTGGCGACATGACACACAGGCAGTGAGGGGGAGCGTGGCAAAAGCCACCCATGCATGGCTGGCCAGCGACAGTGTTTGGCCTTCCGAGGCTGGAGCCAGCAGAAGCCCCTCTCCAATTGGCTCTGGAGACAGCAATGGCTTCTCCCCCTTTGGTATTGGAGATGAAAATGGTACTTCCTTCTGGCTATGGAGAAGGCAACAGCTCCTCCCCCTTTGCTTGCCTCCGGTAGTGGCTGCCCGCCCTTCTTCCTCTGGTTGTTCCTTCCTCAGCACTCGGGCAGGTAGCTCCTCCTCATGTTGGAGGGTGCAGCATAGCACTAAGTGCCCGAACTCCCAGCAGGAGAGGCACCAACCTTTGTTTTCGAGGAGGGCGTCTAATCCTCCGTCCCGTGGAGCTTGGAAGGCAGCGTGGCCTGTCTTTAGCTTTTGGATAGGCAGCTGGTCTTAGGCTTTAAGGCGGAGCCACTCGTCTGGCGACTCCATCTCAATCTCGAATATGCCAAAGCAGGGGGGTCTTCATATGGACACTGCTTGTACCGCACAATTACTCAGTTTCTGTAGCCTATAATGTTTCTTTGTGAATGTGACTTTGTAAAGTGTAAATATGAATTTCAAAATAAAATATTGCCACAATAAACCCTTTGATGAAAAGGGATAAATATGTTTCTAGCATAAGGTGTAGGCTACAGGTAAACATTGACCACAGTGTAGTTCACAAATAAATGGAACCATTTTTTTTTTTTTTAGATTGTATGCGAGGAAAAACAAATGCTAGATCTAATAAAATAAACATAAAATATACTTGCATGGCTAGCTAATAATGGCCCTAAAATTACACAATAGTCTATATATGGAAAACTTACTATATTAAAGTGATATTTAAAATAAAATTTGAAACAAATTATTCTGCAGTAGTGATTTCTCCAATTGGTGGTTGTATTTATTGTCAAATTGGATCTATTCTTGCAGAGCTCTGCATGTCACTGGTCTGGACAGAACAAGCTGTGCTCTGAGAAACATAGTTTCTTCAGGGGATCCTTTTTGGTGCACTAAGAAGTTACGTCGGAGAAAAGAACTGCAGTTTACTTTAACATTTGTTATGCATAGTAAAGAAAACTGTGTTGTTGGGATACAAGGGTGCTAAGTTATGATTTTAATGTTCAAATTGCAAGTAAGAGACTAAACATACCTAATAAAAGGTGAAGCATGCATCCCCACTTCAAGCACTGTACACTGTCTGCCCTGGCAGGTTTTCAATGTATTGTGTTCTGCAAATGTTACCAGATATTTTTGATGTTATGGTAGATTTCTTTGCCTTTTAACATGCACAAGCTGTAAAATGTGCTGATAAGACACTTTAAAACTATTCTGGGCTTTCCTTTTCTCCATGAATGAAAAATGTAATTAACACAAATGCTTTCAATAAATTCTCAGCAGTCCAAAGATTAATACTGTGAATACAGCAAAAATAATGATGAAGTATTAGCTTTATGGCCCATAGGTCCTATGTCTATAATAATATTAATCATAATGATAGTCTTGGGTAAATCCATTATATCTCCTTAGTGTTAGCATCTACTCAATGTGTGACTACGCTGTTCCTAAAGTTACAGGTGTAATGCCCTGTGAAAATTGCGATTTCACGGGCTGTGCGGAAATAGTGAAATTAGCCCAATACCAAGATTATTACAATATTCTTAAGAAACAAAAAAAAATGTAATAATTATTTATATTTCATATAAAAATCGCATTAATGAAATTGTACAGCTCTGCTGTGTGCCTGCGTGTACTATTCGCCATGCATATAGTGCTGTGCAGTGATTGTCATGTGACTATATGCAATCTGAGCAGGAAATTAAAATACTACACACTGTAAACAAGAAAGGCAAAAAAATGTGTCTGCAGCAGATCATGTAAAGCTCTTCTACACATCCTACAACATTACTGTAGATCACTACCAAAACTTCTCTGCTGACAAGTATTCAACAAAAGAGAAAGGTGGAAATCCAGAGCAGTATTGTGACTGCTTTACTTGCAAAGAAACAAAAAACGGTGACTTCCATATTCCAAAAGTCCACTTATTAAATTTTGTTTGTTTGTGCAAACCAAAAGTTACGGAAATTCTTCAGACAGAGTGTAGCAAATGGTAGAGCGATTCCTTCATCAGCCCAGTTGAGATGTGAATACTTACCTAAAGTTGCCGAGTATCACACGCAGGAGATTATGGAATTGGTAAAACAGTCTGGTTGCTTGTCAGTGGTCACTGACGAGTCAGCTGATGCACAGGATCAGGATGGGTTACACATTGTTTTTGTTTTGCAAGGTCTAAATGGTGAACATGCATCTGATGTACTAGAACTGAAAGCTGCCCTTGCAGATACACTTTACCTACAGGCTCTTAATAACAACACTGTTTCACAAGCTATTGTAAAGTGCTTGAATAACTTTGATGTTAATTTTGATGTCAGTGCATATATGCCCTATAAATTGCTATCTGTATCACACAAGTAAATTTGTTACATGCCATGGTGGTGTTTTATTACTGCTTGCTTTCTCTACCTGCCTCTCCAGGTTTTAATCTGTGAGTCAATGCACTGGCTTGCACTTACAACTTCTAGTGAAACAGCACATATAATGTGTTTTGTCTCCAACTTCAAGACTGCTCATCATTTAGCTCTGCTCTCATTCCACCAGGGGAACCTTATAAATGAGTTTCAACAGCTTGGCTATTTTTTGGTTTATTTTTTACTTTCTGAAAAAAAGCATATGCACTAGGCATGTCAATTTCCATTTAATTTACCCTAAACTTTAGGATTACATTTTAACCTAGTACAAATCTTTGTAACCATTCAGAAAAATGTTCCATTAGTGTGCTGTTACTTTTTGTTATGATGGTATGCAAAATTAATGTGTACGTGAATACTCGTGTGTATTCATGTCGTAAGACTTTGAATACATTACCTTGCTCTGCACATTCACTGCTGTATAAACACTTTGCTAACATATACATAGGGCTTCTGATTTTCGGTTTTAACCCCCCCGCCTTCCTGACTTGCAACTATCATTGATTTGTTCTGAATACTTTAAAACCTTCCTAACTACTGAGTGATGGCACATTCCTACATTTCTATTGGAGATTTAAAACACGATTACAAAAAAAAAATGCCTGTGACCATAGGGATTTCATTGTGGAAGACAGCAGAGGAAAGAAGGTACAACTTAAGTGTGCAAGTACTGTCGAGTTACTATACATATTTTGACAGAAACAGGCATTTTGAAAAGTAACGGAAAACACTAATTGCATACAGTATATAAAAAACCAAAGCCCCGAAAAAACGATTTACATAAACTCTAAAAATAAGCACCGAAAAATACAATTAATAAAAACCGACAAACAGAAGCCCTACATATACATGAGACTTGCATATTTGACAATGGTTAAACATTTAGCAAAAATTCTAAACATTAACAACTTGGGAAATGTTTAAACTATAAACATTCCAAGTATGAAAAAAAATATGACCATTTAAAATGTTTTTTTTTTTCTTTTTTGGTTTTGTTGTTGTTGTATAATAGTCGCAAGGATCACATAATCACAACCACAGCGCTCACCCAGGGAATGCCAGTGATCATCACCACCGTCATGCTGAGGGAGAAGGAGAGAAGGGGGTTCTCGACTCTGTGTGGAAAGGCCTAACTGCCCTTGGAGGGGTCTACTTCATGTTCCTAATAGAGCATTTCATCACATTAGGAAAGATGTATAAAGACAAGAAACAGAAGGTGAGAATGTCTGTTAACACAAATGATGATAAATATCAGCAGTCATGGGAAATTCCACTGGTTGAAAAAAAATACAGATTTTAAAATTCTGCTACAAAAGGGATCTGTATTCTGCTATGTTGATCCTGTGTTTTTTTATATATATGGTGTATTAATCTCACATATCACACAGAGCACTTTTTCATTTGCCATTTTTTGAAACTCGCAAATTCTGGTGAGACAGTAAATAAGTGCAAGGTATTTGTCATATTGAACATCTGATTTTTGTATCTGAATACATGTCAAAAAAACATTAGTTTGCATATTTTGTCCCAGCATAGAGAGAGAGAGAGAAAGAAAAGTTTTTGCTCAAGCCAACTTCCCAACATTTTGATATGTTTAACATACTTTTGTAAAGGTATTTTCTCTATTTGCGAATTCTCTTTTATTTTTACAAATATATTTGCTTATTTTACATGTGCTGTTTTAATGTTCGTTTGTTTACTGTGGACCAAAGTGGCAGTAAAATTTGCATCCCTTCTACTTGCACTTTTTGGATTTTTTTTCTTAATTTTTTCAGAATTATGGTATATATGTAAACGCTTCCAAACTATTTTGTACATTTTGGGTAATAATTTATTATGTGTAATTATTAACAGTATTCTTTCAGTCTTCATGTTGTTTATTATACTCAAACAGACATTTCTATTGAGTTTGTCGCCTCTTTTTATTTCTCTCTCAATAATGTTATTTTATGTCCCTGTCTTTAGTCCATGGGGCAATACCACTTTGTCATTACCACTTGGTGGGGCAAAGCATGTGGGGTATCGTTTAGTTCCTCTTGGGATGGAGAACCAGCACCGCAGTCTGTCATGGAATTATTAGCATGCAAATGTAGTCGTACATGCACTGCACCTGGCTGTGGGTGTATCTCTAATGAGATGCTGTGTACTGACATGTGCAAGTTAGACCTGCAATAACCAGCCTCATGAGAAGCAGGACCTCATAATAGAAAGCGATGAAGCGATGAGTTTGAAGTTGCATTTGACAAGAATGTGAATAATTAATAGCAAAGAGGTACTGGGTCACAAACTGAGAAATATGAGTGTCAAGAAGAAGACTTTTGAAAACATAATATAAGACTAATGTAGCAAAACTGTAAATTTAACTGAATGTTACAATACAATTGAATGGTAGAACCATTAAAGGTGTGGTTTAATTATCAACAAGGTTAGGGTATATTGTTGATTGTTATTATATTTTCTATTTGGCTAAGTACTATGTAATATACTGGATATTGAGGTTATTAATGTTACAATGTAAACATAATTGACATGCTTTTGATAATTTAGTTTGAACTATAACAAATTTTATTCAGTCATGTTTTCTTCAGATAAAAATCATATATAGTATTGTTTGTGACATTCTAAAGGTAACTATGAATATACAGTGTGTGTGTGTGTGTATATGTACATATATATATATATATATATATATATATATATATATATATATATATATATATATATATATATATATATATATATATATGCATGCATGCATGCATGCATACAGAAGTATTCACCCCCTACCAATAATGTCACATTTTGTTGAAATACAAATAATGTATGCACAGTTTTTCAAACGAACTTTTTTTATTCAAAGCTGTAGTGGTTAAACTGAACACTGTTATATGAGGAGGAGGTTAAATGTCAGCAAAACTTGCAAAGAAAATGTACAAAATGAAATTTACTGGTTGCATAAGTATTCAGCCCCTTAAGTCAGTACTTGGTAGAAGCACATTTTGCAGCAATTACTGCTATGTGTCTTTTTGGATAGGTCTCTACTAGCTTTGCACAGTATGATGGTGAAATTTTTGCGCGTTGTTCACGGGAAAATTTTGCCACTTCTGATAACTTTGTTGGGAATCGTCGATTGACTGCAATCTTCAAGTCTCTCCATAAATTTTTGATTTGATTCAAGTCAGGACTTTGACTGGGCCACTCAAAAACATTAATTCTCTTCTTGTTCAACCACTCCAGTGTGGCTTTGGCTTTGTACTTCAGGTCATTGTCGTGCTGAAATGTGAATTTCCTCCCCAGTTTCCTGGCTGACTCAAACAGGTTTTCCTCAATGATTCATCTGTACTTTGCACCATCCACTCTTCCCTCTGTCCTGACAAGCTTCCCAGTCTCTTCTCTAGCTGGCAGACTTACACCTACCCACAGGAATAAAGTGTCATGCCTTTTAGTCCACGGTACTCTGCTTCCTTTATAGAACAACGCAGTTAAACGAGGCAGTCTTCCCAGCGACAGCGAGTGGGAGAAGTACAGGCGTGGAAAAGTACAGAGCAGTTTAGAAGCAGAAAGGAGAAATTGCATCTTGAATTGCTTTAATCAGAAAACACAGGACATTGGGGAAACACAGCAGCAGCTCAAAGTCAAACAGGCGCGTGTGTTTTTCTGATAACAAGCAAGCTGAAACTCGGAGCAGCTGCTTCAAATTCAGCGCCGTTTTGAGACACGGGCGAGGGGAGGAGCCAACAGCACAGCAGAACAACGCAGTTAAACGAGGCAGTCTTCCCAGCGACAGCGAGTGGAAGCGACAGCGAGTGGGAGAAGTACAGGCGTGGAAAAGTGCAGAGCAGTTTAGAAGCAGTTTAAAAGCAGGTTGACGACTGCAGAAGAAACTAAACTTAAAAAAAAAAAAAACCCTCAACATGGTCTTCAAGCCAGTAATCTGTGACACCTGCTTGATGTGGGAAATCCGAGAAAACCCAGCGGAGCTAAACCAAGTGTGCGTAAAGTGCCGCGCGATCCAGGATTTGCATAAACTAGTAAGTATGCTAGAAATGGAGCTGGAAGAAGTGAGACAGCAACAGGATCTTGAGGAACTGGCACACCCACAATTCATGGAAGTCTGCATCACCCCTAACAGACTGAAAGCCACCAGGGAGATAGAAGGTCAGAACAGCTGGGTTCAGGTAGGCAGAAGCAGGGAAAAAAAGAAACTTCGTCAAACACAACCATCAGAAATCAAAACAACCAACAAATTTGAGTCACTTCAGAATTTTGATGAGCAAGAGAACGAAAGGAACAACATCCAGGACCCTATTGACAGTGGTGACCAGACAGCAAAAAGAAGGGAGGTCATGATTGTTGGGGACTCCATATTGAGAAACACAGCAAGTTCAATTCGCAGTTTGGACCCCCTTACTACAACAGTGTGCTGCCTTCCGGGAGCCTCGGTCAAGCACATCACTGAAAACGTGGACAGGCTCCTAGAACGAACAGGAGACGACCCGGTAGTAGTCGTCCACATCGGTACAAACAACATTGGAAGAGACAGACCAAAATCCCTGCAAAACAAATTCAGAGAGCTAGGAAGGAAATTAAAAGAGAAAACCAAAACTGTGGTATTTTCTGGTATACTACCGGCACCTTGCAAAGGACCATATGGACAGCTGGAAATAATTAATCAAAACGCATGGCTGAAGACGTGGTGCACACGGGAAGGCTTCACCTATCTTGATCATTGGACCACATTCTACAATGAGGACTATCTGTATAGACGGGATGGACTGCATTTAAATAACAAGGGAACCAGTCTACTCGGAGAAAAGATCCTCGAGCAGGTTCAGAAGCATTTAAACTAGAAAGGAAGGGGGGAGAAATCAACAAAAAAACAGAAGGGAGACCGCATCAAAACAAGAACAACAACTCAGGTAAGACAACCATTAAATGTATTTATCTAAATGCTAGAAGTATCAGAAACAAAATTCTAGAACTTGAAGCTACTGCACTAACAGGTAACTATGATGTGATAGGTGTTACAGAAACGTGGTTGTCTGAGAGTGATGGGGACGAATATAATATTTGTGGGTATACACTGTATAGGAAAGACAGGCAGGACAGAAGAGGAGGAGGGGTAGCGCTATACATAAGAAACAGTCTTGAAGCCCAGGTGTTAAACCTGGACAAAGAAAATAAAACCGAATCATGTAGAAAACAGAAAGTACTGATTAGAGGAAAAACCTCAGAATGGAGTGTGGTAACCAGCGGTGTACCACCGGGATCAGTATTAGGTCCTCTGCTATTCCTAATCTACATAAATGATTTAGATTCTGGTATAGTAAGCAAACTTGTTAAATTTGCAGATGACACAAAAGTAGGAGGAGTGGCAAACACTGTTGCAGCAGCAAAGGTCATTCAAAATGATCTAGACAAGATTCAGAACTGGGCAGACACATGGCAAATGACATTTAATAGAGAAAAGTGTAAGGTACTGCACGCAGGAAATAAAAATGTACATTATAAATATCATATGGGAGATATTGAAATTGGAGAAGGAATCTATGAAAAAGACCTAGGAGTTTTTGTTGACTCAGAAATGTCTTCATCTAGGCAATGTGGGGAAGCTATAAAAAAGGCTAACAAGATGCTCGGATACATTGTGAAAAGTGTTGAATTTAAATCAAGGGAAGTAATGTTAAAACTGTACAATGCACTTGTAAGACCTCATCTTGAATACTGTGTTCAGTTCTGGTCACCTCGCTATAAAAAAGATATTGCTGCTCTAGAAAGAGTGCAAAGAAGAGCGACCAGAATTATTCCGGGCTTAAAAGGCATGTCATATGCAGACAGGCTAAAAGAATTGAATCTGTTCAGTCTTGAACAAAGAAGACTACGTGGCGACCTAATTCAAGCATTCAAAATTCTAAAAGGTATTGACAGTGTCGACGCAAGGGACTTTTTCAGCCTGAAAAAAGAAACAAGGACCAGGGGTCACAAATGGAGTTTAGAAAAAGGGGCATTCAGAACAGAAAATAGGAGACACTTTTTTACACAGAGAATTGTGAGGGTCTGGAATCAACTCCCCAGTAATGTTGTTGAAGCTGACACCCTGGGATCCTTCAAGAAGCTGCTTGATGAGATTTTGGGATCAATAAGCTATTAACAACCAAACGAGCAAGATGGGCCGAATGGCCTTCTCTCGTTTGTAAACTTTCTTATGTTCTTCTTATGTTCTTATATAGTATCCTCTCATGAGGGAGATCTAATACCAAGAGACCTCTGTCACAATATTCTATATGCATTTTTTAACTTTATCAAGTGGAGTAGTTTGTGTTAAATCTACATTTAAAGTCTAATTTGAAAGCGTCATGGAGACCGCTCAGGTGCCAACAAAATGTGGAATACTTTTGGTGAATACTTCTGCAAACCACTGTGTGTGTGTGTATGCATGTATGTATGTATGTATGTATGTATGTATGTATGTATGTATAAATAATTCATCTGTCATAAATTAACCATCCTCTATATAGTTTGATAGAATAGATCAAATAAATTAGAATAATAGTCACAAATAAATACCCAGTAGTGGTTTTATTTCAATAAATGTCTGAGTAGTGTCCCTGTGTTCCTGCATGTTTTACTACAAGACATCTGCCAAACAGGAAAGTCTATCAACTGGACATGTAATCTAGAGATGTTAAGCTTTCAAATAATATGATAGACTTTGCCCCAGCTACCGGTAATGTTCACATATTTTCGCTGACAGAAAAAGTCTCACATGAGAACAAATATAACGGTGAAGGGTCTCAGACAATCTTTGGTTATGTTCTTAAGGTTTGAAAGTTTGAAATAAACTGCACACTTACATATTCTCTACCCACTTATGAAAAACATAAATATATTTTTTTATTTTTAAATAATAAACCCTGGCAGCAGTGGCATAGCCAGGATTTTCTTCGGATGGGGATGGAAATCGTAACTTTTTTAAGGTGAGTAATCGCAGTGGTGCAGTTGACAACCTGATTTCTTATTCCTGCGTGGACGTCTTTTTTAGTTTTCAACAGAAGATCCAAAAACCAAATACACTGTTGTGCAAAATAGTTTTTTTTTTTTTTTTTTTTAAAAGATTAGTTTAGAACACTTCCAATTAAAAACAAAAAAGGAAATACAAAGCAAAGGACCATCAGATTTCCATTCTACATTATGATTATAAATAAAAATAACTATATATAATTTCATTCGTACTTATGGTTGTTCAGTTTTGTTTACTAACATTTGTGTCCTCTGCCCCGTCTATAGCTAGGCTACATAGTCTATACAGTAATCGTAGCCTATACATTACATGCTTCTGTGTGTGGGGTTGAGCGAGTGCAGCTTGCTTATGTATTCTCATTGGTTGATAGCAATGCAGCAAATAAAGCGAAAAGAAAAATCAGCTCCGCCCGTGCCGCGTCTGCCCCGCGTTCTGTGTGACTACATGGGAAGTGATAAAATATAACAATATTGCAATTTCTTTATTTCTTACATTTCAGTGTGAAAGATCCTAATGCAGTGGCTAAGCCACTGCCTGGCAGAAATCATGTCCCCCCCCCTACGCACCGCCACTGCCTGGTTCCCTGAAATAGGAATATTAACCATTAACTTCAGGGTCACGGCGTTCATGGTCGCAATCTTTGAACGAAAATGACAATGCTGGTAGTCGCCATCCTGCTCTAGCGAGGATCTTTGGTATACAGTTTTAAGTTTGGGTGTCTTTAAAGGGAAACACCCATTTTGTAATGGTTAATATTCCTATTTCAGTCACAGTTTATGACACAAGATGACTTTTTTAGTCATAGAAACTATTTATGTTTTTTTTTTTTTTTTTTTTAAAGACTGTTCCAGTCTTCTGCAGCATTATCTATGTGAGGAATGAAATGATTAATCCAATAGAGGGAAGCAAGTTAAAAAGGAAAGGCACAATACTTACCCCCCTTGATGAAGATGCCTTTTAATGATTAAGTTTCGTACATCAACAGAATCAGAAGAAATTGGATCACACTGAAGAAAGTCTTGATGTTGATGACAAGCAGCCGTCTAAAGAAGAGAGTCAAAATATAAAACAAAATGATGGTAAAAAAAAAAAATGCTTGAATTAATAGGACATTAACTAGAATTTTTATATATCTATATATTAGATATATATATATATCTTATATATATATATATAATATATATAATATATCAAGGATTATATTAAAATATAATATATATATATTAAAACTTATTTTTGTTCCTGGGTAGTAAGTGTTATTTCCTAATTGCTTATGCCTCAAAAGTATAGAAAATGGCTATTATTCCCCACAAACTTTGCTTTTGTGACCAGGACAGTGATATTTTGAAATTTACCTATTTCCAATGAGAGAACAGGCGAATTTGTGTCTCTTCGTTCACATAAAGTCAGAAAAAAACAACATATGAATCCAAATTAACATGTATTTATAATAAAGTAATACAAAAATGACTACAAAAGATTTAGAAGTGAGTAGTTTTTTGAGGTTTACGATTATACTGTAAATCACTTTCACGAATCAGCCCCCAAATGAAGTCTCCCATCACATTCTCTTTATACTGTCCTTGGTAGCAGCGTTCAAAGTCCAGTATATCCTGGTGGAAGCACTCATCTTGCTCCTCCAAGTACGCTCCCATGTTCTCCTTGAATTTATCAAGATATGAACTTTGGGGGACATCCTACAGCCCATTGTGCCGTAGTTCTTCACCAGAGTCTAAACCAGCTCCAATAGTTTTCGGCCTTGTGATTGCCCAGGAAACCCCGAACCACTGCGACAAAGCTGTTCCAAGCCGCTTTCTCCTTACTAGTGAGCTTCTTGGGGAATTCATTGCACTCCAGGATCTTCTTTATCTGTAGTCCGATGAAGACACCGGCTTTGACCTTTGCCTCAGACAGCTTAGGGAAGAAGTCTTGAAGGTACTTGAAGGCTGCCGACTCCTTATCTAGAGCTCTGACAAATTGTTTCATAAGGCCCAATTTGATGTTGCAGTGGTGGCATCAGCACCTTCCGGGTGTCCACCAGTGGCTCCCACTTGACGTTGTTCCTCCCCACAGAGAACTCGGTCTGCTGTGGCCAGTCCCGCTTGTAGTAGTGCGCCTTGGTGTCCCTGCTGTCCCAAAGGCAAAGATAGCAGGGAAACTTGGTAAAACTGCCTTGGAGACCCATCAGGAATGCCACCATTTAGAAGTCTCCTATGATCTCCCAGCCATACTCATCATACTTCAAGGCGTCCAACAAGGTCTTGATGCTGTTGTAATCCTCTTTGAGGTGCACCGAGTGAGCCAGGGGAAGAGACGGGTACTTGTTACCATTATGGAGCAGCATGGCTTTGAGGCTCCTGGATGAGCTGTCAATGAAGAGGCGCCGCTCATTCTGGTTACGGGCGATTCCGATTGCCTCGAACAGACTGGTCACATTGTGGCAGAAGCAGAGTCCATCTTGACGGGTGAAGAAGCTGGAAAAAGGTTGGTGACGCTTCCTCTGATCTGCGACTTGCACACTTTCATCCAACAAGTTCCACTGCTTGAGCCTAGACGTCAATAAGCTTGGCATTGGACTTGGTGAGACCAAGATCTCTAATCAAGTCGTTGAGGTCTTTTTGGTTGGGGTAGTATGGGTTTCTCTCCTCAGCTCCACCTCTGAAATTGTCATCTGGATCTACAACGTCTTCCTCGCTCTCTGACTTGCTGCTCTCTTCTAAAGACGGTTGCTCTCTCTCCGGAGGAGTGGGTACGGGGAGCTCATGGCAGTGTGGCACCGGGGCGATGGATGAAGGAAGGTCCGGATACGTGATAGCAGGTGCATTCTTGCCAGTCCGACGTTTGGAAGGGTCCACCATGCAGAAGTAGCAGTTGCTTGAGTGGTCAGTGGGTTCCCGCCAAATTCTTGGGATAGCGAACTTCATGGCTCTCTTTTCCCCTCTGTACCATCCTACAAAAATACATTTATTTCACCCATGACTAATGTGTAAGAGATTCTCGCAACATTTTTCATATATGACATATTTTTTCAATAACATTGAAAATTGTAAAACATTTTAAAATTAAAAACTTTTAGAATTTTAAAAATTTTATAACAAAATTCTGAGCAACAATTGTCCATCTTACCTTCCAGAGTTTTTTTTGCAGTGCTCGCAGGTGAAATGAGGTGCCCAGGGTTTGTCTTGATCCCCGACAGGCATGGCGAAATATGCATTGTAGGCCTCACACATCTTAGCAGATGCTTCCATGGAGTACTTTTTCGCTCGTCTTGATAAATTGGCCGCAGACATAGCAAAATGCATCTGCCGGATGCTTGCAGCCTCTTGATGCCATCTCAGAAAAATGTAGATATGTATCCACTTAGGCAGCTGGAACTAAACTGAATTGGTGGGCTTAAGGCCCCTGTATTTATCCTACTATTTATATTACTGGAAAGTTCTAGAAAGTTCTAGAAGTTACTCCAAGTTTACTCAGCACTGAATCTATCTGGAATGTTCTGGAAAATAGGTACATTTCAAAATATCACTGTCCTGGTCACAAAAGCAAAGTTTGTGGGGAATAATAGCCATTTTCTATACTTTTGAGGCATAAGCAATTAGGAAATAACACTTACTACCCAGGAACCAAAAAAAAAAAAAAAATTGTTACACAGTGTAATCAGTCAGAAAAAGAGCAAATGAAAAGATAAAAAGAAACTGACATTTTAGAAGAGACAAAATCATATTGAGTGAAACATTGCCTAGTGGTAGATGACTATTTACAGTAGTTGTACTTGCCATAGCTCCAGGTAATACACTTGATGCTTTTTAGTGGCTATTAACTTCACTATAACAACAAAAACACTGCATTTGCAGGATATTTTAAAAATGATTAAAGCCTCTATATTGCTCACAGAATATTGTATTGTGCTTGCCACGAAGAAGAGTAATATTCTGCCAGAGCTATGCATTATTTAGGCATGTTGTTCCACCACTCAATGTCTACAATTGACTGTGTTATGCTGTGTCTGTTTATTTAGGAACTGTCAGTATGTGGCAGCTGTCCTTCCGGTTATAGGACAGACCTGCCGATTGGGGCTTAACATGCTACAACATATATTGTACTGTTTTGTTGTGGAATCTTACTGAAAAACAAAGTGTAATAATCTTCTATACCATATTGCAACATACAGTATAATTAATAACCCAGCTCTGCCTACAGTATCCAGAGGTTTATGTATTCACCCATGTAAGCTGATTTAACTTGCTCGGGTCAAGACGTTTACTGTACATGCAGTATGTCTTAACTGGGTACTTGATATTTGGTAGTGCGTGAGTGTATCTGCTTGTCTTATTACAATGTATACAAAGTCTTGGAGAATGTGCTTACATGGCCAGATTGAATGAGACCTCTATCCTGAATTCGGCTCTTTTTAGATCTAGAGGGTGAAATAGAGAGCAATATGAAGGACCTGTCCCAATTCGCCCCTCAGCAGCCACCAGATACCCCAGAAGAGGAGGAGGTGATGCTGGCCCCTGCGCTATCCCAGGACGGCTATAACGAGTACACAGCCCAAGGCTGTGAGAACAAATGCCACTCTCACTTCCACGACACCATTGGCCAGGCGGACGATCTGCATCATCACCACCACGATTATCACCACATCCTGCACCACCACCATTCCCAGAACCACCACCCCCACAGCCACAGCCACCACTATTCCCGGGAGCAGTTCAAAGGGGCAGGCATAGCCACCCTGGCATGGATGGTGATCATGGGGGATGGGCTGCACAATTTCAGTGACGGCCTAGCCATAGGTAACCTCTCCAAACTGCATTTTCCATCCTCTGTAATCCCTTGTAACCAGAGATAAATTAATCTACTTTCTTATCTAGTTCTTGATAACTTTATTTCATGAAGTGATGTGGTGCCAATTAGGGCTGTACAGATTTTTAAACATTTAAAAGGTAAACAAAAGCAAAAATCTCCCAAATCCATATTATTTTATTACACGTTTAGTTGAGAAAGATATTTATATTTATATAAAGATCTTTATATTTTCCCTAAAACTTTCAACATTTATCATTTGCAGTACCAATAATACAGTACATCAGGGTTATGTCAAATCTAAGTACCTTAGTTGTTTATTTCAAGTTTTGTTCAAAGGGTGCTATGACACTTTTTGTAATGTAAATGTTTGAATTTTCTCCAGCATGTCTAAATGGGGTGATTTGGGGTGTTGAATCTTTCAATATTATTCCATTTGCAGGGGCTGCTTTCACAGAAGGGATATCAAGTGGACTGAGCACATCTGTTGCTGTTTTCTGTCATGAGTTACCTCATGAGCTGGGTAAGGCCATCCTTGATACTCCAAATATAATAGTATAGAAATGCACTGTCAATAGATTGGGTTGCAGTGTTTTTTACATTGACCCTCAAAAATAAACCAGTGGTAGGTGCTGATAACACTATGTAACACAATTTTTGTTCCTGGGTAGTAAGTGTTATTTCCTAATTGCTTATGCCTCAAAAGTATAGAAAATGGCTATTATTCCCCACAAACTTTGCTTTTGTGACCAGGACAGTGATATTTAAAAATATCACTATTTCCAATGGGGAAAACGGGCAAATGTGTGTCTTTTCGTTCACATAAAGTTAGAAAAAAACAACATATGAATCCAAATGAACATATATTTATACTAAAGTAATACAAAAATGACTACAAAAGATTTAGAAGTGAGTAGTTTTTCGAGATTTACGATTCTACTGTAAATTTACAGTAGAATCGTAAATCTCAAAAAACTATAAATGAATAATAACATTAGTAAACACACAGACACTGACGCATGCGCATATCTCAAAATAAGGTAGGGTGCAAAATTTAGCATGACAGCATCACCACTTTACGGATGGTCAATTGTGCTAAATCTTAATGCAGAATGCAAATGGTACCTGAACGCAATAAAATAATTACATAATACGTTAGTGTGTGGTTTTTTTTTGCCTATGAGATTGGCCATGATTTGATATGTATAAAGTGTATTGTTTCTTAAAATAAACTTGATTGTACTGCATTTATATTTTAGCTGAGCAATAAAAAGTATTTCTCTGCAATCTTTCTGTAGGAGAAGTTTCTTTTAAATCCCACGATATCATGATATGACAATTATTATTATCGATATGATATCAAAATATTGATATTGGTGCCCATCACGAATAAGAAGTATGTTAGTAACATACATCCTCCACTGTGGTTGACCATGACTTATCAACAGTATATATTTAACAGTATAGAATAAGAATAATGAAATGTTTAATCACAATTTGATAGCCATTATCCAGATTTCCTGTATGCATCAATGTAAATGTGACATAGTCTGTGTAAGTCGTCTGCTAAATAAACAAATAATAATAATAGACCGATGGATGAACAGACAGGCAGACCCCCCACTCCTCCATAACCACAGAATCAGATACTCTCAGTATTATACTCAATGTTAATACCAAGCTTTACGACAAATAAATGGTTCTTCAGATACAGTGGTTTGCAGAAGTATTCACCCCCTACCAATAATGTCACATTTTGTTGAATTACAAATAATGTATGCACAGTTTTTCAAACAAACTTTTTTTTTTTTTTATTCAAAGCTGTAGTGGTTAAACTGAACACTGGTATATGAGAAGGGGGTTAAATGTCAGCAAAACATGCAAAAAAAATGCACAAAATGAAATTTACTGGTTGCATAAGTATTCAGCCCTTAGTAGAAGCACCTTTTGCAGCAATTACTGCTATGAGTCTTTTTGGATAGGTCTCTACTAGCTTTGCACAGTATGATGGTGAAATTTTTGCGCATTGTTCACGGGAAAATTTTGCCAGTTCTGATAACTTTGTTGGGGATCGTCGATTGACTGCAATCTTCAAGACTCTCCATAGATTTTCGATTTGAAGTTAAGACTTTGACTGGGCCACTCGAGAACATTAATTCACTTCTAGTTCAACCACTCCAGTGTGGCTTTGGCTTTGTGTTTCGGGTCATTGTCCTGCTGGAATGTGAATTTCCTTCCCAGTTTCAGATTCTTGGCTGACTCGAAACAGGTTTCCCTCAAGGATTTGCCTGCACTGGAATTTAGACCGAAAAGTAAAAATTTTTTCTCGTCTGACCACAAAACCTTTTTCTACATGTCTGTAATATCATCTGCATACTTTTTCGCAAACTCCATACATGCTTTAAGATGAGGCTTTTTGAGTAATGGCTTCTTTCTTACCACCCGTCCATACAGGCCAGCTTTGTGTAGGGACCAGCTTATTGTTGATGTGTGAACACTGACTCTCATCTCAGACACAGAACTTTGCGGATCTCTCAAGGTCATTGTTGCCTTCAGAGTGACATCCCGAACCAGTTTCCTGCTTACCCGGCTGCTCGGTTTGGGAGAGCGACCTGATCTGGGTAGTGTCTGGGTGGTATGATGCATCTTCCACTTCTTAACCCTTTGCGGTCCATTTATTCAGTGCTTGTCAGGCGCTTCAGGTCAAATTTATTTTTACACAAGGTTTATGTGCTGTTTAATTTTTTATTCCCCCCCCCCCCCCCCCCCCCCCCCCCCTCCCCCCGGGTAAAACATGTTTAAAAGGCATTGAATCGCAAAAGGACACTCAGTACTGTATCTACAACCCACAAAAAGATCTGACCAAATTCAATGTGAAAAATGTGCAAAAATGCAGAAAATCAGACAGGGGGCAAATACTTTTTCACGGCACTGTGTGTGTGTGTGTGTGTGTGTGTGTGTGTGTGTGTGTGTGTATTATTTATTATTTATTATTATTATTTTATTATTATTATTATTTTCAGGGGATTTTGCTGTACTTCTCAAAGCTGGCATGACTGTAAAGCAGGCCATTCTGTACAACATGCTTTCAGCAATGATGGCATACCTGGGCATGATAACTGGGATACTCATCGGCCATTATGCTGAAAATATATCTATGTGGATATTTGCCTTAACAGCTGGGTTGTTTATGTATGTGGCTCTGGTGGATATGGTAAGTACATATTTATCTGACAAGGCAGTTTTCTACATGACTTTCCCCAGAACAGCCCAATGAGTGGGAACATGTTACCACCTTATATTATGTACTAATATATAATCACTTACAATTCATTTTAATGTAAGCTTTTGGGTCCAAAATTCATGTCTGTTGTCTTACTAAAATGATCATTCAGTAGTGTCTGTTAACATTCTTCCATAGTTTGACTTCTTTGACTACATGTTAAATAATCCAGTTAGCTCAATGTAGGATCAGAAACAGTGTTTGACTTCTTTTTGTTTTAAAAATACATATTGAGCTGACATATTCAACATGGGTTTTTATTGTAACTATCTTCATTTAAAACATAAATCCATTGATTTTAATGGCACAAGTTTGAATCAATTCATGAATCAAATCTTTCACTTAAATATAATAACTGAAATGCAAAATGCTGTGAAGTACTAAAGACAAAGTCAGAGTCAGCACTTTCATTTAACACATGATAAATGTATTTACTGAAGCAGCTGCCTGTCTGCCTTGGTATTTAGTAGTTTATTTATTTTGGGATAAACTGTTTCTAGGATTCTGATTCTGTCGTGGCTTTGGTCTTCATTTGAAGTTAAAAGAACAAGTAAAGCCTTGTTAAATTTGACATTTTATGTAGCAATGTACTTTTACATTCTACAGTCCAAGCCATTTGTGCTTTGCACTGTTTGAAATCCACCCAGTACATATTTAAATATGCAAGACTTGAGCTATGTAATGCACACTTGGTATTCAGCAATGCATGCATAATAAAACAAAAATAACTATCAAATATGAATATTTGTTGATAAATGATAATCTTGAAATTAAGCTTCAAACAGGGCCCTGTTCTCTCTTAAAATGTTTCAAATTACAGTATTTATTTATGTGTTGTTTGAGCGGAAATGTGTGCAGCAGAGAGGATCCTTCCAATTAAAACTGAATTTTGAAGTAGTGTAAAATACAGAGATTTATTCAAGCGTAATTGGTGCAATAGATCAGTTAATAGAAATGTGTGAAATACCTGAGGCCACCTCCAGATGCCAAACAGCTATATATATATATATATATATATATATAATATATATATATATATATATATATATATATATATATACAAACATATACAGTTGTAGTCAAAACTTTACATACCCCAATGGAAATTTATTTATGGAAAAAATATTTTGTAACACAAGTTTTGCTTTTGTGGATGAGGAAAAAAGTTACAAAAAATCATTATTAATTTCAGCTTTTTTTTAACTTTTTTGCAAAACTCCAAAAATGCTAATTCAAAAGTATTTATACCCTGACAAGGAAAATGAAATGATAGTTAATTGTGGCACCTTTAGCAATGGTAAACTCTTTTCAATGATTAAGATATTTGTCAATGAGCTTTTGGCATGGTTCTTTAGTGATTTTTGATCATTTTTTAATGCAAAGTTCGTCATTCAAATTCCAAGGACTTCTCTTGCGCACGCCTTCTTCAACTCATACTAGAGATTCTTAATCGGATTTAGGTCTGGACTGACTAGCCATTCCCGAACCTTTGATTTTAGTCTTCTTTAACAATTCTGAAGTAGATTGTTGTTGTGTTCGAACATCCAGTTGCGCTTTAAACCATGTTTTGTAGCAGAGGCTTTCAGATGATTGGCCAGTATCTTTTGGCAAGCTATGGAATCCGTTTTACCATGTTTTGGAACTAAATTCCCTGTGCCATTAGAGGAAAAACAGCCCCATGGAATGATATTGCTACCTCCATGCTTGAAAGCAGGTGTGGTTTTCTTTTCTTTGTACGCCTCACCAGACTTTCTCCAAACATAACGACTCAGTGTGACCAAATAGCTCGATTTTTATTTCATTAACATGCCACAAAACCTTTGACCAGAACTCCTATCCATCATTCAACTTCTGTTTTGCAAACTTTAAGTGATTGTCTTTATGATGTTTTCCTATGAGTGGCTTTTTCCTTGGCCTGCAACCATTGAGACCTTCACCATGCAATACTCAATCTATGGTTGAAATGAAAATCCCAGTCCCACTCGCAGCCAATTCACTTTGAATATTTTTGGCAGTCAATCTGGGATTGTTATTAACCTTCCTCCCAATTCTTCTGCTTGTTCTTGGAAAAAAGACTTATTTCTTCCATACCGATGGAGCGTTGTGACAGTACCATGAGTCTTATACTTCTGATAATGGAAACAATAGTTGAAATTGGGATACTCAAATGCTTGGAAATCATCTTGTATCCTTCTCGAGCTTCTTGACAAGAAATAATTTTCTGCCTAAGGTCTTCAGATAGCTCTTTACTTTTTTCATATTGCCTTATTGGTAATGACAGCAATCATCCTATGCCTAACCCTTTTATACTCTCTAATAATGTTCACCTACAATCCAGCATTTTCTAGAATTAGGTTCAATTTATCATATTTCTAGCACCTTGTAGATAATAGCATCAAAGTGTATGAATACTTTTGAATTAGCATTTTTTGTAATTTTGCAAAAAAAAAAAAAAAAAAAAAAAAAAAAAAAAAACTCTTGACATCTATTTCTTGTCATTTTTTTTCCCTCATCCACAAAACCAAAGCTTTTGCTACAAAAGATTTTTCTATAAAGATTCTATAAAACTTCCATGGAAATAGAACATTCTACAGTATGGTCTAATATTCATGTATTAACTTGCAGGTGCCCGAAATGCTGCACAATGATGCTGGCGATCATGGCTTTAGCCACTGTGGCTACTTCCTGTTGCAGAATGCTGGAATTCTACTGGGGTTCAGCATCATGCTTGTCATTGCCATATTTGAAGACAAAATTTTGTTGGACATTAAACTGTGATGCAGTACATTTAGTCTTGTTACTCCAAAGCCATTGCTACATAAGCCAACAACAGTAAAACTTCTGATGCTTATATTTGTTTCTACCTTGAATGCTTTTACTTATAAGGGAGTTTTGTGTTGCTAACTGTAAAGTGACTTATTTTCGTATTGTTACGAATACTGCCTAATACAGAATTGTCTGTAGTGTTCATGTTACATTCTGTACTATGTTATAATGGCATTTTCTCTTTGCTTTAAGTGTGTGCTGGTAGTGTAATGTATTAGTTAATGCTCACCAATAGACTTGTGTCACAAGCAGTTTTACATTTTGTTACAAAAAACAATGACGTTTATAGATATGAAGAGTGCTCTGTGGTGCAAGAGAAAAAGAAAAATGTAATACTGGTGTGTTATACCAAGGTTGAAATTCCCTGTACCAAACTTTGGTTTAACACTTCAGAAAATGCCTTTTGCGTAATTAGAATATACCCCCAGTTGGTGATATAAGATGTAAGCACATAAGTTAAAATGTGTCCTTGTTTTCAGCGATAATATTAATATATTTAAAAGTATTTGAATACTTAGGAAATTTGTTTTAAAAGACAGTATAGTCACTTATCAATGGAAGCACATCTCTTTACATAATTTTCATACTTAAACAGTAAAAGTAGTGGGGTTCCGAAAAATATAGTGTTTTACGTCCCCACTTGTTGCTACAACTGCTTAAATAATGCAACTGTTTTTTTTTTTTTAATTTTCATTGTTAATAATCTGACAACCTTTTACGCTTCTAAATTCTGTTTCAGAGCTCTTTTCAAAATTGCCACTCTAGTGCACTGTAAGGACTATTGCCCACATTGTCAAACAGGTAACACAGCAATAATGATCCATGATGTGGTACGGATCAGAAAAGCCGGAGCACTTGTTTAAAATTTTTGTAAAATAATGAATTGCTCTTTCTGCAGTAATTTCGAGCAGTGGTGCGCGCTTTTAATATGAAGCCCCCTTTTCTTAGCATACATTTTGTTGCGCCCCCCATGAAACTGATATTAAAACGTTAGAACGTAACTATATTTTAAGTTTTTTTTTTTTTTTTTTAAATTTAGGATTTAATGTAAATCACATATTTTGTCCTAGATTTAACCACAAAAAGTCCAATATTCCATGAATAATGCAGTTTGCTCAGAATTCCCTCTGTGGTCTGGTAGTCTTCAGACTTCAATATCCCAGCGGTGGACGGTGTTGTGTTGTGGTCATTTCCAATAGCCTAAATAATAAATCAGCACAAGAAATATTCTATTTCCTTCAGTTCAGGTACCTCATACACAATAGTGAAGATGGTTTGTGAACTTTTTTTTTAATCTCAACATTTTTTAAACATGTACAGAATAAAAGTATGGACCACTTGGTTTTTTTTAATTAGGTGCTCAGTTTTTGGAGTTTAAGCAGTGGTGGCTCCTTGAGGTATGCAAGGGAGGTACTGCCACCTCGAAAATTTAAGCAAAAAATAAATTTAAAAATCAGATACTGAATGATCACATACGTTTACTTTTATTTGCATAAATATTACTTATTTTGCACACAAGAAGCTCCACGAAGGGAGTTGAGCGCAATATCAGTTGATGGAAAATCTGGCTTCTCTGTGCTAGAGGAGCGGAGGACAAAGTAGATTTTACCTACTCCTGAAGTGATTAGCCAATCATATTCCTTCTACTTTTATCTTGCAATGTTATAAATGTTAAAAAAACACAGCAAAAGAAGACAGGAGGCGAGTCTCTTCCACTCTGTCTGCCACTCATTGGTCTCACTCTGCCTGAACTCCAGTGTGTGTTGATTTGTGTGGAAGGTGGCAGTAGAGAAAACGAGAAGTGAACGGTGATACCGGTAACTCTTGTTTTCGTTTTTTTTTAATAAGTTAAAAAAAAAAAAAAAAAAAAAAAACATAACCAAGCATACAGGTGTGTAAAGTGCTTTATTTCAAATGTTCAGCACTTGGTTTTCTGCCATAATTTAAAGTCTGATAGATAATGCCATGACAAGTAAACTTGTTGGTTGGCAGTGAATTAGACCAATTACATTTTTTTTATTATTATTTATTTATTTTGTTTATCATAATCGTCCTCTTGGGGATTTTTTATTTTTTTATATAATGGGCATAGTACTGTCTTTATTATTATTGTTATGATGATGATTATGATATGGTGTAGGTACTATTGTCTGGTTTGATGATTGCATATTCAGTTGTTAGCGCTTTGCTTTGTTGGTGTATCGTATGGTAAACAAAAATAAGTGTTTAAGTAAATTGCAGCATTTGTATTTAATAGCATCTTTTCAAATGTAATAGCGAAAAAGTCGGACCATTTTAATTGCCATCTAAAGTCAGTTGTTTTAATTTAAGAAAATTCCAGTTGACCAAAAAAAAAAACAAATCCAGGACATTAGTTCCGCTTCATTCAGAAATCCCTGTTTAAAAAATGAAGAAAAAAATAATAATAATAATAATAATAAAGTTCAATTTTAATGTTAGTTTTAAATGTGTCATCAACTTTAGTTACATGTTTTCAGTAAAAAAAAAAAACAAAAAAAAACGATTGTACACAAGTACACAAACGATTGACTACAAGTCCACCAGCGAAAAAAACATGTTCTGAGGGCTGTACTTGCACACTCTCAATAGCATTTCTCTATGCGTGCGGTTATAGTGTGCTTCAGAGATACACAGTGTTTCCTGCTTCACAAAAGCCATTAATTTGAGAAATCCTGCACCTTCAACAAAACTAATTGGCAGCATGTCTTCAGTTACCATGGTGCACAAAAGCTCATTTAATTTCTCGTTCCAGGTTGTGCCGTAACTATGTAATTTTCAGAAACAAATGTTTGCTTACTGTCATCTTTATTTCCTGTTGAAACACACGGTTGCTTAAGTTTCAGATGATTTAGTATTGTTCTAGTGCTGTTTGCATAAGTAAGTTCTGCATTACATAATTTACATTTAACACTTTTCTTTAACTTTTTTGAAATTATTCCACAGAGTTCCTTTTCAAACTGTCACAAGTGACCCTAAAATCCCTTCTCTTGTATAAAGTACTAGCTCCTCTCTAACGGAAGGCCTATGATGCAGAAGTATAGGGCCCTTCGATAGAACCATCTTCACTTCTTTGGGGGTTCTCCACTGATGCTGGAAATGAAAGTGAGGCATGGGAACCCATTGATATGAAAAATACTGAATTCTGGCCAACTCAGATATATTGGATGGAAGCTATACCTAATAAAATAGCCATTTTGTGATCAAGTTGTAGTACATTAAGATAATCATTTTCAGTCCAGAAGTAATCCTCCCTGTGGAAGACTCTGAAGAGAGGGAAAGACAGACACATACTTAACTTACAGTGTGGGTGTCATAAGTGTAGAACTAGGCTGACTCAACCAGGACCAAAAACATGCCCTGCTTGCACACACATGGTCAAACATTGTAAAATTATTATTTTTATATTATTATTATTAGTTTATTTAGCAGGCACCTTTATCCAAGGTGACTTACAGAGACTAGGTTTTTTGAACTATGCATCAGCTGCAGAGTCACTTACAAGAATGCCTCACCTTATAGACAGAGCACAGGGAGGTTCAGTAACTTGCTCAGGGGCACACAATCAGCTGGGATTTGAACCGGGGACCTCCTGAAGTCCTTTAACCACTGGACCACACAGCCTCCTGTGTTTGAATGCAATGATGTACATGGTGTATTATTCTCATTTGCATGTTTATCCAAAAAATGTAAAGATAATTGAATGTATGGGATGTGACGCAGTTCACCCAGTTAAATGAATTAATGGGAAAATTAGAATGTAAAGATGGGAGTCCGACTAGCCGGTTTAAAGTTTTATGCAGGTTTTAGGACGCTTAAAACTGTTACCCACACTTGAGATTGATCCCAGAAACAGTGATTGCCTTTACAGAGCCATTGAGAGCTCTGATTTGTTAAACTTTGAATAAACCGAGTCTGTGTGATTCTTGATTGACTGTTGTCCGGGTATGTTAAAATCTGTAAGCCAGTACACAAACTATCCACTTACAGGAGTTCAAACCATCTATTTGTTCTCCTGATCCTCCCCTAGTTCTACTAGAGAATAAAAGAAGTGCACAAACTAGGGATGGGTCGGTATACCGTTTTTTCGGTTTACCGCGTATTAATACCATTGCTTTTATTCTAAACAGCAATTATCGTGATTCGGTTATATAACTGTTAACGCATTTTTCAACTGCAAACACGCTTCTTCTAAATCAAGCGATGTACTTGCAGCCTTAGCAAAGTGTCTGAGGAAGATCTTTTTGTGAACTGATACTGTATTTTGATAATGGTTTTGAAGGAAATTGTCAAATACACAATTACATGTTTCAATGACTGCATTCTGTTACCTAAAGCTTGCTGTGGCAACTGCTCTTGGCTGCTGCTTGCTGACAGAAAAAAGTCAGAAAAAAACAACATATGAATCCAAATTAACATGTATTTATATTAAAGTAATACAAAAATGACTACAAAAGATTTAGAAGTGGGTAGTTTTTCGAGATTTACGATTATACTGTAAATCACTTTCACGAATCAGCCCCCAAATGTAGTCTCCCATCATGTTCTCATTATACTGTCCTTGGTAGCGACGTTCAAAGTCCAGTATATTCTGGTGGAAGCGCTCGCCTTGCTCCTCCGAATACGCTCCCATGTTCTCCTTGAATTTATCAAGATGAGCATTAAGGATATGGACTTTGAGGGACATCCTACAGCCCATTGTGCCGTAGTTCTTCACCGGAGTCTCAACCAGCTCCACATAGTTTTCGGCCTTGTGATTGTCCAGGAAGCCCCGAACCACTGCAACAAAGCTGTTCCAAGCCGCTTTTTCCTTACTAGTGAGCTTCTTGTGTTACATAGTGTAATCATTGTGAAAGCTTACTTGTGCAATGTCGTAAATGTGAATCCAGTAACACGTTTCAGTGTTAAAATACTTCTTTTTTTTTTTTTTTTTTTTTTTTTTTTTTTTTGCTATACAGGCAGTCCTCGCACTTACGACCTAATTGGTTCCCAAAAGTCTCATTATAAGACGAAGCACATTTTCCCATAGAAACAATCTTATAAATTGGGGTTACGTTACTGACTCTTCAGCCAGATAGTATAATTTTACAAAAATGACCCGTTATATTGTACTCATGCAAATATTTATTTAAATCTTTACACTCAGCCCGGTGATTACAAGTATATTACTCAGACACCTACCTGTGACAGAGTTCACAGCTTAGGTTTCGTTTTGAGTCAATTGCTCTTATTGGACATTGTTATGGGCAAATAAAACAATTAAAAAACAGTTATATGCGTAAAGAAAACCCGCTAGACTGTCAGGGCCACCGCGACAGGTACTGCAGTTCAGACACCGAGCATGTTCACATGACGAATGATTCAGGTCTCACCGTATCGAAGTCGAAGCGTCATAAGTCGAGAATCGCCTGGACATATTTTATTTATCTGGTTGAAATAATAAACCACTCATCTCAGCTCGTAAATAATAACCTGTGGTACATGTTTGTGTTTTAAGCAAAAGACCGAACATTTTCCAATTCTATTTGCCATCAGTTAAACAAAGTACTTATTTATTTATTTGTTTATTTAATATTCTACGTTAAAATGTTTAACAAACTACAGCACCACGCCATTTTGAACAAATAGATCTTAATACTGTTGTAATATAACATTGAGTGTACAACTTCAGTTTTTTGTTTTGTTTAATAATTATTCTGATAGTCTTTATAAAAAAAAAAGTTTTATAACTTTATAAAAAAAGTTATTTGGCATAGTAAAATACTAAATACCAAATGTTTAATTCATTCCATGAAAGGAAGTGTTATTTGTTGGTTTTATTTTTGTGAATTACGGTAATTTAAGTGATTTACATTAGTCTTTCTTTTAAGCTTTTATTTGATAACTTGCATGATGTACTGTATACCATGATATTAAGGATAAAGTATTTTTTAACAGTTATCATACCATGCACATTGTATACATTTTATAGATGTATGTAAGAAAATATTATAGTTTTAAACAATTAAATGTTTAACCCTTTGTCCGTTTATTCAGCGCTTGTCAGGCACAGCAGTTCCAATTTATTTTCATACACGCTGTTTTAAAATATTTTTTTCAGAGTAAAACCGGTTTAAAAGGCATAGCATATAGCAAAAGGACACATCTCCAGCCAAGCCCACCTCTTGTTCGATGTATTTTTCACATACCTCTTCAAAGTCGTGCATATCACCAAACTCCTCAATAATACGATGCAGATTAATTTTATTGCTATAGCATCTCAAAAAGCGCAGCTATCTTCTTTGTGTCCGTGTTATCTCTCTGGTGCAGGGGCTATGTGTATTGCTCAAATACTTCTTTCGGCTCCTATCGGTCTGACTCTGCCATTGAAAGGTTTTCTCTGCTTTTCCAGAGGAAAAATGACTAGAGACCTGTGCTTAATGTCTTTTTGATGTCAGACAGGTTCCGACATCGGACTAGAAAGCAAAAATTGTAATGTTGGGACCTTGTCCGACATAGGACCGCAAAGGGTTAAACTGTTACATCCCTAGTTATGGCATAGGTGACATTCGTTTTTACTATAGTGGTTGTTTTGTGGACTACCAGTACTGATAAACTACATGACTGTTTCAGAAATTGTTTTCTGCAACCTCAAGACATACATTTGATTAAAAATGTGTTTACTACTGACCTGAATTGAAATAACTTGTGTCCCATTTTTAATTCACTGGCCCCTAGGGTTTGAAATGAAAGAACACGCATCTTTGCTCCGAATGTTGCCTTTATTAATAAATTAAAACAAAACAAATTCTGCCATTTGTTCTCTCACCATATCATATAAATACATATTTAAAAGTATTTTAAATTGGTTTAAAATAGATATGATATTTATATTGTTGTTTAATGTAAACAGCTCATCAATAAAGGAGTTTAAGGCCTCAGTAAAAAACAGAAAGAAAAAAAAAGAACACTTGGTCAGTTTTCTCAAGCCACTACCAGGTACTGTAGCAACACAACATGTCACAAATCACAAACAAATCTGTATTGTCACCTTTTTTTTCAAATAAATACAAATTAAAATATGCTTTAGTAGTCCATTTAGATCTCAGCACATACAAAACATTGTAAAAATCAATCAGTGTTTTATAAATCATGTCATGATGACTTCGAATCAGAGCAAATGCATCTCATTTTCACACAATCCATCAAAAGTGCAGTCTATCAGGTTTTATCATGCCTTGCAACAACAACCAAATGTATAACCTTATAACTGAGTTATACAAGAGTTATCCTAATTAATGAATTATTTATCTTGTTTAAATGCACTTTGTATATATTTTTCTGTTTCGCATTTGTGGTATTTCCTGTAAAATACTGTACACAAAGATTAGATTGTTACAGGGGGGTTGGTTCACGGATACATTTGTACTAGTTGTACTGGGAGATAAGACACGTTTTAATATGCATACTAAATGCTCTTTAATTTTACCCACAAATGTAGTTCAACAAAACTTAGAGAACCTGATTTTACAAACATAAAAACCCTTAAAGCTAATGTAACAACTCAGTGGTAAATGTGAATATATCTCAAGCAATTTACATATTGTTAATGAAGAAAACTAAATTTTTTAAATTAAGATTAAATAGATATGCAATTGCATACTAAATGTTAAATTAATATTAAATAGATATGCAATTGACGTTAAATTTATGTTCAATTATTCCTTGTTACTTTCCATTAACATTTAAGTCAGAGTAACTATTTTCAATTAAAAACATGTAAACATTGGGAAATTATTACATATTTTCAAGGGTAACAAAACGTAATATAAATGGACGTGATCAGCAATTTAATTTTCAATCAACATTTGGTTAACATTTAGCACGAAACCAGCTATTGCAGATTTATTAAATATTAATTTAACATTAATTTAATATGCAATTGCATATCTATTTAATATTAATTTATGCCTGCAATATAAATCATTACCGAAAATATATAGGGAACTGCATCTCCCCGTTTTGCATGCCTGTAATAAGATTCAGAACCGATGGCAGTAAAGAGCTGTATCTGTTACAGATGTGATTTATGTTCTTTGGCAGCTCAGCTGCTTGAGAGCCATATAATCTATATTTAAATAATTCAGAAGCGCTAAGTGGGAACCTGCATCTGAAAAGTCTGTCTAACAGATTAATGCAAATCATCCATTTTGTGTGAGTATGGCAATGTTTAACTTGTTTAAATTATCGCGCTTCTAGTTACATCTCAATGAAGCGGATGATTTAAAAAAAAAAAAAAAAATTCTAAAAATGATTTGCTTAGTTAGCAAATTTTAGCTTAATGTAACAGGTATTTTTCTTGTATTTCCATACATGTTTTTAATACATTTGATCTGCATAACTAAATACATTGAAAAATACAGTGTATATTTTGGTACCTCTCTAAAACAATACAATATATACAATAGAACTTTAGTTTTGCTACTGCCTTTGCAATGCCCTTCAAGTGTAGAGGCATACAATGTACAAGATTTTGCCTTTCATCCCGTAAAATAGTTCTGTCTTCTGTTACATTGAAGAAATAAGGCACTTTTTCTGGCAGTCAGGAGCAGCCTGGTGGTGTTTTCGCTCAGTTTCCAATTTCTGTTTATTTGCTTCCAGCCCCTGCAGCAGTAACACAAACACATGATTAGTTTAATTGGATTTGTTAGCCTGTTCTATCACAACATTAAAAACATTACCTTAGCCTTAGAAAACCAATACCAGTCCTTTTCATATCTAATGTAACCATGTTTTGAAAATGTATTATCCTTTCTAATTTGGCCACTAGTTTTATGAAGTTTATTTGATGCTTTGAAGAACTCTGCAGGTAGTTATCAGTCAAAAATCTTGGTGTAAAAATGCCTGTGACTGCAAGCAGGGTTGCATTTCTTGAATCGTTAAAAAAAAAAATTAGAATATTAATTAATATGAATGCTTATCCCTATTTTACAATCATAATACAATTTTAGAAAAAGTAAGGTTAAAAGAAAAGTACTTTTGAACTTATGGAAACTCATAAGGCTTACTGCCTTTAACAGGAAAAAAGTAACAAAATAACAGGAATTTGTGCCTTGTAGTGCTGTGACAGTTTATTGTCTAATACAGTATTTCTTTGATACCTGCATATGTGAGCTGAGGTTATGGGCAATGAAATTCAGTTCATCATTTTTTTTCTTTTAGGCATCTCAGTTGCTCATGAAGAACACTTTCCTCCAAGTCTGTCTCTGTTGAAAAAAGTGTAAGCTGGTATAAAGAATTTCTTAATTGTAATTAAAGCTGTATTTTTTTTCCATGGTTAGCATAGAATTTACAATTTCTGTGAAACGTACCCATTGCTATATAATATATATTTCCCGGTGACAACTTCCATTTCTGAAAGAATAGTGTAAAAATATTTAGAAAATGATTCTGTATCATCTGCCATTCGGTTAAAATAAATCCACCAGTACCAGCTTTTTCATTTTGACTTGAAATATTGAAAGCTCAGTTCACATCTATTGGACAGCAAATACTGAACAAAGACAGCTGGTCCAAATTTATTTTATTATCCACTAAAACCAGCCAATTAATTCTTTGCACCGACAAAAGCAACCAGCCCAGTTCCTGCAACTGCAGAGTCAGCCAATTGCAGCCTGTCAGCTCGACTGGAGCTCAGACAGCATCTTTCAGCAACAACAACAACAAAGCTAACACTGTCCAGATAAACTAAAAGCAGTTATGACAAGTTATTTATTTATTTTTTCTCTCATTTATTTATGCGATTCTTTATGAACATTTTTGGGACTATTTTTCTAAAAGCTTTTCTCAGCGAAGAGATACCTGATGAATCATTACAAGTTCAATGTAAATGCATGTTTTAAAGAAAATTGAGAAATTGTTTTCTAATATCGATATTGTCCTCTCAGTGAAGGCTCTACCACGTGATAGTTGAGCTTCACTTTCGTTGGTGCCCTCGCCTTTGGCTCGGACACATAACTCCTTTCATTGTCAACACCCCACGGTAGAGCCTTCAACAGTGCGCACAATCGCTTAAATATATTTCTATCACTGAAACGTAAATATGGCAAACACTTCCCCTATTGATGCACTACCTCTTACACTGCATTTAGCAACCTGGCAGTTGGTTTCATTTGCTTTTGGTAAATGACTGAACACTGCATGGAGTTGCACAATTTCTTTAAAATGTCTTCAACAAAAAAGACAGCAGCTGCATCAAAATCGGAAATGTTTCTGCTAAAGATTTTTACATTTATTCAAATATTTTATATTTATTTTGTTAGATAATTCACTGACCGTGAAAATAGAATGTCTTAAAATGTGGATATAAAAAATATTCTAGCATTTACTGTTTTTCAGGTAAGCATTTAAATATTTAGGAAAATTGAACATTATCAATTTTGAATGTGGCAATGCTATTTTTTCTGCTTTAATACATATTATGTTTAATCATGGAATATTTTTAGACTGTGAAATAAGACAATTTTTTTTCACAGTGAAAAAAATAGACCTAATTATACAGTACTACAGCCCAAGACAGTTTTATAAGACATGTTATATGAGAATCATGTTCTTTTACACATGTCCACACAAAGACTGTATATGGCCTTTTTATCCTTTCCAATACAACGACTCAAATCACACTGCCTTAGAGTGGGGCAAGGATTCATGGACGTTCTCTGCCTGCCTTATCGGCTATCCGTTCCATAAGCAGGTGCCAAGTTAACTGCAATAGGACATTCTGAAGATCTTTCAATATTCTGCTTATGCATTCAGTAGAAACTATCCAAGCTAAAACTTTAGTATGCTAACATAAACAGAAGCCTTGAATGTAAGTAAGTTTCCCGCTCTGAAATGAACAATTATCATTTGTCATTTATCCAAGTACCATTCATGTATTAGCTTTCCATCCTAAATTGCAGGGAGGTGGGCTACAATAGAAAAGCTGTTACCTTCAGTGTACTCTTGGTAGGTTTCAAACACGGAGGCAATGCCATGCCATTTCTTCTGCCACTCCATTTCATCCTCACTGGCAGTGCCCTCACTTTGGTCCTGTCCAGACTGATCAGAACTCTTTGTCTGCCCTTTGTGGACCTTAGCTGACAATTGAGAACTAGTAGTGTATTCTGCATAACTCTCTGTCAAAATATTAATGAAAAGTAATAACAATAGTGAAAAAATAACCAATTTGAAAATTAGCACCCTTTTATCAGTGGTTTACAGCATTCTAGAGGGCCTTTTGGTAAGGGTTCATTTGGTAAGGGTTATTGGAGGCGATGTGATCCAGTGGTTGAAGTCCAGGGCTTGTAACCAGAAGGTCACAGGTTCAACTCCCACCATGCCACTGATTGACTCTGTGATACTGAGCAAGTCACTTAACCTCCTTGTACTCCATCCTGCAGATGAGATGTTAAATCAATGTCCTAGTGTAAGTGACTCTGCATATAATGCACAGTTCACAGCCTAAGTAAAGCGCTTTGTGATGGTGGTCCACTATGAAAGGTGCTATATAAAAATAAAGATATTATTACTGATACTACTACTTAAAAATGGTTATGGCCGTCATTCTATTTTTTATTTTTTTTTATAACCTTGTTGGACATATTCCCTGAATATGATATTAATAACTGAACGTGTATTAATGATATAGCTTGACTAATTAATGAAACTGCTGTGTCTTAAGAAAGAGGGCCCTTGGTTCCTGGAAGGAATACTGAACTGAAGACAGTGAAGAGACCGCAAAACTGCAAACACAAGCAGTTTGGTGCAAGGAAGACATAAAATATAGATGTCAACAAGTACCAACTGCAACAACAAGCTGCTGGACGAAAGGAAGCAGACAAAGGACAAATCTCAAAGATTTGTGAGTTAAAAAGGCAAGATAAACATAACAAACAGTCTCATGAAAGTGGCTACTCAGCAAAGTAAAAAGACTGTAAATATCCAAGCAAAACTGAACATTTTGCGAACCACATCGATTGCTAAACAAGGTGCTGTCACTCTGCTAAGCAAAGCTGCAACTCCAGGACTAAAAAGACGAGACTCTGCCTGAAAACGGACTCAAGACAAGGAAGCAAGCTGCAAGCGTGTCAACAATCACAAGCAGCGAGACTGAGGCCCGGCTGGAGGACTGCCGTAAAACTTAGAGTCTTATCAGACAAACCAGTCTGGGTCTGCTGTACACCTAAAACCACAGTATCCAAAAGAAACTATACCCTGCTACCTGCGTAGCTAAAAGATTCAGCGAAGAGGACAGAGCAGACCGGCCCTGTTGTGGATCCTGTACTGTGGACTGGAGACTTTGTTGCAGCTGTTTGTTGATTCTATCGAGAATTGAAAAGTTTGATCCAATGTGGGATTGAAGGCTTCGTTGTAAGAGGAGAGGTTTTTGTACTGGACACTTCAACAGATTGAGTTTTCAAACCAGCTGACCAAAAGTCTAAGCTTAAAAGTAAACTTGCAATATACTTAATCTAGATACCATTAATAAGCTTAATGTGATATATTCTAAGATTGTCTGCATCGTTTCAGTCTGAAGTTGTGATTGTATGTGGGCGTGTGTGTGAGCAAGCTACAACATCACAACGTGCTCGTGTGCTGTTTGTGTTTGAGGAGATAGGCGGTATCATATTTTGCCTGCTAGTCAAGTTAAGGCAGTGAGAGCTTTGTAATTGTGTTTTGTGCTTAGAGACTAAGAGATTTAATTTCTAACTTTTCTGATTTTTGTTTATTATGTGTACTTAATAAAATACTACTATTGATTAAACGTTCCTTGTGTCTGCGCGTAAATGTGTGTTCACAGTAAATGCTTGATCTTTGTAACACATCAATTAAATATTGTTAGTCAACCCACATAAACATTAAATGATCAATTACTGAATTGTTCCTACAACCTGTTCCACTTAGGGCACACTTGTCCCAACCAGACAAGGCCAAAAGCCCTTTGCTCGTCACATCCACTGTTAATGGAGGCAGCTGTTTTGATTGCTGTGGATTCTGGTCTGGGACGTGGATAGTGTGTATGAGCCTGAACAAGATTCAGTGACTCTGAAACAAGTTTTGGTTACTATCAATTTATTGCGGTTTGAAAATGCATATATGAGCAGTTTTTTCTCCCTAATTGTATCAGAATATTATTTATGGATTCATTGTTAAAAGACATGTACTATTTTCTGAAAACTATTTTTTACTGACAATAGCACTTGGTATAAACACATTGAATTTCATTCAAGCATTTAAAGGTTTAATGTGTTCTTTAAAAAAAAATGCAAATTATTTCCTGTTTTTCATTAATTATTGTTTACAAAGTTCAGTTTTTGAGATACCTCTTGGTCATGTAAAGGAATTTAGGTGTTCTAATTATATTCTGGGCCCAGAAGTTGCCACCTCTGCATCTGGTTGATTCACTACATGTATGCTTAATTTTCTTTTAAGGTATCTCATCAGAACAAGAAAAAGACTTGTGGAGATGAAGGTGTATTTTACACTGATCTAAACAGTGGCTATTTAACTACATCTCAATCCAGCTGGGCTTCTCCATTAAGGTTATTTAAAACATTAGGTTATTATAATAACCCTTGGTCCCGAAATAGAAATGTAACCATTACCTAATGGGTGCTTACCACCTAAAGACTCCAAAACATGAATAAGATATATCAAAGCTGCTCGCAGTACCTCTGTGACGCAGTCATGCCTGACCCAGAGGACTGCACGCACAGATCACAGCATTAGTTTTCCTTCGAACCTGCTGCAATCATGGACACAACAACCTTAAAGGCTAATGGTTACAGTTCTATTTCAGGAAACCAGGGTTAGAGTACCAAAGCCGTCACAAGTAAAGATTACTGAATGGCTGGAATACTACAGGGCTAAGCTGAAGGCTGCTTTGTGCATTACTGTTAAGAACCCTAGTAACAAGTAGCTCGGGCTAATATATTGAGGGAGAAACTCACCTCTGTGTTTATGTTGTAAGGGTCGACCCAGAAGCCGCCCTTAATATTCTAGTTCAAAAGCTAGTGTCCACGTCATTCAGTCTACAGAACCTAGTAAAGGTATGGGGAGTAGCCGACACCACTGCATTGCAAATGCCTCTGACAGCTGCACCCTAGAATAAAGTCCACAAAGCTGCCATGCCCCTGGTGGAATGGGCAGTGTGCTTTTTTGGAGAGGGCAAGTTGGCCAGCTCATAGGCAGTCCTGACTGTGTCTGCTATCCATTTGGACACCCTCTGTTTATACAGGGCTTGACCATAGGACTTTACCCGGAAGCAGACAAAAAACTGTTTGGACTGCCTCCAACTTTTTGTCCTGTGAACATAATACGGTAGTGTCCGTACACGACAGAGCGTATGGAGCTGACACTCTATCAGACTGGACAGGAGTGGTTGATATGAAATGTCAAGATTGTCTTTGGCAAAAAAAACATGATTGGTACGAAGCGTAACCTTTGTCCTGGCTTCTGCAAAAATTAAGCAAACTTTCACATGGAGAATGCGTGCATCTCCCTCACCCGCTTGGTGGAGGTGATTCAAATTGAAAAAGTCGCTTTGAGTGATACAAATTTCAGTTCAGCTGAATGCAAGGGCTCAAATGGATGCATGTGGCAGGGTACACCCCTCCCCTGTCCATATTATGGTTTGTATTATTTTGTATTTGTATTATTATTTAAATGCAGCATGAGCAAAGTGCAGTCTGCCATTGTTTGTTGTTGTTTTATGTTTTAGTATTTACTGTCATGAGAATGCGTGACTGATCAGCTATTGATTATTTAATTAGCTGACAGTCACACAGATTAATTAAGCTCGTGCAGACTATGGCCAAGGGGTTAATAAGATAATTAATAAGATAATTAATAGCCAGTTAATCCCTTGGCTATAATATAAAAGACCAACAGTTTTGGCTGCACGTTGAATGTTCAGGAGTGGAGAACGGGAGTAGAGAGAGGAGGTACAAGAATAACTATAAAGAAACAATTGCTACGCGTGCTGGTTCAACACCAGCACGATACTTGGTTGAATTATTTCTTGTCTGTCTGTTTCTTTTATGGTTTGTTTTTGTAAAAGTATTTTCATTTTGTTGACATTTTTTATTTTGTTTATTTAATAAATGTGCAAGCAGCGCTTTCATTACTCCAGCACAGCTGCCTGTGTTCACTGTCTTCCGGGTCTGACGTCACCACCAGCCACCCTGGTCACAAGGCTTCATGTGCATCAAGCACCACGTTAAGCCTGCAGTGAAGAACAATATCCTTTATAGGCAGCCGAAGCCGGCGAGCTCCTTTTAAAAATTGCCCTGCCAGGAAGTGAGCTTCTGGGGAGACAGTCAATTTTGACATGGCAAGCTGAAATAGCTGCCAGATAGATTTAACATGGAGGGGGATTTCCCCTTATCAAACAGATCCTGCAAAAATTGCAGTATAACTGCCATGGGACAGGTCATGGGGTCAAAACCCACAGGCAGGCACCATGTCTGAAAGACGCCCCACTTGTACCTGTACTGGGAATGCATCGACACTGTTATGGTATTTTGCAGGGTGTCAATAACCTTAATGGACAGACCCAGAAGGCTGAAATGCTGGTACTGGAACTGTTTGGGTGACTTTGCACTGAGACAGTACAGTACCAGTGTGGTACCGGGACAGTGCTGGGTCGGTAACCTGAGTCGGTTCGGTGACTAGGCACTGGGTCAGTACATTACAATACCAAGATGGAACCGGGGTGGTTTGGTATCGGTTCGGTGACTTGCACTGGGTCGGTATGGTACGATACTAGTACAGTAACCTCATTCCCTGTTCAGCACGGTATGGTACCAGGTCAGGAATGGAGCGGTGACCTTGTTACCGGTACGGTACGGGTCTAATCGGTTTGCATTACTGCAGGAAGCAGTATACAGGGATGTCCACCTGTAATAGTTTCTGGCAAAACCACAGTCGGTACAAGTACGAGACTGAGGGAAGCCTGCTTGCTGGAGCCCTAACAGCTTTCGTAGTGGTGATGCAAGCAGTAACCAAAACGGCAACAAAAAAATACTGTGGGAGACACAGAGCTGCTGAGCCCAGCATCTGTTCTCATCTTTCTGTTGAAAAAAACAGAAAAACATACAAGAAAAAAAATTCTCACAGAAAACAGTAATAAAACAATTACAGTTCAGAAAATAATAGTATCGTTACAAAAGCGCATTTCGTAATTTTAACTCCAGGTGGAGCTAAACAGCCTGTAAGGAGAGCAGATGTCAGCCAACTCAAGTTTCTTGGTCCCTGGGAAGGGGTGTCATGAGCCATGGGCTTCACGCGGGTCACAACGCCACCATGGGACATAACAAACAACAGGCTATGTACCAAAAAATAAATGTAATAGTAAAACTAATACATCAATAATTATCTCATTAATTAGTGTAATACACAAAATTAGTGAGTAATATATGCAGATCAAAGCAACAAGTACTTCTCTGTATAGGCTTGTTTGCCCCTTCCCAGGGACCAAGCAACTTAAGTCGACTTTTGTGCTCCATGCAGGAAAAATGATGCCGAGTTCTGAGCTGCAGTCCTTTTATGCCCTCTGGGGCAGGTGTAACTGTCACAGAGGCTCTGCGAGCAGCTTTGATATGTGTGCTAACCTAACTATAAAGTATTACATTTTTTTTTACTTGGATGATTTCAAGGGTAAGCAACATATGTTCTATCTATGTGGAACAAAAGATTTTACAATCAAGTTATGTTCTGTCATTTATACAAATAATCAAATTGAAGTTTCATCTGTTACAGCATCATGATTAGGTTTTTATTTCAGAGGTCTAATGATATTTCATCCCAAGCAGAAGTACTGAGGATCTTCCAAATCTCATGTTTGATGCTGTCGTGTTTCAAAAAGCTTACACTAATCAAATAACCTTTAACCATTCCTAGTTTTACAACTGAATGCTTCATGCTAGTGGAATACTAGTTAATATATTAAAGACTCCCACTGAATTTAGTGTCCATTTAAAAAAATAAGACCTTGCTCTTTAATGGCACTTGTTTTCTATACAAATTGGATTTAGCTTGTACTAAAATGAAATACAATGATTTTTACCTTCTCTTTGAAAAGGAACTATGGGCTTTAATTCAAGGTGTGCAAGAAACTGTTTCTTTTCATCAGAGTCCATGGCTCCATTTATTTCCTGCCACTGGCTGATTGACTTGGCAGCAGAAAGCAGGGTTGGTCTGCTCTTCTATAAAGGGGGTACATCTGGACTGGAGTCTCGCTCGACAACCGCAACCGCCTCCTCTTCCTCTGTTGCTTCACTCCTTCCTTTCTAGTGGCAAGACCAAGCAGCTCAAGAAATACCACTTTCTATAACAATAATAATAATATTAAGAAAAATAATAAACACAATAAACACAACGACAGCTGAAAAATCTTCTTTTCCAACGTGGCCAGCGGTACTCGAGGCTTTCTCCTGTTCACTCCGAGTGCTATCTGGGTCTCGGCAACAGTTCCAGACGCCAGCAGAAAAGTAAATTAATAATAAACTAAAAGACTATACCATAAAATGTTGACTGTCTACAGCAAACGTTTGGTTTACTGAAATATATTAGCCTCTTATACTCTGCTAATAAAGTACAAAATAATATTTATTTTACTATAAAACTTTTCTTTCACTCCCTCACGTTGCGTCTGTTCCTTCGCACTCTCTCGAACCTCTTCTCTCTCGCACGTTGCGTCTGTCTCTCCTCACACTCTAGAACCTTCTTTCTCTCTCTCGCACAAACCCAATCAAAATGCTAAGTCCCACCCCCAAATTCCACTACCTGTTGGCTAATTGGTTCAGAGGGGAAACCTGTCCAATAGAATTGTTTAGGTGTAGCAAGCTAGTAAATGTGATTCTGGTGCATTCTAACTATGTTACAAGAAATACAACATTTTTATTTAAAGGAATAGCACAAATTTGCAGCAGGGCTACATCCTCCCCCTTCTAGAATGTCTGGATGTCCCCATCAGACTTAACTTTTTACCAGATGGTTGTCTTTACAGCTACAATTGTGACATTTTGCTAATGGATTGCACCATAACGTAACGCATTGACTGACATTGCACTTCAGGATAGCTGCTACTGATTTGAATGACCATTCCCCTGTTGTATTATGGTCAAAGGCACATCAAAAGTTTTTCCTGGCTCATCATAGGCTAAACAGATGACAGGCTTCACTTCTCTCTTAGCACGACGTTCAATTGTAGGATCCCCACCCTCTGCCAATATAGAGACGTCTCCCTCGTTAGGTTCTGTGTCCACCACAGGGTCTTCAATTGGGTGTTGGGCGTCGTCTTCCTCCAAGGCAGTCTCTCCGCCAGAACTTTGAAGCTCTTGGGAAGAGCTGGCACTGCTATCTTCTAAGACAAGCTTTGCTCCATCAGGGACAGTTCCAATCTCTGGGTGCATGTCAGAACCAGTGGGCTCAATGATGCTCTCATTTAAAGTGGGATGGTCATGGTAGCACACTCCTCCATCTTCAGACTCTTGAAGTGAAGTGTCTCCCTGTTCTTCATAGCTTTCATCTTCATGTGTTACGTTCTTAGGCACCTCCTTCTTCTGGAACTGTTTGGCCTGTGTTCTGGTGACAGGTCTAAGTGATGTTTTTTAACTCCTGATTTGACAGGCATCCTCACTAGGTAGCCAATGGGTAACTGTCTTCACAATACCCATCTCTTTCTCAGGCTTGACCTGGTGCACAGGTAAGTTAGGCAACTTCTCCACTACTACATGTGGTACCAATTTCCATCTGTCCTCCAACTTATGCTTTCCTTGCATCCTAGGTTGCGTAGAAGTACACGATCACCTACTTCTAATGTCTGGTTACGCACATGCTGATCGTAACGTCTTTTGTTACTCAAGTGATTTTGGCAGGCAGCATTAGTGGATAACTGATAGGCTTCTTTCAACTCGGATTTCAGCTTGGTGACGTACTGCTGGTATGTTGTGTACGATTTACGGTCAGGTGACACACCAAAACAGAGGTCCATCGGAAGACGAGCTTCTCTCCCAAACATTAAATAGTATGGGGAGTACCCTGTAGGGTCATTCTTGGTGCAGTTATAGGCGTGCACTAACTGACTGACATGTTGGCTCCATCTTTGCTTCGTGGACGGGTCAATGGTTCCTAACATGGATAGTAGAGTCCGATTAAATCTGTCAGGTTGTGGGTCCCCTTGAGGATGATGCGGAGTAGTTCTCGACTTCCGTATTCCCAGCATACTTAAGAGTTCCTTTATTAACCGACTCTCGTAATCGCGACCCTGGTCAGAATGGATTTCGGGCAGGAAATCCATAATGGATAAAATATTTCTCCCACAATACTTTGGCAAATGTGGTGGCCTTCTGATCTCTTGTGGGAAAGGCCTGCACATACCGAGTAAAATGATCAGTAATGACCAGGATGTTGGCTATCCCCTTCGAGTCAGGTTTTAGGGACAAGAAGTCAATGCATACAAGGTCCAGAGGCCCTTCACTACTGATCTGGTTCAGTTGAGCAGCTCTGTGGGGTAATGTCTTGCTTCTGATACATGTTCCACAGTTCTTAATGTATTGGTCCACTTCGGATGCCATCTTCTGCCAATCAAACCAATCTTTTCGGAGTTGCATAGTTCTCTCCACTCCCAGGTGACCTAATTCATCATGCATGGCTTGTAAAACCATCATCCGGTATCTGCTAGGCAGTACAAGCTGATGGACTTCTTTTCCATGAACTCTTTTTGTCACTCGGTACAACAGGTTATGTCGGGGTGTTTGTGCTTCACTGCCTGTGGCCCTCGACCACTTTTAAGAACACATCCAATCTCTCCAATCACTGGGTCTACAAGCTATCTATTACCTGTAGCATTCAACTTTGCTGTTGTCAAAATATAGATGAGAGGACACGGCTAACTTCCAGCTAGCAAAAGCTACTGGTCTCAAACCTTCAGCGTATTCTTGGTTTAATACAGCACCCAACCCATTCATGCTTGCATCTACATGTAAGATGTAGGGCTTAGTACTGTCAGCAAAAGCCAATACCGGTGCATTGGTAAGGCAGCGAATGATCTTCTGGAATGCTTCGGTGCACTGATCATTCCAACTGTCTCCAAAGGGCTCCGACTCTTTAAAGTAGGACTTTTCACTGTCTTTGGAGGTCTTCTTTCCACGCTGTGCTGGTGAATAGCCTTTGGTAAGTTCTATCAATGGTCTGACAATGGCTGAGTAGTTTGCCACAAATCTACGGTAATAGCCACAGAATCCCAGAAAGGATCTTAATGACTTCAGGTTCATAGGTTGCTCCCAATTGGCCACGGCTTCTACTTTTGCAGGGTCTGTTGCTACACCGTGTTCAGAGACAATGTGGCCAACATATTTAACCTGAGGCTGACAGAATTGGCACTTGTTTATTGACACTTTCAGGCCACATTCTTCCAGCCGATCAAGAACTTTCAAAAGCCGCTCTTCGTGTTCTTCCAACATCTTACCAAATACGATTATGTCATCAAGGTAGACTAACACTTGGAGAAGATTCATATCCCCCATGGCCTTCTCCATTAGCCGCTGAAAAGTGGCTGGGGCACCCGTGATACCCTGCGGCATACGTTCAAATTGGTAGAAACCGAGAGGACAAATGAACGCTGTCTTCTCCTTGTCTTCCTCTGCCATAGGTATCTGGTAATATCAGCTGTGCAGATCTAGTACTAAAAACCACTTGCTACCAGACAAACAGTCCAACCCGTCATCAATGCGCTGCATGGTGTACTGGTCTGGTATGGTCCTGCTGTTCAAAGTGCGATAGTTTATGCACATTCGTGCTGATCCGTTCTTCTTCCTGGCTACAACTATGGGTGAGGCATATGGGAGATGCGACTCCTTAATAATGCCTGCTGCCAACAACTTTTGCAAATGCCGGCGTATATCTTCTATATCTGCAGGCGCAAGCCTTCGTGACCTCTCCCTGAAAGGTCTTGAGTCACTAAGCCAGATGGGATGTGCAACTCCTGCAGCGAGTCCCACGTCCCACTCATGAGTTGAGAATACATTGGCTCGTTCAGACAGTTTTCTGCTCAGTCTCTCCTTCCATGTCTCTGGAATGGGAGATGTCCCAAAATCAAACAACTGGGGATCAAGGGCAGGTATCTGTTGATCCTATCTTTGAGCCTGAGCTACTGTGTCTGTCTTGTATAGGTGGGCCAGCACCAGCACTGTCCCACTAGGCAATGGGGTTTCTTTCATCGATTCATTTCTCAATCTAACAGTAAGCCTGTTGACATCAATGGCTGAGGCTGGTAGGATTCCTAGTTGTACCAACACCCCCTTTGGCAGTGTTATGTTAGGCGGTGTCTCAATCATGAAGATGCCCCTGTCCAATGGTTGGGGACTGCGGACTCCACAGATAACATTACACCCACTTTGGGGTGCAATAGTCAGTGGTCCCGAGCCCAGCCACTTCACTTGACCGATGCAGTCTTCTTGCTGTTTACTCTTTGGTTCCTGCTGTTTTCTGTAAACTTGAGAACATAAAAGGTGGATATGTAGAGAGGTAACAAAGTCAGGGCCAGCTGTTTCTTCATAGAGTTTGGCTAGATGCTGAAACATACTTGCATTAGTCCCAAATATGACAGGTACCTGTTCAGGGCTACATGGTTCTGGGCAGATCAAAGCCAAAACAGAGATAGCCTCTTGAATTCCTGCAACATCTTTGGGAAATTCTAAATCTACTACTATGTATCCTCTATAGGGATAGCTGGTGTCACTCAGGCCCCAGATGGCCAATCCTTTGATTGGGTAAATGGGCAGGTGTGGTAGAAACCGAGAGTACCACTTATCAAAGATAATGGTCACTTGTGAATCACTATCTACCAGAGCACGGCATGGTCATCCACAAATCTTCACTGTGATCACTGATGATGGTCCTATTAGCCCTTTGGGAAGGTGACATGTCCTCTTTAAGGCTATTGCATTCTTCCTGCCTGGTCCTCTCTGCTCACTTTTCATCTTGTAGGGAAAGAATGAGCTTTTGAATTATCCTAGCAAGGTTTTCAGGTGTGCTGCATTTGTTGGTGATATGTCCATCTGCTCCGCAGCAATAGCAGAAGTAATCCCCACAACCTTTAGCTGCCTGAGGTCTACTGCTGTTGTGGGCGCGAGCTGCTCCAGCTGTTCTCAGCATTTGCCCATCTGCAATTGATGGTACTAGTGTCATGTTCAACACAGTGACCTTCTGCTGCAGGTCTTGTACCTGACGCTTCAATGCTTCTATCTCACAGTCTTGATCAGGCTGCAATGTAACAGGCTTAACCTTCTTTGCTTGACTTCCAATAACACTTGATTCCTTTGACTGACTATGCTGCATTATCATGGCAACAAACCCAGTTTGCAACTCTTTAACTTGAGCTTTCAGTTCACGAAACTCAGACTGTTTCAGGTTCTCGCCATCTCTGGCTTGTATCTGCTTTACACTGGTGCTCAGTTTATGACGAGCAGCTTCTTGCTCCTCCTCTTCGCAGATTTCATTCAGGAGAGTCAGGAACGCAGGGGGGTTATCCTTCCTTTCCCTTAATCTCAGCTGTATCAACATTAGCTCAGACTCAGTAGCACCTCGTATAAGCTGTTCAATGCGCACAAGATCAATGAGGCTTGACGCAATGCCTCCTTTCAGCACTACTTTCTTTAAAGTCCTCTCTAGCCTCCACAGAAAATCAGACAGCTTTTCTTCAGGCTGTTGTCTTAATGATGCAAAATGCAAAATAAAGATCCTCACCAGACTTAGGGGTTCCAAACATGTGTTCAAGTGCTTCCAGGTAGTCCATCGGGTTAGCATCAGGGTTGGCATCCCTCACTGCTTGAATAATCTCCAAAGCAGGTCCTTTCAAGCTCTCCCTGATTCTCTTCCTTTTCTCTCTGCTGCAGCAGTCACACTCTTGAACCATGAAACAGGCTTGATCCATCCAACTATCAAAACTCTTTCCAGAGGAAGTAGGAATGGTTCCTGAGAATGTTTGTAACCGCCGATACGCATTATTCTCATTGTGTTATTTCGCCGTTTTCTCTAAAACGTCTCCAACTGCACGAATTATGGATTCAGGGGACGTGGTTTGTAATGCTTCAGCTGGGTAGAGAGCCTGGGCCTCACGTGAAGTCTTCCTTTCTTCCTTCAGCAGCTTTGCAGACCTAAACAAATATATTTACATGACTGTATGTGTACTGTTTTATATTATTATTATTATTATTATTATTATTATTATATTATTATTATTATTATATTAATAATAATAATAATAATAATAATAATAATAAAAAACAATTGTAGGGATTTATGAAGCCAGCTGTTGGTTTTAACAAGATGCTCATTTATATATTTATTTATTTATTTTTAGAAACTACCTACGGTACTCAATTTTAGCAACTTAACTAAAAAATTTAATTAGAAAGTTGCTAAAATATGAGCACACACTTAGTTTCAATAACCTGTATAATACCATATGTGTGCCTATCTGCATATTACCAGAATTTATATTTGCATTGTTGCTGTTTAACCAAAAATTAAGTATACATTACTTTAATGCAAGGACATTCTGCTCATTTAATGTTGTGCCAAATTATTGACACATTTACCTTTTACTGACTCTTTAAAACAGCCCTAAAAACATACCCATGATACTCAATTTGCAAGCGACTAAGTAAGAACAAAAGAGGAATTAGGGGGGACGTGATTGAAATCTTTGAAAAGGAGCTGACATCATTAACCTTAACCAATACTTTAAGTGCAGTACAGAAACCAGGACTAAGAGACACAGTTGTAAATTAAGTGGAGATAGACTTAAGACAGAAGGAATGAGACACTTTTTCATATAAAGTGGTGAGGGTATAGAATGGGCTAACTGGTCTTGTTGTTGAAGCAGATTCACTTGGATCTTAAGACCCAACTTGACAAAGTTTTGAGATCAACCAGCTACCAGGTGCCATATGAGCTTAAATGGGCCGAATAGCCTCCTCTCACTAGTACATTTCCTTATGAAGTTCACTTTATAGGTAGGAACGCTATAGATGATTATCTATAACACAACTGTATTACCTCAAATGCCCCTGTAATGCAATGCTCAGCAAACCTCTTACCTCTTTTCTTGGTCTGTTTTAATTTCCTTTCTAAGATATTTAGGTTGCTGACAACAGGCTTCTGTATCAGCAGAGCCTCAGTGTTAGTTCTGTGACTGTCTGGATCCATACTGTGTGGCATAGCTGTGTTTTGTACCCGAGAAGTTCTCATTTTTCTGCAATTTGTATTTCTTGCAGGTGAAGTGATGGATAAATCCAAACATTGTGCCTGGGAGTCTTGGAGGGTGCTATCTCTGCCAGTACTTTCCTGCGCAGAGTTGTTATAAGCCACTCTAAGATAATAAGGGAACTGAGTTAATAAATCTAGCATGGAACCCATCACTGAAACATTATGTTCCAATGATATACTTTTGTTCTTACAAGGTCTTGTAGCGCTGATGTACATGTTTTGTCAGTGGCCTTGCAATAATTTCTGCCATGTCTGTCCCAGGCCCTGTTATTTTCATATTTGCTTTGTTGCCTGAAGTGCAGTGCCCCTGAGGAATCCTGTGGCTCTGTTGACATCTCTCTGAAGAATTTGCTTGAACATGTGGCAGGTGAAAAATTGTTTAACGGTCCTGTGTTGTGTAAATGTGCTCTGTCTTCTTCTCTGTCTTTAAGTCTATATAAAATATACAATATAACGCACACAATTTAAAAACAAAGAAATAAAAACAAAGCTGTTTATAGACAGTGTGGAAGGGGTGTGGGTAATTCACTGGCCAGGAGACAGACAGGTGTACTTGAAAACACCACACAGGTGCCCAGTTTTATTTTGAAGGGTGTCATTTCTTTATAGCCCGCAGAGGGCGCTGTTGGTCCGTGGTCTGCTTACCAACTATGGTAAACAGAACCACAGGAATACCATATGATGGTACGACAGTTCAGGGTGCACACGCACTTGCAAGTGCTTCAAACAATAATTCAAAAATAGAAGGCAGAAAGAAAAAGGGAAAATAAAACAGTAACAAAACTATAAAGAAAAGGTGCTGCACTTTGCAGCAATATCCTGGTTGCCGCTACCCGTGCGACCCGGATCACTGTCCTACGCTGCCGGCTAACTAGCCTGCTCAGCTATACTTATTCAGGGGTCTGCCCAAGGGTTCCCCGCCCTCACTGTCTCACTCTGAACCTCCGTTCCGTTCTCTCCAACTGGTTCTCGGTCGTGGACCAGCGTTTCCGTACTCTCGGCATGCTTAAAAGGGCAGACCTGAGGAAACAACAGAGCGTTAACTTATAGGGCTGACAATCTCCCCAAGACCCGCCTCTCAGCCATTCAGAGAGGGGGAAGTCCACATACCCACTTTCTCACCTCCCCATGTCACTACCATGACTCACAGGCGGTTGTTGGACAACTGCTGCCCTCTTCCTGCAGCACCGTGAACACGCCAGCAGAGTCAACACAGATCTCCCCCTGCTACAGACAGTAATTTCATTGTTCAATGCTATTAAATCAAACCTACGGACATAAGATAACACATGCCTGTATTAGCATGTGAAAGATTCAGTAAGCAAATTATACACCAGACGCACCATGTGGTTTCCATGAAATACCATAACCGAGGCGTAAGCAAAGGGCCTTTACCACCCCAGAAGTGGTATATATTATAGGAACCGCATGGCCCGACGTGGTTTATACCGCTTATAACATGGCTACCTGACATTTGGGGGAAGAAAAATTATTAAAATAACTAAAACACATTTTAAATTAAGACATCATGTGGCAAAGTGCCCGTCCCTGTGTGTATTTTGTGTTGTATGTTGTGTGTTAATGTTGGTGTGTAGTCATTGGTACATGGGATATAAACGGGTCTGTGTAACACAAGTGTTTAAAATGTATATTTGTATTTAGGCATGAGGATTGCACAGCACTTCACGTGCAAGTAAAAAGTAATAATATGTGAGCACGGGGAATTGCACTTTATTAATTCACGTGCAGTTGTACCGTGACTCCAATTGAATGATTGATTAGCAATCGAGTCTCGGTACAGCTGCATAAAAGCAGCGTGTTTTCACTCACCCGGGGTTGTGTGTTTGGTGAGTGGAGAATGGGATTGGAGATAGAGGTAATTGTAATAATAATAATAGTAATAATAATTAAAATAGAAGCTCACCGTGCTTGTCTGTGTAGTCTGTTTTATTTGTCTCTTTTGTTTTGGCGAATATGCCGTGTCCTGTGTTTTTGTTTGTCACAACCTTTTTATTTACTGTTCTGTTAATTCATTAAATGCTGAGCGCAAGCAAGCGCTCAGCTTCCCCAAAACTCCACCTCTCTGTTGTTTAGTTCCTGGTTCCTGTTTCTGGTCTGACGTCCCCCACTCCAGCCATCTTTGTGACACATCCGTATTATTGTGTATATATCCGTAGTGTAATACAGTCCCATATTTAATTGAATCTATTGTTAACTTATTAAAAATAAATTGCACATGTCCATTTATTGTGAATTTCTGCATCGAACGTGGCATCTCCAAACTAGAGGACAGAGCACAAGCTGATGATGTGGATTGTCTGGGCAGAGTTTGACACTGAGGGAGGCAGGGGAGCAGCTGCGATGAAGGCTGAAGCCGGAGCTTGAGGTGAGTTTGTGTCCTTGCTATATGCGAGGCACACATATTCAAGTCCGTTTTCATCCTTTCTGATCTCAAAAGATGTTTGTGTTAATTATCGGACACCCTCGTGTCCATATCGTGCCAGATTAAGTTTAAGATCGAACCAGACTTTACGCACCAATACTTCTGCGGTGTAAGGGGACAGTGTCTCAGTTTCCTGCAGACACTTCAAACCCAGGACAATAATTCAGGGGGTGGTGTCTGGCCTTGTCCACTTGCTTTTCTAAATGTTTTCATGACTAAGAGGAATACATTATTGCTGGTTTTAAACTCGCTGTCAGCAGAGATGTTAAAACTTCTACTGTAAAAATATCTATTTAGACCAGCTCTCATTTTCAATCTTTATTTTCTTCTATTTCATATAGCTTTTCCTCATCTGCTGTTATGTGTCTGCTCTTGACAGTTGCTGGCACGCTTATTTTATTTGTATTTTTTCCTAGGTGGATTACTGTCTTCACTCAGGAAGTTGGTGTTGTACCAGTTATCTGGAGTTTCATTCCCAAATATATTAAAGGAAATAAGTGGTATATCACGCACTTTTGGCAATGGTTTTGTAACAAATAACAAATAAATTGGTTGTGTTATAAGACATTAATAAAGCACATATTTACAATACTGACCCTCTGAAAAGCTTGACTAAATGTTGCCAACAAACTAGGTAATAACACCTTTTTTCCATTTTAACTTTTTATTATAACTTTAATATAGATTACTTTATATAAATGAAACAAGAGGTATACTTTTTTATATTTCATAAGAGGCCTGAGTATATGTGATAACATGCTATGACATGTTTTGGAAAATGCGTTAGCTGGATTTACACTATTCAATCAAATAAATGGTATGCGTGGCATTTTTGGGGAAAAACAGGGTTGAATATGGGTTGTTTCAGTATGCATACTATCATATATTTCTGTTATGTATGTGTTTGCTGTGATATCATACACAAGCATTAGATGAGGCATATACAGTTGCTATAAAGTATAGTGAATACTGTAAACCTACCATTTTAAATACCAGTGTATAACCCTTGATTGAGAAACTACAACATACCAGCAACACAATGCATTTGGTACTGATGGTACTTCACAAGAATGTGTTAATAGTGTGTACAGCTTATCACTATTGTGACACCATTGGCATGGCATGTGACTGTTACCATCTTACCAATGTGTCATACCAGCTGCCTTTCTGCTACCATTCCCACTTCATATAGAACCACTTACATTGTGATCATTTGTTTTATCTTTATCTTTAAATTGATCTTACCTTGTGCCACCGTTTTTTTTGCTAATGAAGTTGTTAGCCTTTTTGTTTAAGTTCTCTTGAAGGTGATTTTGAGTCTCTCTCATGGTGATGAGATCTGCCTCTCTTTCTAACAGTGACAGTCTGTTTAGGTTTGCTTTATCAGTGTGTAGAGAGTATGATGAGGGTCTTAAACACTGAAGTCTGTTTGATGAGGATAAAACAGGGCCAATGGTATTTTCAGTTTCTGAGGTTCTTTGTATTGTCCCAAATGAAATATAATTTGGCATCTCTGAAAATCAAACCCAAAAATAGCAAGGCTATAATTATGTTGTGGCATGAATGAAAATAGTAATGTTCAGGGCAGCTTCAAATTTCAGTGTTTATTTTCAAACTCTGGTACCGTCATTGTGACCTATGATCTTAGATGGTGGCCGTTTTGTGGACTTTTTGGGTTTACTGTTGGCAAGGGCTGTATTCTGTGATTTTGAGAATGTTGTTTTACTATTGGTAACGGCTGTATTCTGTGATCTTCTAGATCAAGGTGGATTGTGAGTATCATACAAGAAAAATAACTTGTTTGTGTAAGTGATTTTACAAAGCTGCCGCTGCAGCAATGACTCTGTCACACAACTTTGAGGTAGTGGTTTCATACTTGCAGGTTATATAAACCAGGTCATATGATTTTTTAAGTTTCCTGGCTAAAGAGACAATACATATTGGCAGGGTTTCTCCATCGAAAAATAAAAATGTCACAATTTTCTCGTGCAATTTTGTTAGTACTTTGTGGGTAATTTGGGTTTCCATGTAGTTTTCTTTTAGGGAGAGAAATTCTCCTTCCAAATGCAAATAACCTAATTGATTCAGTATTCTATAAGAAAGCACTGTGTAGTATCCATGTATTATTTGCTAAACATGTTTTACTCTGTATGCTTCCATTATAAACCTATTGTTAACATACTATATATTATGTTCCATTTTTTTCTACAGATCTGTAGCTTCAGCAATTCTGTTCCTTATGGTAGTCTACAAACAAAGCTAAAATCCAGCACTTTAGGTAAATTATATAAACATTATCCAGTCAAATTGTTTAGTACAGTACATTTTCAAAATAGAGGTAGTAAATCTTTAATAAGCTACCTTACTCGTTCACATTTCATACTACATAATTTAGCAATACAATGCTACCCCGTTATAAAGCAACCTGTTATAGTGTGGAGTCAGTTATAATACGGTAAGGTCGTGGCTCCCATTTCCCCCAAAATGCAATTTGACTCGCAAACGCTGGGTGAAATTGTAATGGAAACTCAAAAAAAAAAAAAAAAAAACCTACACACTGATTTTGTTTTGTTGTTGTTTTACATTACTGTATTTAAACGCATTTAAGTTGAAACTGGGACATATAGTACTTATAAAGCTCCTGTGCTTGCATTGTGTTTTTTGTTTTCTAAAAGTAAAAACAAACTGTCCATTTAACCATTTAATGTTATAAAACAAGTACGAAACAATCCAAATGTGTATAAACGTTCTTGGATTCTGTGTTATTTATTTACTGTTTACAAAATTTATTATAAAAAATGTACAATTTAAATAAGAGTGGTGTAAACTTTAAACTGGTGGAATAGCAGCTTTTATTCTGTTGTTGTAATGACCGGGGATTTGTAGGACTGGCCTAGGGACCTTGTTGTGTGTATTTGTTTGTTAGCAGGGAAGGTGTAAGCTTGTCTCAGCTGGGATTGGTGGGTGACATCCGGGGAGGCGGGGACATGAAAGCATATAGGGGGGTGTCCACATCAGCGTGGGTAAAGCTGAGAAGGCAAGCTGTTATGTGAATGTGCTGCTGTGAGAGTGCAAGACTGTTTGATGTTTTTGGTATGGCCCAGGGAATAATTGTCCCAATAAACCGTGGATTCGAGTACCTGCAAATTGTGTGTGTGTCTCTTTCCTTAATTTTCCACTGTACTCTACAAAATTAATTTGGCTTGTGGGCATTTCGGGAACAAAAATACCAATATTCGTTATACGGCGAAACACAAATAACACAGTCTCCTAATTATGGATTTCGACAACCCCTATAACGGTGTAGCACTGTATTAATAATAAGAAATACCTGAATCTGAATTCCGCCTCTCGACAGTAGAATGTGGTTTTATATATATATATATATATATATATATATATATATATATATATATATATATATATATATATATATATATATAGATATACATATATATAGATATAGATATATATATATATACAGTGCCTTGCAAAAGTATTCAGACCCCTGATCAATTTTCTCATATTACTGAATTACAAATGGTACATTGAAATTTTGTTCTGTTCAATATATTATTTTTTTAAATTTAAAATCTAAATCAATTATTGTAAGGTGACATTGGTTTTATGCTGGGAAATATTTTTAAGAAAAATAAAAAACTGAAATATCTTGCTTGCATAAGTATTAAATAAATGTATGCATATTTTGGTCAAAGAAGCTTGCCAGAGCTACTTCCAGCAGGCTTGTTACAACCTTTCGTTATAGTACAAAGTTATGCAAGGTTATGTCACAAATGGGATAGTCACTGCTGAAGTCCTGTGAACATATGCTACGGCTTATTTCCATGCAAAGAAAACTTTAGTTGGTCAATTTGCACAGCTTTTCAGCATGAAAAAGCGATTTGCCCACCCTTTTTAGTCGTACCATGTTTTTGTTGCGCACTTTCTATAGCGTGAGGAATGTGTGCGATATGTGCGTGCTACATCACATTGTCACGACAACGGAGAGGGAATTGCATGGAAACCCCACCACTGAGTTATCATCTTATTGCTTAATGTGCAACCTACCTGTAAGAGAAGATGAGAGGTTTGCCTTCATAAACTTACAGACTAAGTAATCTAAGTAAATTAGAGTAATGTACCACTAAATGGTAAAGATATTTAGGAAAATGTAAATATTTCAAACAAATTTGGTAATAAGGAAAGGCCATGGAAATTAAGAAAACACTGAGTCTAAATAAAGATAGCCCGACTCAAACAAATCAGCAATAAATAAGTAAACATAAATAACTAAAATGAATGAACTTAAAGCCCTGATTTACCTGAATTGAACCCTGACATGTTCCATACCAAATGAAAGCTACATTTTACAGGAAGATATAAAAACGACCTTATGTAAACTTTGAGTGATATGGCTAGTTGTTTTTCTTTTAAAAAGATAAAACTAATTTTAAGATCATTCTTAAATTCATACAGGCACAAAGCACCTCCAGGACACGTCAATTCTGATAGGAACAAGCCTTTAAAGAAGTCCTTACTACGTTCCCTAGGAGGATGCTAACTACACAATGGAAACTTCATGCAAGTATTACATGCAGTTATTAGGTTATCTAAAAGGAGGGGTGAGCCATGAGACAGAGTTGAAATCTATGATACATGTGATTATGAAACTAATATCTTACCGTACAAATGTTAGTTGAAAAAACTGTTCTAGAAATAACTAAGGTACTTCTTTTATTAATCTGATTGAGTCCAGTACAATTTTAAATTGTCCTTAGATAACTGAAAGATTTCTGTGGCAATGTGCCCCGCTCCTGTGTGTATTTGTGTGATATGTTGCGTATGTTATTACGGTGTGTTAATGTTGGTGCATAGTCATTGGCACATGAGATATAAATGGGACTGTGTAACACTATGGATTTAAAATGTATATTTGTATTTAGGCATGAGGATTGCACAGCACTTCATGTGCAGGTAAAATGTAATATGTGAACATGGGAAATTGCACTTAATTAATTTACGTGCAGTTGTACCGAGACTCCAATTGAATGATTGATTAGCAATCGAGTCTCTGTACAGCTGCATAAAAGTGAGTGAGTGGAGAACGGGTGTGGAGAAGGAGAAAACAAAGTAAATAACAATTGATTTGACTCACCGTGTGTGTTTGTCTATTCATCCACTTTTTGTTTAGTGTTAGTCCGTTTTGTTTGTCGGTTTTTATTTTGGCATCAAGTGCCATGTGCTCTTTCTTTTCAACCTTGTATTTTCTGTTTGTTCATTTATTAAATGCTGTGCGCAACCAAGCGCTCAGCTTCACCAAGCTCCACATCTCTGTTTGTTCTGGGTTGGTCCCAGTTTATGGTCTGACGTCACCCACTACAGCCGTCTTTGTGACACGTGGTGTCATTGTGGGATTACCAGGGCCTCCTAGACACAAACCAGAGCAGGAAATACATTTTTTTTTGTGTGAAAAGAAAGTGGGATGGGATGGGAGGAAGAAAGCCAGCCATGGCGTAATCGCCAGGAGCAGCTGAAGGAAAGAGGGGCTCCATGGTGTGTCTCTTCAGGGCATGATTAAGAACTCATGGGGCCCTGGGCACAGACTAGATAAATTAACCTTTTGTTAAGCAGCTTTGAATGTAGTTAAGAGGCTGTTGCATTTCTACCGCATTTTCTTTTGCCTGTAATTACTCAACATTACCAGCTCCATGAGCCATCTTGCTCCTCATCATTTTTGTCAGCCACTTCACAGCTGTCTTATAGAAGCTTGTCTTTTTTTTTTTTTTTGTAAAGACAAGCTAAAGTTTGGATTTTGTTGTACTAAAGCTGCTTCTTCTAAACCTTTTTCTTTTTTTTGTTTCTGTTTATCGCCCCCACTTGAGTAGCGATGGTAGCCAAATCCATGATTTACTAATTAACATATCAGCGGCACTTAAAATACGCAAGCATAAATTAATGTACTACAGTGGTAGTACATTAATTTACATAGCTCCACTAAAAACAGGCAGGTTGCGTGTCAAAAAACACTTGCGCCTTGAGCCAAGAAAGGGGTGTGAAGTGTTATTAAATAAAAATTGTGAACAGTCTTACACTGATGTACACGTCATACATATGCATTCTAAGGGTCTGTAAATAAAACAAATAGAAGATAAAATATGTAAGATCATAATTATGGGGCACCTAGTTTTCTGGGGGGCCTGGGCCCTGTAGGCCCGCCCCTTAATACGGCCCTGGTCTCCTGCATAGAGTATGGACTCCTCCAGGATGTGTGCCCATATGAAGACCCTCTCTTTTTTAAGGCCTTCGATGGGGGAGAGGATGTGGAGGAGTGGCTTTGCTGAAGGCCCCGAAACCAGCATCTGAGTGGGAGGAGCCCGAACGTCCTACGCCTGACTGGGAGGAACCTGAATGTCCTAAGCCCAAGAGGGGGGAGTCGGTGCGTCCACAGCCCAAGAGGGAGGAGTCGGTGCGTCTGCAGCCCAAAAGGGGGAGCCGGTGCTTCCACAGCCTTAGAAGGGGAATCCCATGGCCCTAGGACCCAAGCCACCAGCAGAGGGAGAATGCCTGCTGGGTCCCCGTCCACCAGCAGAGGGAGAATGCCTAATGGGTCCCTTTTCACCAGCAGAGGGTGAATGCCTGCTGGTATCACTTCCCCCATCATCACGAGAAGAGGAGCTGCCTCTGCCTCCATCACCGCCATGGGGAGAGGAGCAGGAGCTGCCTCTCTCTTCACCAGAAGAAGGACCAGGAAGTGATGCTGGCATTTCTCAGCAGCCACTACATAGTCTTCTGAGGGGAGCATGGCAGAAAACAGCCCGACTGCAGCGCCCACGAAGAGGACTAGCACCGCCACAGCCACTGCCACTGCCACAGTGGCCAACCACAGCACCAAGACTGGTCCTGACTCCGTCATCGCTCAGTAATGCTTGCACGACACCGCCCAAGGGTGCCTTCACATCATCACTCGGGGATACCTGCCTCACTTCGCCCAAGGATGCCTGTCTCGCTTCACCTAAGGATGCTGCCTCGCTTCGCCCAAGGATGCCTGCCTGGCATCGCCTGGTGGCCTGCTGCTCCGCATTGCCTGGGGTGGCATGCTGCTCTGCATTGCCTGGGGTTGCCTGCTGCTCTGCATCCCCTGGGGTTGCCTGCTGCTCTACATCGTCTGGGGTTGCCTGCTGCTTCACATCACCTAGAGTTGTTGGAACTGCTTCACCAAGGGTTGCCACCAGCTCTGGGGATGTGCACGTCTGCTGATAGCATTGCCAGGAACAGCCTGGCTACTGGCAACATCCACGTCTTTGTCTGTTCTGTGTTGGTCCCTGTTTCTGGTTTGATGTCACCCACTACAGCCGTCTTTGTGACAATTTCCCATTACAGGCCCAATTGTTTTAACTTTTGGTATCTCATTAAGTTATTTTGAGAGAATGTCTTGTATGTAATACTACAGTAGTTACTTTGTCACAGACTGGTGGAAAATATCTTAGATAAGAATTAGAAATTTCAGGATTAACTTTTTAAGAACCACAACTTGATATTTGTTTTTTGTTTGTTTTGTTTATGGAAAACTAGGAATGAGTTCCTGTTGTAATTGCATGTAACTATTACATCTTTTTTTTAACAAATGATTTTGAGAGAATCTCTTATATTTAATTCTTAATTAATTTTGATTGATTACTTGAATACTATTGTTGTTTTGTTACGAGTGATAGTCACAGAAGGATGATATGTGAGCCTTAGGTCGTCAAAAGCACTGTTTCCTGGTAGATGTAAAAACGCAGTAACACGAAATGTCCATCAGGTGTCATCTGTTGGCCAAAATTAGTGTAGCCGACAAAACACTTGTACCCAACATCAGTATAAGGTAATGGAAAAATTGCTTGATTGCATGATACATGTGGATTGTCAAACAATTAGCACCATGTATAAATAGGCTCCTTTGTGATAACTTGGGGTGGGTGTGCAGGAGATTTTTGAAGGAGAGTACAGAGCGAGTTAAAAGAAAATAAAAGATAAGTAAACACTGTGTTAATCTGTGGGAAGATTATTCTGTGTCAGGGAAATGGTGTGCTTGTAATGATGGTAGTTAAAGAAAACTATAAGTGTATAGTCAGCATTCATGTTTTATTCTGTGTTTGTTTTGTTTTTGTGCAAACCTGCAAATAAAACATTTGTGCAATCGAAGACTCCGTTCTCTTAAATCTTCAAGTAACTTCAACACTGCACTCAGCCATGTTAACACATACGAATAAATCATTTATTGTTTAAAAAGCAAGTAGAGGGGTTCTGAAAAATATAGCATTACACTTTCCCAGGTGTTGTTACAACTGTTTAAATAATGTACCTGTACATTTTCTTTGCATTGTTAACATCCTGGCAACTTTTTATGCTTATAACTTTGTCTGTTTCGAAGCTCTTTTCAAAATGGCTGCTCTACTGCACTGATAGTGTAAGGATTATTGCCCACATTGTCAATCAGGTAACACAGCAATAACAATCCATGATGTGGTATGGAGCACTTGTAATGATTTAGAACAGGATAGACCCCAGTGCACTAGTGGCCAAAGAGCTTTGAAACAGACTTTAAAGTTATAAGTGTCAGGATGTCAACATTGAAAAGAAAAATTATAGGTACATTATTTAAATAGTTGTAGCAACATGTGGGCGTATATAACGCTGTATTTTTCGGAACAGTCTCTGTTGCAGGCTTGCTTATATTATATATAATTTTTCACATTCAGTGATACTATAAGATATTATATTAAATAAGTGTAAGTGTCTACTATTTTTTGTAGTTAAGGATACAATTATATCCTGGTGGCCACGGCTTTCAAGGAACCCATGAATTTTGCCATTTGTTTCCAATGATTAGCAAATGTCAAATAAAGGTGAATAATTATATTTACACAGAACTGCAAAAAAGTAAATTGGCAATGTCCCAAGTAATTTTATGAAAGCATGCTGAGCATCTTTAAATGAGAAACAAACCTTTCAAATTAACCAAAGCCTTTTGTGCAGAAAATATACCTCTGCATACCCTTGATAATGCAAACCTAAAGGGAGGACGGTCTTCAGTTCTGGAGAAGCATGAACCCCAATTTGCAGCTCTTGCAGTCCTTCCCCTGAGGTGCTTAACCTGTCAACAGTTTAACTGTTATTTCTACCCGCGTAGCTTTCTGTGAAGTGTGTATGCATTTACTGCCTTGCAGTTTAGAAATAAAAATTAATACAAGCTTCCTGTTCCTCCATTGGGACCCAGCTCTGCTGGCCCCCCTATTGAGTGGCTTCTGCCGGCTTGTTTCACCCCGTCTACTTGGTGCGCTGGTTTAAAAAAAACAGTTGCATCCGCTGCCATGGTGACTGCTATTTTACCCTCACAACTTGCTGTTGTGTGTGTGTGTTTTCTTTACTGCCTTGTTGTTTAAAAAGAAAAAGTAATAGCAGCGTTATTCCTCCACCGGGAACCATCTCTGCCATGTCCCACTGTTGAGTTGAATCAGCAGGCTTGTTTCAGCCTGCCTAAATGGGCGCGCTTGGTCACTGGTTAGTATGGTGAATGGTTGTGTGTATAAGTTTGTATGTTTTCCTATTACTGCCTTTGCAATTAAAAAAATAAAAAAAAGCAGTACACATTTATTCCTGCCTAAAATGCCGCAGCTCCTTGAGCCTGTGCACCACTCTGGCATACGCGATGAGCTGCCACATTGTGTGACTGCACACGATCCAGAACCAGGTTATTGCCGCTTTGCTCCATGGTGCAACACTGTGCGCTCCCCTGTACTGCTCTCCTGATTGCCTACCATAGCCACTCGAGCCTGTGTATCCACCCCGGTATATGCTATGCGCTACCCCAGGTTGTGTTGACTTCACGTGGTTAAGGCTGGACACCTCTCAGTGCTTCGGCACCCTCTATGTTTAGATGCTCCATGTCTTGATGGTTAGCACCACAGCATGTCAATGACACCTGCACTCTGTGTCCCTGATGCTTTGGTGCACCAGCAGTGTATTCTACCTCAGTTTCCTCAGTGCGTGTCTGCATCCTTGGTGCCTAAGTGCTTCAATACACGGCTGAGCAGTATGCGGCCTTGTGAGCCCCTGGCCAAGCAGCAGACTCACTCCCTTGACCATTAGTTTGGACCAGCGGTTGAGGAATTGCTGCAGCGCTCCCAACAAGAACACAAGGCATCTCGGCAGGTAGAGAACGAGACGCTGGTGTCCGCTGTACTCGCCAGGCTGTCCGGCCAGGCGAATGGTTTATCACACTGGACCAAGAGAACGCGGATTCCACATTCCTATTCATCCAGTGCATAGGAAGTATCTCTGCTTTGCCTTACCGTGCTGTGATTCGGCCTCTCCTTAGCCCCCCACACGTTTTCAAAGTGCATGGAAGCCATCCTAGCTCCCTTGCTGCTGCAAGTGATCAGGGTGATGAATTACCTGGAGGACTGGTTGAATTGCTCTACTCACAGGAAGGAGCAGTGGCCCACACAAAGATTTGTGAGAAGCATCTGTTGAGGCTGGGTCTCCCCCTCAACGATGCAGTGGCCAATTAATACTGAGGTAAAGCACTGTCTACTTGAGTCTCCAACTGGATTCCCTTACAATGCAAGTGTTAAAAACTACTGGTTCTGATGGGTGCAGCTTCATCACCCACCCAACTAGGCTTACTCCACATGCACCAGATCCAAGTGTGGCTCTGTGCCTTTAGCTGCACCCCAAGCGCGACAGACAACATCGGCTGACCGTGTCTCGCCTATGCTGGGAAGCTCTACACTGGTGGAGGCAAGCCTCTCACCTGAGCGAAGGTGCAAGGATAGGAGTGATACACAACCATCAAATGGTGATGACAGACTCATCCAACTCGGTTGGGGGGGGGCGGAGTAGTCTGGGCAGGAAGAGGAGTTCATGGAGCCTGTTCAGATCACTGGACATTCCTGCATATAAATGCTTGGAAGCTGAGAGCCCAAAGCTTTTTTGTATGCTTTCCTGCCTATACAGCTGCTCCAGGCTTTTCACAAATAGGTCTGTTTAGAGAAAGCGTCATTTCTCCTAGTGACCCCCAAGTGGCCCAGGAGATTATGGTTTTTGACCCTGTGTTAGCTGTTGCATGGCCAGCCCTGGGAGATTACACTTTGCTTGGATCTCCTCAGTAGGCGAAAGGGTCTTTTTGGCACTCGGAACCAGGCAGATTCCAACTATGGGTCTGGCCCCTGAAAGGGACCGCTGGCTAGCCCTAGGGCTATTGGATGTGGTTGTGGGTACTCTGCAGAGCGCTAGGGCAGACTCTGCTTGCCATGCCCCCGTAGATTCAATGTCTTCGGGTGCGCCACATTAATCAGTCTGTGGCTACCCAGTCCTTCCATCCACCTGGCCGATTAGCCGCACTCTCTAGGAGAGGGTTTCTACATTTTGGGAGCTTTTCATATTGTACTGAGGCTAGCTGGGTTACACCACACACTGATATTTGTACTGAGGCTAGCTGGGTTACACCACACACTTTCTCCAGGTTCTACCGTATTAATGTGGTAGACCATGCTTTGCCTTCTGTAGTCACAAGGGTCCTTGAGGGTGCAAGTTCACACCGCTAACCTCTCAGCTAGACAGTGCTTGTGCATCCCTCCTATGCTGCCATTCGTTCTCCCTCGCGATGGCTCTGGTATACATTATCCCATACCTAGCATAAAAAACCGGTCGTCTTCTCTTTCAGGGAACCAGGGTTACAGTAAGTAATCTAACAAATAGTTGCAGAGTTTTTAAATTAAGAAAGGCATGATGTTGGAAAATAAAGCTTTTCTGATTCACTATACCTAAATTTTTACTACACCTATATTTACTACTACTACTACACCTATCTTTTGAGGAATGTCCAAATTAACTGTAACGCGTTTGTTTTGAGACAAAACTGAATGTCTCTGAAACTTTATAAAACCTGTTACAGTGGATCTGGTAGGATTACAGGGATATCCAAACAAAGCTAGCAAGTTGGATTTCAATAATTCCGACACTTGTCTGACTGTCACAGAAAATCAAAAAGATGAATAGAACGAACGAGAATAGCAAAATTGTTAATTTGTTGTGATTAATATGTAAGGCAGGTGTTTAATGTGATTGACCATCCTTTTTGCTGCCATTCCCTGTATATCCTCACCCTGCTCAATCAGGCAGTTTTTATTGACAAATAATCATTTGAAATGCATTGAAATAATTTTGGTACCAAATCCACTGCATGATGTTTTAGTGCACTACCCAAGATAACTTTTCTGGAAGCTAGTACTTCTTACTTGGGGGTAAACATAAATATAATATAATAACATTATAAATATAATAAATTGGTTACTCAGTTTGCTTTTGGAAAACATTAGGTAGATAAATAGTAGGTTATTCCATAAAAATGGCTATCTACAAAAACAGCAAGTGTTAAAGAACCCCATGCAGTGTTTGTAAGAAACACATTACCTTTGTTTTATCTTGTGCTGTCCAATAGTTCCCAATAGTTCTGATATTTTTTGTATTCACACGTCATTGGTAAATACACTAAGTGATTATATTTTGTAGTGTTTGCCAAGAGAATGACTTTTTTCTTCTAAACACTGCAGTGTATCCAGTTCATGCTCTCTCCTGCAACAATGCTAATGATGGATATTGTGGGAACAGAAATGTATCCCTTTTTGAAGAAACTGAGAGAGTAGTGTTGACGAATATGGTGTAACAGCTAAATGGAAATACATCAACAAACCTGCCATCAGCATACCCTGGCTGATGTCCTTGATGCAAACCTGTGGGCTTGACGCTTGCTGACTCAAAGAGGTCCCTGCACAAGGGAAGTGTGGAGGAGTGTGGTCAGGTGCAGTGAATGAAGCAGGTCCACACAATCTTTCTCCCAAAACAGTGCTTGTTTTAATGATAACAATAACAAAAATAATAACAAAACACCACAAATAAGTCCACCCCTTTACCAGCAATGGTACTGGGGGGTATGCAGCAGCTCTTCTTAGTTAAAAATAAAAAGTAAACAAAAACGGGACTTTGTCCGTCCCCACGTTCTCCGTGCACGCAGTGCTCTTGGTGCTGAAAAGCATGGTGCCGTGAGTGGTGCGGTGCAGTGCAGAGACGTGCTCTGTGTTTTACCGGTCCGCGGCTCGCTCCTCCTCTGCAACACAAAACACACGTAATCCAAAAAAACAAAGCAATACAGGCTCCGGCCGTCTATTTTCATTATCGGCTTAAGCAGAGGTTTTGACGTAGCTGCTCCCCTTTGTACCAAGCAAACTCCTCCCCGCAGTCACCGCGTTGCCAAGGTTTCCCTAATAGAGGGCTGCCCCGCAGCTCACTGCAATGGAATCGTCCTGAGTACTTGAAGCTACGCGCCCCTCCTAATATGGTCACCTTCCGGTTTCCACCTACCACAGAGGTGGCAGGTCTAGGAGGCAGCTTACCTTCCCCCTTACGCACCGCCCTTTCTAATCGGGAGGGAGATTTACAGCATCGATCCTTTCTCTCTCTATCACAAGGTGTGAGGTGGAGAGAAGGTAGTTGTTTCAAAGTGTAGAAAAGGTGTCCGAATGGATTGAAAACATGGGTCATCATACCTGCTGAAATAACAACTGACAAAGAATAACATTAGGCTGCATTCACACTGGGTTTGTTTAAAAATGTATCAATTTGCTTGCTATTTCACAGTTATCTGAGAGAAAAGGGACCAAGTTAGCTTGTATAAGAGCTAAAGTTTGCTTTATTTGTCCTTTTTCATTTTTTTTTTCAGGACAGAGTCTGTTTGTGTTCACAAAGTTCCTTTTGCTATGGTCTGTGAACCGGATGTTTAAAATATTCTGCAAAATGGCAGCTATTAATGTATTGCTATTTTTTTTTTTTATTGCAGTAGAATGTTTTAGTTTCTTTCATATTGTCGTGGAAGAAAGTAGGGGAACTGGGGGAGCACTTTGCTAATTCAATTAATACATTTCTTTAAAGTCTACAGTAGGGGAATAGTGCAGTATTCAGTTACGCAATACTGTACCATTCTCCTACTGGTGGCATTAAACAAAATAATTTGAGAAAAGACTGACTCTATTTTGTCCAGTTTGGCTTGGATTTTGGCCAAATGCCCATCAGAACTTCAGTTTCTTGCACATTTCATAGTGTGCAGGGGTGGAAAGTAACAAAGTCAAATATTTAGTTACTATTTAAGTGTTTGTTTTTGGGATCTGTACTTTACTTAAGGACTTTATTTTTGGGATACTTTTACTCAAGTACGTTTGTTTAGAAAATATTGTACTATTTACTCCAGTACATTTCCCAGAAGCATCTCGTTACTCGTTCTTTCAGCACAGTGACTCTTGCGCTGGCCAGGATTCTGATGCACGCTGTCTGCATGTTTTGATTATGACATAGTATGTTAATGCCCAACCAGAGACCGTTTTGTTTTTTAAAATAACCGATCAACGAACACAACGTTTAGCTGCGGAGGATGCATTAGTAACAGGAATCTAAAACAGGATTTCACATTTTTAACATTTGAACCTAGAATTGTTTAACGAATTGTGTTTTATTTATGGATAATGGTTGTGACTAAAATTTAAATTCCTGATTTGAGATTTAAATTAAGCATTTTAGCACAAAGGAGCGGGCTTAACCGTATGGTAATGCCCTCTTTGTGCAATTATATGCCCGAGTCAAAGGCGAGAAGGCTCTGAGGGCTCAAATGCTATTAGAATATGGATACATTAAACACAATTAAAAAATTACATTTTTCTAATAGTTTCATTCTTATTTTATGAAGAACTAATTTGTGTTGCTAAGCGTTTACCTCAGTGTTCCACGAGTAATGCGGTTTTTCAGGCTGTTTGTTGGTTTAAGCGGTGGACCCTGTAGGCAACTTCTAGTTGCAGCGTAAATAACAATTTAATACAGGACCGTATTTAATTAAAATATTCTACTTACATGCAGCTGTTCATACCCTGTTTTGCGAATTGTTTGTTATCGATAACTTTAAAATAATTGAAATCATATTGTTTTTAGAAAATATGATTTGAGTGCATATTTGCACAGCCATAAATATCAGTATTTACTGTAGGGCTACTTTTTTTTAATGTGTTTTTGGTAATCATGCTGTCGTCTTCATAAAGTTGCTGTCAGAGAACAGGTACCATGTCTGTCTTGCTGGTGATCCGTTGAAATAAAGTTCCCTCTTAAGTCGAAAATAACCATCAAGGTATGGGATATTGCCGTCAGACAGTAGGGATTGGCTGAGCTGCATAGAAAAGCTGCCGATAGGCCTCTGTGCGAGCTGACGTGTAAGCCCGCCCCCCTGGGAGCTTACTATAAGCAGCGCGCGGAGACTCTCTTCCTCTTTTACCTTCAGCCTTTGTAGGACATTGAGCTGGTAAATTTTCTCTGAGAGATTTACTTCCACTGATTGTAATCGACAGCCTTGAGCTTGAGAAGCTGGCTACCGCCCCTTCTCTGAGTTTATTTCAGTGTTTGCTCTTTTGAGCATTATATATATATATATATATATATATATATATATATATATATATATATATATATATATATATATATATATTCTTTTTCACTTTCACGCTTTGCTTCGGCATTGCGTTCTTTCCGCGTTGGCTCTCCGTCTTCCTTCATATTAATATTTTTCATATTATTAATATTGATATATATATATATATATTATATTGGGTATATTATATATATATATGTCTATTCTTCCCCCAGGTATAGAATAGAGTTTAAAGGACACGTTACGTGCCTGTAAGGCCACACAGTTTTTTGCAGCATCGGTCTCGCCTGAACCAGACCCGGAGTTCAGCTTGCTACTAGCAGCCACTCCTATAATACCACCTGCGGATTGCGACATCACACCATGTGGTTGCTGTTTTCTGTAGCTTCGCTACGAATATCTGTACTTTAGTGCAGCATCAGTTCCTCTAAAATATTTTTTTTTTAAAAAGTACTTCTTTTCCCATACAACATATTAGGAAGACTACTGCCAACAACACTTTCAGTTGTTTATCAAACAGGTAAGTATAGCACAACACCATTGTCTTTTAGACTAAGACACTGTACTAGCACTTAGCGTCTCTGCTCTGCGGGTCAGCTGACATTTCGTCGTCTAGTGCATAGTGTCTTCACGCTCAATACACGCACCATGGCACACAGCGCTTCGGCGTTTTTAGTGTCAGCGCTTTGGCGCTTTGGTGTAGCACTTCGGTGCATTGTGCTTAGTGCCTTGGCACTTGGGGCTTGGTGCATGCACCTCTACGCTTGGCGCTTCGGTGCTCGACGCTCGGTGCACGACGCTCGGTGCACGCACCTCCATGCGTCAGCGATCGACGCTCGGTGCACGCACCTCGACGCTCAACGCTTTGGTGCTCGATGCTCGGCGCATTGACGCCTCAAAGCTCGATGCACGCACTTCGACGCTTCTGCGCCTCGATGCTCGGCACACGCACGTCGACGCTCAGTGCATTGAAGCCTCAACACTTCCGCGCTCGACGCTCAGTACACGCACCGCGACTCTCGGCGCATTGATCGGTGCACACACATTGACGCTCACAGCGCATCCCATCATAAAGCTATCTGGGTTCCACCGTTCCGTCACCTGCCAGGCAAAATTGCTGGGAAGTGACCTGCATGAGGACAGTGTGGCGTGCCTGGGACCAGAGCATGCCGCGTCTGCCTTGGCAGACAGATCGTTTTGTGCATTGTGTGCTAATTTTCAGCTGCGTACTCTTCGCCAGAGGGCGAAGAAAGCAGCTGGGAGCCACTCCCCCTCCTCTGGGTCGTCTTACACCTTGTCTGTTCCACCGTCGTCTACAGCGACTCCGCCTGTCAAGCTGCGGCTAGCCAGGAGCCCCTCTCAGCTTACAGCTGGTCAGAGATCCCCAGACCATACACGTGTTCGGGAACGCTCTCGCAGCTCATCTATCCGACCCCGAGGCCCCTCCCCTGCAGGGAACGCCCTCGCCGGTCACGGTCTCTCTCCGTGTCACCCCGCCTTAGGGGACGCTCTCGTTCCCCTCGTTGAGACAGTCGTTATGGGGACAAGTCAGGCGTGGCAGAGCTCACATCAAAGATGTCCAAGTTTATGGTGGTGATGATGGGTCAGCAATCGCTGCTCATGTCACTGACAAAAATGGTACCACAGGCCACTGACGCACATCCTCCTCCTTTTTCTTCCCCAGAGGAAGAACGGTTACACATGCTCTGCCCCGTGCGGGGATTGAGGTGTTATATTGAACGTACAACGACTGTGAGGCAAACAACAATTGTTCATATGCCATGGTTCAAAGACTTTGGTAGTGGATGCTATTAAATTAGCTTATGAATCTGCAGGCCTTCCACCACCAGGGCAGTTGAAAGCGCATTCCACTAGGGGCATGGCGACATCCTGGGCCCTCTTTAGAGGGGTGCCGGTGTCTGACATTTGTGCGGCAGCCAGTTGGGCTACACCGCATACTTTTATGAGGTTTTACCGGTTAAACGTACTGGATTCCTCTGCTCCACTATTTGGAGCATCTGTACTACACTCTATGGCATCTCAGGATGTATGGTGTTCACTATTCCACCTTAGGACAGGTGTCATTGCGAGCATTGACGCTGAGGCGCAGCTCCGCATATGCCTAGATGTATTGCCTACGCAGTTGCGTTATGACTTAAGTCTGTCCTACTGCTGAGAATCCTCCCTCGTGACGGCTTGGGTACACTGTTCCCATACCTTGATGGTTATTTTCGACTTGAAAGGGAACGATAGGTTGCGGATGCAACCCCGGTTCCCTGAAAGAGAAAATAACCATCAAGCCGCGAGGTCACTCCGGAAGCCTTCATGGCCTGAAGAGCAGGGGGGTGGGCTTACACATCAGCTCACGCAGAGGCCTATCGGCAGCTTTGCTATAAAGCTCAGCCAATCCCTACTGCCTGACGGCAATATCCCATAACTTGATGGTTATTTTCTCTTTCAGGGAACCGGGGTTGCATCCGTAACCTATCGTTATTGAATGTCAGTCTGCATCCATTTGTTTTACAACGTGAATAAAGTAGTTGCTATAGCTGTTGATTAACACTAAGTTTGAGTTTAAAAAAATAATGCTATTCTAAATTTAAATAGACACAATAAGCAGGGTGATCTGAACCTGTGCTCTTGTCCTCATGATGGCTAGCTGGATCACTGCTGCAGCAGGGTGATCTGAACCTGTGCTCTTGTCCTCATGATGGCTAGCTGGAACGCTACTTATAATAGACACAATAAGGATAGCTAGGAAAACTAATGTTTACGTGATTGATGATAGAGAATCTAATTAGAATTCAACTGTACACATGGATTGAAGTCTTCGGAAAACACAGGATAGTTTCACATGCAAAATACTGTAGTAGTCTAAGTACGATTTGAAGACTGGACATTTCTGCGATAGAATGGAGACCATCCAATAGTGCTTTATCAAAGTGTCAGGTCTTAAATTCAAAGATTACTGTCCTATACCTCTATTCAGATTCCCCACAATGTGCAATCAGCCTTTCCAACAGCTCATCCTGTTCTATATTACCAGTTTCTTTTGCAGACATTATTTTAAATTATCACGTCATTGTAAAGCTGGAAAACATTTGCTGCTTCAGTGTGGGCTATTAACAAATACATACACAAATGTATTACTTTATACCTAACTAGACAAATGGATGCGTGCAGACTGACTACAGATTATTTTATTTTCTCTGTTTTCTAAAACCATGTGCAGGAATGAAGATCAAAGTTTGAAATAAAAAATAAAAAAAATTCTAGGTGCTGTTTTCCGAAAACTGACTTTAGGAATATTCCGATACATTTTCCGAAAACTGTGTTTACATGACTTTTGATATCGGAATTAGTTTTCCGAAAAAATATCAGAATTCTTATGCTCATGTAAACGCACTGATTGACAGACTGTGTTCAGAGTGTGTACAATAAGAACGTAGATTTTCTTCCTTCAAGCAGGAAAATGCAAATACTATCAGAAGCGAATACATACTGTAGGTCTGCAGGATGTTTTTTTTTTTTTTTTTTTTTTTTTAAGAGATAATACTTTTGTACTTTTACACAAGTAGTTTTCTAGAAGGATGCTTTGAGTTTTACTTAATTACTTTTTTTTCTCCCCAAGTAACAGTACTTCTACTTCAAATACTTTTTCCACCCCTGATAACTTTACACTAGTATTAAGCTAAAATACGCGGGGGTCCAATAGATAGATATAGATTGATTATATATGAGATGTTTTAAAATGTGAGTCTGTAGTAGGGGTGATCTGAACCTGTGCTCTTGTCCTCATGATGGCTAGCTGGAACATTGCTGCAGCAGGGTGATCTGAACCTGTGCTCTTGTTCCCGTGATGGCTAGCTGGAATGCTGCTGCAGCAGGGTGATCTGAACCTGTGCTCTTGTCCTCATGATGGCTAGCTGGAACGCTGCTGCAGCAGGGTGATCTGAACCTGTGCTCTTGTCCTCATGATGGCTAGCTGGAATGCTGCTGCAGCAGGGTGATCTGAACCTGTGCTCTTGTCCTCATGATGTCTAGCCTGAGCATTGCTGCAGTAGGGTGATCTGAACCTGTGCTCTTGTCCTCATGATGGCTAGCTGGAACGCTGCTGCAGCAGGGTGATCTGAACCTGTGCTCTTGTCCTCATGATGGCTAGCTGGAACACTGCTGCAGCAGGGTGATCTGAACCTGTGCTCTTGTCCTCATGATGGCTAGCTGGAACACTGCTGCAGCAGGGTGATCTGAACCTGTGCTCTTGTCCTCATGATGGATAGCTGGATCACTGCTGCAGCAGGGTGATCTGAACCTGTGCTCTTGTCCTCATGATGGCTAGCTGGAACGCTGCTGCAGCAGGGTGATCTGAACCTGTGCTCTTGTCCTCATGATGGCTAGTTGGAACACTGCTGCAGCAGGGTGATCTGAACCTGTGCTCTTGTCCTCATGATGGCTAGCTGGATCACTGCTGCAGCAGGGTGATCTGAACCTGTGCTCTTGTCCTCATGATGGCTAGCTGGAACACTGCTGCAGCAGGATGATCTTGGTTTCATACTGTAAGATTATTATTATTTTTTTTTTTGGGGGGGGTGTTCGTAGGCAATTTTATGGTAATGACAGCAATCATCCTATGCCTATCCCTTTTACACTAATCCTGCTTTTCTCCCTAAAAGCATTTCTGGTTTCCATGTCAACCAGTCTGTGGAATTGGAGGCCTCCCATCAACCTCCTTTCCAGTCTGACAGGAAGAGAAAGCTCCATATGCTCAATCAGCAATCTGAGTAATTGTTTATTTGCTTCGGGTCTAAATTCCACAAATAAGCGGTCTAAACAGCAGCTGTCGAGGAGAATTCTAGACACATGTAACCCTGGTTCCCTGAAATAGAAATGCAACCATTACCCTTTAAGGTCGCTGCATTCACTCCAACACAGCAGTCCTGAAGAGAAAATTATGCCAAGTGCTATGCAACAGTCGTGTTTATCTCCTGGGGGCGGAGCAGCTTTCATATAAGTTAAGGTAATTCAGGCTTTACAATACAATTTGCTTTTATATAGTGCTCTTCATGCAGAGCACCCCAGGGTGCTTTACAATATAAAAAAAAAAAAAAAAAAAAAAAAAAAAAGCCATTGGCCAATCAATCCAGCTAAAAAATAAATTAATTAAAACAAATATGTTTTTAAAACTGATTTAAAAGATTCAACTGTGCCAGCATTTCTAATAGAAATTGGGACAGAGTTCCAGAGGCACAGGGCGAAACAACTAAAGGCCCTTGCCCCTCTTGATTTTAAATGATTTCTGGGAACCACCAATTGTTCAGCATTTACTGACTGCAAGCTGCGACTATGAGCATAGGGCATCAACAATTCCTACAAATATTGAGGACCAAAGCCGTGTAATGCCTTTTAGGTAGTGAGCAGAATTTTAAAATCAATCCTTAATTTAACAGGCAGCCAGTGCAATGATCTAAGAATCGTATTGAATTTAGCTGCAGTACTTTGAACTGCTTGGAGTCGACGTAGCTTAGATATATTCTGTAACGGTTGCATTTCTGTATCAGGGAACCAGGAAACAGTTTCTTTCATCAAGCAGAAAAAAGGTACAATGCATGATTTGGAACAATGTTAAACATAGTCTGAGCGATAACATTCAAGGACCTTTACCAGAGATTAAGGACTTACTATTGACCAATCAGATTAAAGGAAATCTCCAATCTATTTTCTAATATATAATAGGAGATACCCATACCCTATTTCATTGCAGTATGTCCTTTTCTATACATTACTATAAATTGAAAATCATATTCAGAAATTTCTTTTAAACATAAGAGGTTTTATTTTAGTAAATTTGTCTCATTTTACAGGTCAAAAGGAAAACCGTAAGGGGAGCATGTATGAGTTTGCAAACCCACTGCCGCACCTACTGCTGCTAATATCTCATAAACCATTTCAGCTGCCAACTTAAAACGTTCAGTGTTATGGAAGCTCCTCTCGCAAAATTAAAGGTACACTTCACTTTGAGCTGTGACCCAAGATGGCTGCCATATTGGGGTCATGCGACTTTGGTTTCTGAATGATAATGCTTTGCGATACTCGTTAGACTTATGTATTCTGTGTTTCCCTAAGTTAAGTTATATCGTGGGCATCGTACAATGAAAAAGTAAACCTTTTGTGACTATTATTTTGCAAAGCTGCAACTGCCAAAGTGTCAAATCTGTCAGAAACCATCTGAGGTATCGGCATCATAATGTCAGGGTTATATAAACCTTTATGCTGATCATGACGTTAACCTCTGACCTAATTTGGCTGCCATTTTTATATCACGTACAGTTACAGCTGCATGGACAGTACACTTTGAGCTACTGTCTTAATGTTTGGTATATAACTGTATTCTTTGGTGTTCCTATTTATGTTCCTGTGGCAGGCTGGTGAGTGGATAGAGGCCCAGCGACAGTCTGCAGTTCAAAAAAATACTAATTTTATTACAAATAACACAAAATAAAAGTGCAGAAGGGCAAAATAAAGGGATTTAAACACAAAAAGAAAGGCAAAAAGCAAAATGTGCAAAATAAAGGTTTCCAGGCTGAGCAATGCCTTCACTGGATTCACAAATCTCAAAAAATACACCCCCCACCCCCCCCACCCAACCCAACCCCACCCACCCCACCCCACCCCACCCCACCCCAACCCCACCCCAACCCAACCCAACCCAACCCAACCCAACCTGCTTCCTCAACTCCCTCCTCCCAAATGAGAAGCAGAGGCCTCCTTTTATGTCAGATGGCTGGGCGCTGATTGATCGTTAATTAACCTAATCAACTAATCAACCCCAGCCACCTGAACATAATAAACCCAGGCAGGTAGGGGAAATTAACCCCATCCCTGCCAATTTAAAAAGGGCAGAGCTTTGCTCTGTGTTGTCACAGTGTTGTCCATTAGAAATAAACTCCTCTCACTAATGCATTGCTCTAACCTCTGGTCATATCATAACATATGCTTTGAAACAAGGTCTTCATAAACTACTCAAAAAAATGAAAAAAGCAATATTGAATTTTTCCAAAACACAATTAGCAATTGCCATTCTCAAATAAAATTTGAGTATCTCAAGGCACTGAAATTAACAGATAAAATAACTGTATTATGCGCTTAGCATCAGTGACACGTATCTGAACACAAGACCCACGTAAAACCTATAGGCATTTTGATTGTCTCGGAGATCAGTTTTTCAAACAGTGAAAATGATTCATATGAAAGTGGGATCCTGTCCCATTCTTCAGTCAGTGCAATACTCCCTGTCATGTTGAGGTTTACAATGCTGACAGACATGACGTCCTAAAAGGTCCGAAAAGCATTCTATGGAATTAAAGTGAACTTCTTGCTGGTCAGTCCGTAATCTCTATAGCCGTGGTTCTCAACCTATGGGATGTTAAGATGGAGGTCCCTAACACTACATGCTTATACTACAACTACATGGAGGCGAGATTGCTTGTGCTGTGTTTGTTTTGCTGTTTTGAGTTGATTTACACTTGAGAGCAGATGCTGTTTAAGTTTGTTATACTTACAGCTACCGTATTGTGCACCATGACCGTGTACTCGGTTGCTATGATACAGATTGCTAGAAGTGAAGACAGTCTGTACCCAAGTGAATGAGAGCAAAATATAGCTGTTTTGATTTTTCAGTGAACTGTTTGTATTGTGCATTTTCAGTATATAACAGTTTACGTGTTCAGGGGGTCAACTCTAGTTTCGACAACACCAGCTGGCAAGTCAAAACGCAGTTTCACAGCTCCCAACAAGCTCCCAAAATCCAGAGGCTCATACCAGTTACTTCTATGACATCCACATTTATGGGCATTTCCCAAGAAAAGTGAATCGAACTCCATAGTGGCACAGATGCTACAATTCCATTTTAATCAATGCTCCTAAATCAGCTTTGGATCAAGTGCTCGGATGAGTACCAGATTGTTTCAGAAAGAGTCCTGCGTCTTTCACTGCCACGCCCAAATACTAATATGTATGAAACTGGATTCTCAAACCTGCTGATGACAAAAAGGCCATCCTAGAACTTCCAATGCAGATGCCTCCCTATACATAAGTGAGTCACCTCCAAAATGAAGATATTCAATAGTTGAACTGAGCATATTGTTTTCTTTGGGCTCTCCATACTCTCCATACTCACACGTTGATCATCAGTGGACAAATGAAATCTTGATTAATCAGTGAACAAAGCAGGTTCCCAGTGATAGAGCTGCCAGTTCTGGTGATCAAGGCAGTAATCAGGCTCTTCGGTGTTGTCGGGTCAATTGAGGAGCTATAGCTGGTCTACCTCAAACTATACACATGCAATCTGCTTTTCGCAATTTAGTCTTTTATGGTGACTCCAGTTGCTGGCCTGCAGTGAATACTGAGCCCATGTGCAGTGGACTGGCCATTGCCTGGTGTGGTTGACTTCCCATGATCTTGTTCAGGATATCTAGTGTACTGTGACCTCTACTGGCCTGGTGAGCTCACACTTGCTGGGTTGGAGTTTGGTTTCCACAGGCTGGTAGCTTGCTGACATCCACTCTTGAGTTTCTGGATGTAAAAGAGGAAATTGGCTTTATGGAATGGAATAGGAGGACTTCCACTGAACTTCCAGTTCTCCTGAGCTATGTGGAATTGCAGCGATAAGGGAACATGATTAGGCATTCTAAATTGGAGAAGAAATCATGGGTAAAATAACTGGGCACTGTCTTCCAGTGGGCGGATCTAGGAGATGAAAGCAAACTAAGTGAGCTCCTGTTGAGATTGAGCTAATTCCTGCTTTTTCACTCATTTTATTTGCATTAAAACTCTTGTAACGTATCTAACTATTGAAAAAGAAATGAATAAGAACAAACCCATGGAAGAGAAAATAAATTCAACACAAAGTTGGCCTTCCAGGTCGGAAAGTTTGAACAGGAGCCTGTCGTCCTCGCCATGAGGCCACCGTCATAGCAGTCGTAGTCATAGTCACAATCAAGAGAGGACAGTGCGCTGGTTCTTACAGAGCTAAAAATAATTAGTAGAATTGGTTATGTAGATAAGACCACAAGACAGTTAAAGATCTGATAGGGGGAAAATAAAAGTGCTATTAAAAGAAATGATTTCACGTCATAGGTAGATAGACACTTCAAAGAATTTAACCACAATGTACAAGCATTGAAATGCATTGGTATTGAAAAGGTCTATACAGGAAGAAGGGGTAGTAATATTAATCAAAAAATATTGAGACGTGATGCTTTTTGGACTTACGCTCTCAATACAATTACACCCTTTGGTATGAATAAAGAGTTGGACTTAATCCCTTTCTTGATGTAGTAAGATAACTTTTCAAGATTTCTAGCATACTTGAAAGATAATTGGTTCCTGATTACTACTGTTCTTGATTCATATACATATATGTAAATGTGAATGTGTATTGTGCATATATTGTATGTAGATATATATACATGCTTATGTAATGGCATGCTTATGGATGTGTTGTACAAGTATGCAGATACATTTTATCATCGATTGTGATTTGGTATTGTCTTTTTGGATTCCTTTTTATATATTTAAAAAAAAAAAGTTGAACAAATTGTGGGATTGATTTGGGTATATTGGTAAATTAAGTATTTTTGTATTTTGTGTAGTAAATTGATTGATGTCTATCACATTCATTTATATGTATTTTGTAACGTATGGTGATTTAAACACTGTTTATTACTATGACGGGTATACTGCAGCTGTTATGGTGTTTTATTAACAAATATATGATTACGTAATGACAGAATTGACAGGTGCTATGTGTTAAATGAGAATGATTAAGATTTGGTTAAATAAAATGCAGCTGTCAGTGTGATGAGAGAAACGCTGAGGACAGCCATTGTTTAGTCGAAACATGTTCGTTTTTGGTTTTTTGTGTTTTTAACTTGAGTGCGGACATCCGATGTGAGGGAGATAAAACGCTAAACATAACAAGGGCATTGTCAAAATTATCCACTTTCTCAAGCCTCTTTATTCTTATCCCTGAGGGGCTAAAAAAAAAAAAAAAATCAACTGCCAGTCCATCCCAATTCAGGGTGCCTGGATCCCAGCCTTTATCCCTACTGAGGGCAGTCAGAATCAAGGTAAATTTTGCTTTATGTTTCCATATTAAAATTAAGGGATGTTAATATGAACCGTCTACATGCAGCAAAGTGTTTGAGCTCCTGAAAATGCTGCCAGCTTAGTGCTGAGACTGACGATACTTTTTCATGGTAAAAAAAACATTTCAGTTCTGGTGTCGGTCGGGTTTTATCGGTTTCGGTTCGGGAAAATCCTAATCATATTTCAACAGGTGAATTCAAACTGAATTCAATTTCTGTTCATATTTTGTTAGTGACACAAGTACATGTTTACATGAATCGGTGTTCTTTTCTTTTTTTTTTTGACATTGTGTATTTGAACGTACAAATTTGTATTTAATAAAACAGATACCAGTAGTGTAAGAGAAGCATAGTCTACCCCAGTGGTACTTGACTCTGGCCCTCGAGATCCGTTCCAGTCCTGGTCTTTATTCCAATCAGGTCCTAGATTAGTTAAGTGCCTCTTAACAGCTTCAGTTAACTACATTAGAACCTGCTTGGAGTTAAAACCTGAACTGGATTGGCTCTCAAAGGCCAAAGTGGAATACCACTGCTCTACTCAATGATTGTTTTCATTGCAGACTTTCCCCTCAGTTTAGGTGTTTTATGTACTATTGACATGCCATGGAGCACAATTATGTGTGTCGACCTTTGCAAGGCAGCTAGCTATGCGATTCAAGCTATAAGTGACTAATAATATTTTTAGAGGCAGATTTTGTAAACATCATCAGGTTTTTGCAGCATCAAAACCTTTTTTTTTTCTCAGAAAAACAGTGCAAATTATACCCCATGCAGCAGTGCTAGTGTACATACTATTAACTATTTCTGAAAATAAAATGACTGAATTGGTTAGTGTGAGTATTTGGAAACCAGAATTAAAGGAGAAACCATCGTAGTGCAGAGAAACCAGAATAGTGCAGTATTCTCCTACTGTAGACATTAAGCAAAGTCATTTGAGAAAATACTGAATATATTTTACAATTTTTTTGAGTTTTGTCCAGTTTGGCTTGGATTTTGGTGTGACAAAAATTGTAGCACCATTGTAGTTTAGGGTTACCAGATTTCCAGAGTGAAAACTGGGATATTTATTTTTTTTCCCATTCAGTTCACTGGCACTGTTGAAGCAGTTAAAACAACGGTATATAACAACACAGTCATAATTTAAAAAATAAATTGGGTATTTTATTGCAGATCATAACCACTCACTGTTTTCTTTTATTGTCATCTAATAAAAATATGTTAAATGTACAAAGACAGATTAGAAAAAAATAGATCCACTATTCTCAATAAACATGTGATATACACATCAGAATTATTAAACAAATAATCCATAACATTGTTTTATTTTATTTTTGAATGGCTCAAACACAACCTAATACAATTACTCTGCTGTTAACTTGCTGAACACACTGATATAGTTTTGTACTTAAAAAAAAAAAAAAAAAAAAAATACAATAGCAAAACCAAGGCGATTTAACAATTTTACTGTTTCCGACCGGGACACAAAATGAAAACTGTGACTATCCCAGTTTTCCCAGGATGTCTGGTAACCCATGCCGTTCCCAGAGGCATTTAGTTTTTTGCTCTACTTGTTTCCTCAGAATATTAAGTAAACTACGCACAAAATTCTGAGGTTACCTTGTATAGTTTGTTTTCTGTTTGCATGAGGACAGACTACAGGAGTTGTTCACATTTGAGGTTTAGCAAGCCAAACAAACTTGGTTAATTTGCTAAATGGACTGAGACCACCTCTTTTGGTAGACTCAGTATGGTTAGTTTTCCAAGCAGATTTTGTTGCTCACACTTTACACCTAACGTACTGAACAGTACTGAGTGCAGACCAAACCCTCTAAACGGACCCAGTGTGAACAAAGCCTAAAATGATGACGATTGTGGTTTATTTTAGACTTTGTAAGTAACAAATATATAATGCTTACTAGGAAAACATGTGTGAACTATTTTAAATAGAGGTATTTAAAAAAAGGATTCTAGAAGATACTTCTTTACTATACCCTTTATTGAAGGATGGAATAAAATAGTTGGAAACTACCCAGTTAAAGCTTAATAATGAGCAGTGACTGGGAAAAGTGGTCTTGAATATCAATACTTGGATCCATAGTTCATTAAGACTTTGTTAAAAAAAAGACAACTTTCGACATGGAAAAATGTTTCTGAACCTTGGTTTGGGGTGTATTTCGGACACCAACTTTTAAGTTGGGTGAAATGAAATGTTTGTATTAATGTATATTCACAGTCTGTCACTACACCCCTGTACTGTATTAAAAACAACTGCTACCGAAGTACACTCATTTTGGAGTAGCTGGCTACTTGTCTTCTAAACGTTAAGATATAGCATAGGTGTGCACAGATTTTCTAACTAAAAAGCCTGTCGGACAGGATATTCTCATCTAATTAAAATGTCCATCCTATCTTTGATCCCCATTAATATTGTACTTTGCCAGCAAAACTATCTTGGCATCCATTTGATTTTGATACTAATAGCTCTCCATTGTGAGGTTTTTAATAGTTTGAGAAATATAGCGAGCCAGTTCTCTTATTGATTAATGCTGGGAAGACCGGCTCAATTGGCTATGCCTTTACTCTACAGTAAAGCACCTTAAGATATTGTATGGTAACAGTTACATGTTAGCTATACTGCAGAGAAACTGAAGCTGCAGAACAGATTACAACTAAACTTGATCAGTCTCATATTCATGTCAACAATGTCCGAGGTTGCTTTGTTGTGACACTATCCTATACACAGAGGGCTGCTGTGAAAGGTGATGTAAGAAAGCAGGATAAAGCAAGAGGTGGGTAGACCAGGGTAAGTTGGTAAAGGTCGAATTGCATCTTTGCTGAGGTATGGATGAAATCCTGCTTGATAACCATCAGATCTCTTTCCTGAGGGTATTATCGGTTGCATTGGTCTCTGCAAACTGAGAAGAAAAATAGAAACATGAGAAACCAAAAATACATTTCCCCGAAGTAAGTTATTTTTCGTTGCCATTACAGTAAGCTGCATTATATGTGCAAACTATGCAGTCACTTTATGATATATGCAGTCACCAAACACATTTTAAAGAGTAAGTAGCAGGATTCTGAAAAATAAAGTGTTACACTTCCCCAGGTGTGGCTACAACTGTTTAATAACATACCTGTCATTTTTCTTTTCATTGTTAAATCCTGACAGCTTTTTACACTTATAACTTCAAAGTCTGTTCAAATATATTTTCCAAATGGCCGCTCTAGTTGTATAACTTTTCCTGCAGTGACGTAGAGCAGTGGTTCCCAGCCATGGTCCTGGTGATTGCTGGTTTTCATTCCAACTGAGCTGTCAATTATTTAACTGGACCCTTAATTAAACTGATAATTTGCTTAAAGAAAACTTTTAATTGTTTTCAGCTCTTCAACACTTGCAGATTTCAAGTTAGCTGTAAAGTAATTTGAACTCTGCAACTGTGAAAAAGGTCTAATTAAGCAGATTAGTGGTTCAATTAAGAGCTCAGTTGGAATGAAAACCAGTAGACTGGGGTTCCCCAGGAGCACTGATTTAGAGGATAGATATAAAAATCGAGTGCAATACATACCGGTACTTAAGTTATTAGTCTAAAAAGTTGTCAGGATGTTAACAATGAAAATATTACAGGTACGCTATTTAAACAGTTGTAGCAACACATGGGGATGTATAATGCTATATTTTTTGGAACCCCGCTATTTACTCTAAGTAGTTAAATTGTTATTTCCTATGTTGTCCAAGTTACTTTTCTGTTGTTTACTGCAGTACCCGGTTACTATGTCTTAAAGTTGTTTCTGGGTAAAGATCGATTTTGTTTTCTGCTGCAATTACTATTTTGTGTAACTGGTTCAGTGAATTCTGCTCAGTAAGAATGGTGCTTACTGTTAAACAATTCCCCACCAACTGAAAGGTATTGCAAAGAAGCTCCCACCAGAAATTAATCTTTATTCAAATACAGTAAGGTGATGAATGTTGACATTTCAAACATAGCACTATCTTGGATTTTAAATTGGATCAGCCAAATTAATATATGATTTTTACATTCAGAATGAACTAACCTATGTAAATAAGATTTTCTGTCTTCCATTGGCAGACTGATAATTACACAGCAAATGCACAAATTGATTAACTGATGTTTCCCGATCATACATGTGATCAATTAATTGTACTGGGCCATTCTGTGACAAATTAAGATGTCTGAGGATCATCCCAGATTTTAATGAAACTAATGCTTTTATTGGAAAACTTAAAAATTAAAAAAATTGGAGCTTCATTGAACCGGTGATTCAGAAGTTCAGTAGGGTAACAGTTTTAGGTTTTGAGGAAACCCTCAGACATTCAAATTATCATAGTGCAGGGGTAGTTAAGTTATACTGTAAAAAAATATACATTGAGAAAGTGTTACCATAAACTTGAAGTTGCCTGCATTAAAATAGTCCTTTATGAATGCAGTAATAAAGTAAAAATAATAAAGTTAATGCAGTAGCACAGCAGGAGCGCTTTACTGCCAACATATTTCCAACAGCTGATGTCTGACAGATCCTGGCACAGAGTATGTCATGCTCATTTCTGAGATGCTCATTATTGATGCCACTGAAATGCATTAATACACTGAAATGCAAAGGTACTCGCCCAATTGACGAGTATAGTAACTCCGTTGCAGTGTTCCTTGGTAAGTAATGAGTAGGGACAGGGACTGGAGACATAGCAGCCTTTTCTTGTTTTAGCAGAAAGTTTGCTGAGCGAGGGTCATGGCTACTGGGCTTATTTGCAAATTGCTGTGGAAATACAAACATATATGTATCAATTCTCACCTTCCATTACAGAGGCCAACACATTGAGGAAAGTGCACCCTATTGAGGTTGATATGGGAAGAAAAGCTAACGCATAACCACTGCTTTACTGACAGAGTTCATTAGTGTTTGCTGCTATTCCTTTTATATAATAGTGTCAGACTGTTTAGGGTTTATCAATGTGGAGAAATTGTACTGTAAATACTTTTACATTGGACATTGCCAAATACATTTTAAAGTACAGATTAATGCCCTCGACATTTATCTTTTGAGCAGTTTTGAGAACATTTCAGAGATGAGAATAAATGCCAGTGTGTTAGTCGGGAATTGTGTCATGGTTGTAAAATAGCTTACTCGCATTGTCGAATTCAGTTTTCAGTCTCTGACTTGTACATACAGTATATAACTGGAGCTAATTACTAGACAATTAGGGCTTAAAGGTGGAATTTGCAGGTAGTTCAGTCATAGGCTAAGAAATACATATTTTACATAAATAAAATCACTAACTTAATACAGGCCCCAATTGTTTTTTACCCTTCGATTAGAGCAATACAGGACAGAGTGGTCAAACCCACTGCTAGTTTTAAGAGCATTTTCAAACCATGTTGTATTAATTGTGGTACAGATTTATGTTGAGCTGTTTATAACCCTACCTGGTACACAGCTGCTAAATACCATTCCATCAACCCCCAAAACTTACTGAAACTCAAAAAGAAATTTCCCCTTCTACAAATCAGAAACTTTCAATGAAAGTCCACTTTTAGAGAGAGATTGATATGTGTTATAAGTTGTATGTTAACTGTTTGTGACATGCATCACATTTAAGTGTCATTTTAAATGAAGCAGCTTGTTAAGTGTATATTCATTAAGAGTAAAGTGCAGGCATTGAGTAAATGGTAATAAAGATGACAAGACCTTACATTTTAGATCAACTGAAGTGATACTGTACAACCATGTAAACAAACTTAAAACTATTTTGTGAGATATTTCTATGATTCTTCTCAGAGTATAGCTGCTATTTCCACAAAGCACAGTGAGTATTTCCACATACAGCGATTTGGAAATTAAGTTACAGTCTTGCTGTGAGCTCTGCAAATGAATTACAGTAGAGCATACATTTGCAAGTCACTGACTGTCTGAAAGACACTGACTGAAGGTGGAAAAGAAAAACTTCAAGAAAACTTCAAGAAAAACGTTGAGATTATTGGTATTAAGTCACCTAGGAATATCCTAGTTTATTACCGGAACATATAAAATGACTACTGCCATTCAATCACAGCTTTATCATTGGATCTAGTACTTACCAGAAAAAAGAAGCCTTAAAGTTTTTTGGGTTTGTGACAAAGTGCCCTCCCCTGTGTACATTATCTGTTATGTGTTGCGTGTGGTGTGTTAAATGTTGGTGTATAGTCATAGGTACACGGGATATAAACAGGTCTGTGTAACCCAGTGTTTAAAATATATATTTGTATTTAGGCACGAGAATTGCACAGCACTTTACGTTCAAGTAAAAAGTAATAATAAGTAAGCACGGGGAATTGCACTTTATTAATTCACCGAGACTCCAATTGAATGATTGATTAGCAATCAAATCTTGGTACAGCCGCATGTTTTCACCCACTCAGGGTTGGGTGTTCGATGAGTGGAGAACGGGAGAGAGAGGAGGAGAATTAAAAGAACCGCCTGACCGCAGTGGCCGAAAAGAGGGCCAACACCCCGCACCCCAGCTTGTCCTGACTGCCTGCCTCGCTTCGCCCAAGGATGCCTGGCTCGCTTCGCCCAAGGATGCCTGTCTCGCTCCTCCCAAGGATGCCTGCCTCGCTCCTCCCAAGGATGCCTGCCTGGCATCGCCCAAGGATGCCTGCCTGGCATCGCCCGGGGTTGCCCGCCGCTTCGCATCACCCGGGGTTGCCCGCCGCTCCGCATTGCCCGGGGTTGCCCGCTGCTCCACATCGCAGCAGGAAGTACTGTGGCCTGAACCCCACCAAGGGGAGCTGCCGGCCACGAAGAAGGGGGAGGAGGTCTGGAGACCACCAACCCCAGCAGCAGTTTCACTGCCGGAGATCGGGGGGGAGGTCCAGAGACCTACTCCCACTGCAGTTTCTTCGCTGCTGGAAGTACTGTGGTCGGAGCCCCACCAAGGGGAGCTGACGGCTCCGAAGAAGGGGGGAGGTCAGGAGACCACCCCCCAAGCAGTCTTTCCGCTGCCAGGACTACCCTGGCAGGAGTATGCCACCCCGCTGTCAGCATTGCTGCTGACAGCCTTACGACCTGTGGGCCCCTTGAAGCCTCCGGTCCTGGCCCAGGACTTTGTGCTGGACTTTTGGGCTTTTAATGTGTGCTTTGCACAGAGGGGGTATATATGACAAAGTGCCCTCCCCTGTGTATATTATCTGTTATGTGTTGCATGTGGTGTGTTAAATGTTGGTGTATAGTCATTGGTACACGGGATATAAACGGGTCTGTGTAACACAAGTGTTTAAAATGTATATTTGTATTTAGGCACAAGGATTGCACAGTACTTCACGTGCAAGTAAAAAGTAATAATATGTAAGCACGGGCAATTGCACTTGAGACTTGTACCGAGACTCCAACTGATTGATTAGCAATCGAGTCTTGGTACAGCTGCATAAAAGCAGCATGTTTTCACCCACCCGGGGTTGGGTGTTCAGTGAGTGGAGAACGGGAGAGGAGGAGAATTAAAAGTAAATATCAATTGCTATTGCGTGCTGGTGGGATACCAGCACGATACTTGTTTATTTATCTGCTCACCGTGTTTGTTAGTGTGTCTGTCCGTGCATCATGTTTGTCTGTATAGTCCGTTTTGTTTGTCTTTTTGTTTTGGTGTAGAGTGCCGTGTCCTGTTTTCTGTTTGTTTAAACCCTTTTATTTTGCAATAAACCAGCTCAAGCAAGCGCCATCATCATTTCATCTGTTCTGTCTTTGTGTATTTCATTCCTTCCTGGCTCTGACGCCGCCCACTTCGGTCGTCTCTGACAGGGTTTCATGGGTTTCAGAAGATCAGAACTTAAACCAATTTGGTGACACGTCTGTACTTATCTAGGGGGAGCGCATGGGGACAATTGCCTTCCTACTTGATATAAATATGTTGATGTAAAACTACTGTGATACAGGGCACAAGACCATGTGGGGGGATGTGCATGAGTGTTGTATTATTGAGAATTGTTTGATAATTACTGTCAGCTGGTGATTATTGCAAATTATAGCCAACTGCAGTGTATATAAGAACAGAAGCCAGTCTATTCGGAACTCTGGTGTGGGAAGAAACCAGTAAGCAGCTTACCTGTCTGGTTAATTAGTTAGAATCCTGAAGTGTGTAGTTAGTGCTCAGAGAGAGCTAGAGTTTTGTTTTCAATTTTGTTTATTTTGTAAATTAAACACAGCGCGTCAGCGCTTAAACCTCAAGTTTTGTGTCGGGCCAGTTTTTAAAGGGACAACAAACCTTTGTGTGGAAAAAAGTGCAGATGGGTAGCAATATCTCACACTAAATATTGAGTATATAAGATGATATGGTAATGATTTATATTGTATGGCATAAATTAACATTAAATAGATATGCAATTGTATAATACATTAATGTTAAATTTAATATTTACTAGATATGCAATTGGTATTAGATTTACATTCAATTATTCCGTGTTACTTTGCATTAACATTTAAGTCAGATCAACTGTATTTTCAATTAAAAACATGTAAACAATGGGAAATTATTACATATTTTCAATGGTAACAAAATGTAATATAAATGGACATGATATACATTTTCAATTGACATTTGCGTAACATTTAGCAAGAAACCATCTGTATCTTTATTAAATATTAATTTAACATTCATTTAATATTAAATTGCATATATATTTAATATTCATTTATGCCACGCAATATAAAGTGTTACCAATGATATTATATTACAGGATGTCACTGTGCAAAAACCAAACTAATACTGTACAGTAATTAACTATGTCAGTGAGGTTTTTTCCACTGTCATCTGAAATACCGCTAGAATTCCTCCCGGCCGTTAAGATTGTCAAGATGTGTTATTCATGTTTGTGTGATGCTGGCTGTCTGAGCTAATGCTAATCGTATATCGTAAATATAATAGGTTTGTATTTTATGAAAAATGAAAAAAAAAAAAAAAAATGCAGTCACAACCAGAAACAGAAATATTCTCAATATAGTCTAGCAACCAGAAAAGGTGGAAGGAGCTTTAAAAAAAAGGTGTGTGCAGTAACCTGTGGCATTTTGTTACCTTTGCTGTGTTTAGACAAGAAAGAATTTGAATGCCCATGGTATAGCACAGATATAACTAATAATGCCTTTAACAGTTATCAACTACTAATGCTATATCAGTGAGAAAACTTTAGGTGCACAGGTTATGCTGTATATGCAAAGCCTGTCACTATGTGCAGACCTTATCTGCAATAGATAATTGCAAATACAATTAAAGCTGATTGCTAGCGTGCAGAAGTGGAACATAAAGTACTACTCAATTACGCTCCAGTATTTTAGCATTTACTAGAGGAAAGTAAATTTCCAAATCTTAGAGCTTGGTTGGGGGTTGAGGCAGGGGGTGCATGATCAGTGCTATGTGCACAGCATGCATATCTGACAGTCCCCAGCAACGGTTAAAAAAATAAAACAGTGTTAGTAGTGAAACGAGCGTTGAAAAACTTTATATATATATATTATATAATATATAGTATAGTCTATATATAATTATATATATATATAAGCAGGAGCTCATTACATTGCACAAGGCAATCAGTGCTTAAAAAAGGTCAATGGATGAAAAATATATATTTTTTACCATAAGTCACTAAAAATAAAAATCTAACAAATACCCTCTTTAGTGGCATTCATACTAGGGAAGGGCCCCAGGCTCGGATGTGCCAGTAGAAATTGTCTTTTAAATCTGTGCAACCCGAAATTGTTTACATTACCATTGTCTGGCACTAAAGATATGCTGGGGATAGAGATTTTAGACCTCTTTCAGACTAACAATCCTGACATAGTATTATTGTAAAAAGATTTTAATGTACAATCCATACTAAAGGTGCAGTGGCACCTGAATATTAATCAATTTACTGTACTTCTAAATAAGAACGAACATGTGGGATATTTTTCACCACAGACTGGTATCACAGTGAATGCTGAAAGTAATTTACTTATACGAAATACTCGCTGCATAAAGAAAAGGTGTATGTTTATAAGAACATAAGAAAGTTTACAAATGTGAGGAGGCCATTCGGCCCATCTTGCTCATTTCGTTGTTAGTAGCTTATTGATCCCAGAATCTCTTCAAGTAGCTTCTTGAAGGATCCCAAGGTGTCAGTTTCAACAACATCACTGGTGAGCTGGTTCCAGACTCCCAGAATTCTGTTTAAAAAAAGTGCCTCCTATATTCTGTTCTGAATGCCCTGTTATCTAATCTCCATTTGTGACCCCTGGTCCTTGTTTCTTTTTTCAGGTCGAAAAAGTCCCCTGGGTCGAAATTGTCTATACCTTTTAGAATTTTGAATGCTTAAATCACATCGCCGCACGTAATCATCTTTGTTAAGACTGAATATATTCAATTCTTTTAGCCTGTCTGCATATGACATTCCTTTTGAACTCAGAATAATTCTGGTCACTCTTCTTTGCACTCTTTCTAGAGCAGCAATATCCTTTTTGTAGCAAGGTGGCCAGAACTGAACACAATATTCTAGATGAGGTCTTACTAATGCATTGTAAAGTTTTAACATTATTTCACTTTTTTTTAAATTCAACAAATTTCACTATATATCTGAGTATCTTGTTGGCCTTTTTTTATAGCTTCCCCATGTCTAGATGATGAAATTTCAACATAAACTTCTAGGTCTTTTTCACTGATTCCATCTTCAATTTCAATACCTCCCATATGATATTTATAATGCACATTTTTATTGCCTGTGTGCAATGCCTTACACTTTTCTCTATTAAATGTCATTTGCCATGTGTCTGCCCAGTTCTGAATCTTGTCTAGATCATTTTGAATGACCTTTGCTGCTGCAACGGTGTTTGCCACTTCTCCTATTTTTGTCTCATCTGCAAATTTAACAAGTTTGCTTAATATACCAGAATCTAAGTCATTAATGTAGATTAGGAAGAGCAGGGGACCTAATACTGATCCCTGTGGTACTCCACTGGTTACCTCACTCCATTTTGAGGTTTCTCCTCTAATCAATACTTTCTGTTTTCTACATGTTAACCACTCCCTAATCCATGTGCACGCATTTCCTTAAATGCCTACTGCATTCAGTTTGAGAATTAATCATTTATGCGGTCTTCATTATTTGAAAAGACTAAACCAAGGCACCCTCGGGTTTTCCCATTTTACATGGGGGAAGTTGAAATCCCCCATTAGGCTCCTTTGCTACATGCATTTCTAATGTCATTGTATAACAGATTATTTTGCTCGGTGTCTGAATTTGGTGGTCTATAGCATGCCCCTATTATTATGCTCTTAGAATTGTTGTCCATTACTCTGACCCATATTGATTCTGCATTTATTTCCTCCAGAATTAACTCCTAGCGCTACCCCTTCTGTCCTGCTTGTCTTTCATATACAGTATACTACTACTACCACTAATATTATGTAATTATCGGATAACCAAGTTTCTATAACACCTATCACATCGTAGTTAATTGTTCTAACAGTTCTAAAATTTTGTTTCTGAAACTTCTAGCATTTAGATAAATACATTTAATGGCTGTCTTACCTGAGTTGTTGCCCTTGTTTTGATGTAGTCTCCCTTCTGTTTTTTTTTTTTTTTTTTTCTCCCCCATTTCTAGTATAAATGCTTCTGAACAATGCTTGATGGCTACCTGTAATCAAGTGTATTTCTCACACACTCTTTGCTTTGTCAAGGTATGTCATACAAAGAGTGCACTCTCAACTTAATTAGAGGTAGTCTACAATGTATGAGTGTGTGACGGGGGTGCAATGGGTTGGAGCTGTGGTCGATCTTCCCGATTGCTGGTGGCGTTGCATAAAACGGGACGAGCCCGGCGAAAAGACAAAGATCGAACCGTCTGGGAATTCCAGAAAGATCGCTCGCTCCGCCCGAACGCGGAAGTCCGAGGCCGAGGCTAAGGGCGGGGTCGAATAGTATTTAAAGGACGGTACGCTCTAAGCTCGGTTGCTCAGTCCTGGAGAACAGTGAAAGGAGACGTGCTGTTAAATTGGTTAATGTGTATCAGAGTGTATTGTATTGCAGAGACAGGAGACGGTGTTACGGATTGGTACCCGGAAGAACGACCGGGATCTCGTCACAGAAATTCTACCCAGGACCGGGATCCCCCTAGAGGTCAGCGCGGGAGCACCAGTGGAATTTATATTTATTTGTTTAATCTTTTACTGTGTTCAGGACTTTGTTAGTTGCACCTTTTTATTTTCTCCTCCTCCTTTATCATTGTTGATATTGGTGGGGGAATTTAATTTGACTATTTTTATTTCATTACTTTTGTTCTATTTTTTTTTTTGATTGAGATACTGGTTGGTGGCCATTTTACGGCCAGACTTAATAAAAACCCTGCTGCAGGGAGAACTAGAACAAGCCTCCTGTGTACTTTTTGCCAGTTCCACCATTTGACTCAGCCCACTAACCTCTTACAGAGTGACATTCCCATTAAGCCAATCACAGCTCACACAGGTAGTAAAAATAGCCTGTGTGATGCTATTTAACCAATTAGAGGTTGTTATTTTTAAGCTGTGTCAATATAGGTCATATATATATTATATAGATATATCTATATATATATCCATATATATATATATATATATATATATATATATATATATATATATATATATATATTATATATATTTCCCATTTGTGGTACCAATCCCTGAAGAGTAGCATTAATATTGTATTGGACTCTGCATTTTATAGCTGTGTTTTTATTATTATTGATTTTGTTCTTTGATATAATATAATGTAAACAACAATAAAAACAAGTTTTATAAGAATAACATTCTGTAATAACATCCAGGACAGCCCTAATTTCATTGTATACTTTGATGTGTACTTTGTAGTCAGGTCTTTACAATGTTAAAACATTATTTGCTTATTTAGAGTTTCCTTACTTAAAAAATACTAACCAGGGTTGTCAGTATCCATATTAATGTAATATAAAGACTGTGTGTACAGGTAGATATGGTTTAAACGTTTAAATGCTGACACCAGCATAGCATTTAAACATTCATAAAAATGTACTAACATCCCTAGCATATTATTACATGGGCATTCTTTGTGATGTCAGTGGTCTCACCAAGACACAGGCTGTAGAAAGGGCCGCAGGTGATGTTAGATGAAATTATCCAAAACTCATGTGCTCCTCTGTAATGTGTCTTTGCTCAGTGGTGCATTAGGTTGTACAGTTGTGTATTGTCAGTTTTCACAAGTTCTCCTTCACTGAAAAAGTTTCTTGCTTTGCCCCAAAAGAAAAGCAACTTTAAAAGCAGCCATCTGCATTTGATCCATCTTACTTAAAAAAAATCTCCAGTTCTATTTTTTTTTTTCAGTTCTTTTTATTTTTTTAATTTTTTTTTTATAAATTTAGTCATCACCAATTTTTTTTTTTTTATTTATTTTCTCTCCAATTTAGTCGTGTCCAATTATTTTTAGGTACAGCTACCACCCCTGTGCTGACTCCGAAGCATGTGCCGTCAGCCACCCGCATCTTTACACACTACAGACTTAGTATGTAGCTAAAGCGTCGGAGGACAAAACAGCTTATAGGCAAGCTTACAGGCAAGCCCGCAGGCGCCCTGTCAGACCAATGGGGTTGCTGGTGCGCAGTGAACCGAGGACACACTGGCCAATCTAGCCCTCCCTCCCCCTGGGCAGCGCTGGGCCAATTGTGTGCCATCCCCTAGGAACTCCCGGTCATGGTCGGCAGTGATGTAGCCTGGAATCGAACGTGCGATCTCCAGGCCATAAGGCACATCCTTGCAGAACGGGAGCCCCATGCAGTTCGGTTTTTGCTCCATTTAACAGCTTACATCTCTTAAAGTCATTATGGTAGTTCTGCAACTTCACCAGCATGTGTGTTGTATTGCATACATTTTGATTTGATGAATCTCTTTCTTACAAACAGCACACACTGAAACTTGCTCATAAGCTGAATCGCTTAACTTCAGAAACTGCGTCTCCCACTGGTCCTGATATGTTCGCTTTTCTTCCTTCCATGTTCTGCTTTTTTCAGCATTTGGTTCCACACACTGTGTCTTTGTAATGTTATTACCATTATCAGAATCCAAAAAAAATTCTGAAAGACCTAATGATTTATCAAAAAACTTTCCTGTGACAGAGAATGATTCTTGGTGATAAATCTCCCTCACAACCTGTGAGGGTACTGTGTAAAGGGAACAGAGTGCTCTGGACTGGATGGCCAAACAATTAATTCCCAAGGTTAGGTGGAAGTCGGCCATCTAGAAAGGGAGCAGAGCTACGGTACACCAAGTCATCGACCTGGAAGGGAAACGATGTAGCAGCCGTAGATTGGAGGAGCGGTTGCAATCGTTAAACAAGGGGATGTAGCGAGGTGATTTATTCCTTTTGTATGGTTAATGCTAAACCAGAAGGAGAATTGTATTGTTATTGTGAGTATTTGTTTTGTCGTGTCTAAAATCTACTTGCTTGTTCTTATTAGACGGCAAACACGATCCAGAGCTGTCGCTACAGGCTAGCACTAAACCCGGACAACAATACACTTGTTCACGATTAATTGTATTTTCATCACAAGCACTACAGCACTCAAGTTGAACTTGTGACCATGTTTGTGTTTATTGTGTGTGTTTGAATATCATGTTTATTAATTTGGGACTGAACCCGTGGATTTAAATGGAGCAATACACATCATTGTGTATTGCTTTTTCTCTTTATTGTTTACTGTTGTCATCAGATTATAAATAAACCATCATTTCACCAGTCCTTTGTTGTTTTTTTCATTGTCTTGAGCACTACATCACCCCTACACCTGTGCACTGCAAACCACTTTGCCACATATCCATATTGTTATTTTCACGTAGCTTGACCAAGGCCTTATCTCATTAACCAAATTTTATGTGCTGTACTTTTAAAAATTTACACATTCAAAACATCACATTCAAAAAGCTGTTATTGCATGACTTTTCTCCAAACTTACTGCTGCATCTTCAGCACGGCACTGCGTAATCTCGTCTGCTTGGTGTTGCCGCCTAGGCCAACAGAAGGTAAACATTGCACATGTTGAAAGATGGCATGCGAAAACACAGCACTACACTGTATTATGTACAGCTAGAGTATATTTTATGCAATTCACAGCACATCTCACAGTATGATTTTTAAATTCCTGTATAGCGGTTTTCACTGCAGTGAATGAGGTAGGGTGCCTATGGTTAAGGTGTTGATGGTGGGCTACTCAGGACCTGCTGTGGCTGCACAGCATCATGCTGGTGGTCTCATTTGAGAAAACTTATGCTTTCATTTTTTTCTCCAGTGATGTGTGAGCTCAGCGATCAGAGGCTAAACTAAACAGTACCAACCACGTGATTTTTGTATTAGTGTGTGTTTCTACTTTAGCCTCTTCGACAGATTATTTAAATTAGCCGCTCTACCTGGTCATTTCTCAGAAAAGGCAGCATTGAATCTGTTTACATGTGTAAGTTATACAAGCCGCTTCCACTAGCGATTTAGAACTGGAATACTAATCAACTGGGTTCTCTAAACTGCAGTTATACAAGTCGCTTCCACATTGGAATATTAATAAACTTGGGGAATTAAATACAAAAAAATGGAATTTATTATTCCTTATTATTCAGCTGATATATATATATATATTATATATATATTAATATATATATATATATATATATATATACAGGATACTCAGGCCACATAGTCACTATGCAGCAGCTTATCTTGACGATGTGGTCATTTTTAGCCTTGATTGGGAGTCTCATGTATACAAAGTGGAAGCGGTATTGAGATCGTTAAGGGAAGCAGGCTTAACAGCTAATAAAAAGAAGTGTGCATTCGCTCTGCAGGAGACAAAATATCTGGGCTTTTCACTCGGACGTGGCTTAATTAGACCACAGCAAAGCAAAATTGAAGCTGTTTTGTCTTGTGCCCGTCCAGTGAACAAAAAACAAGTCCGAGCCTTTCTCAGACTTATTGGCTATTATCGCCGGTTCATTGAAAACTTTGCCTCAAGAGCTGTGCCCTTAACGGAACTCACTAAAGCCTCCGCGTCTAACATGGTAAAATGGTCAGCAGAGGCTGAAAGGGCATTTTTAGACTTGAAATCAGCACTGTGCTCTGAGCCTGTTTTGATAAGTCCTGACTTTGATAAACCGTTTATATTACAAACAGATGCTTCGGAAGTGGGTCTAGGGGCAGTGTTATCACAGTCCTGTGAGGGGGAGGAACATCCTGTTTTATTTTTGAGCAGAAAGCTCCTACCAAGGGAAAAAACATATGCCACAATAGAAAAGGAGTGCTTAGCTGTCAAGTGGGCAGTGGACTCGTTGAGGTATTATCTCTGGTGAAGGAGATTTACTCTGGTTACAGACCACGCCCCATTACAAAGGATGTATCGTCAGAAAGACAAGAATGCGAGAATAACCAGGTGGTTTTTAACATTACAGCCCTACTGTTTTGACTTAATACATAGAAAAGGTAAAGAACACGTAAATGCTGATTTCCTGTCTAGGTTTCCGCAGCCAGCAAAAATCTTGTATGCCCGACCCCACGGGATCGTGCAGAGGGGGAGGGTATGTGATGATGTGTATGTACCAAACGTCAATTTGGAGGCTTTTGGACCTTGGGGATAGCCACACACATTGTATGATGACAAATGTAACAATTGCTTAATTGTATAGTTAATGTAACAATTGCTTAATTGTATAGTTAATGGGCAAATGCTGATCAGATGCGAGTGATCAAGTTGGGGTTAAAAAGGTTTTCAGTTGGTGTGTTCAGGGGAGAGAGAGAAAAGAAACTGAACAGTGGAAAGGTGTGTCGGGCAAAGAAAGAGTTTTCTGTTAACGAAACAAAGGTACGGGTTCTGACGAAAGTGCTGGAATGTGATTTGGATTAGGTGATTTATGGAATTAATTTAAACAGGGGAACAGGCTTACCCTGCCCTGCATTAGACAGAACTACTATTAACCAGTTTAGTTAGCGCCTAAAGAAGGGCTAGGTTTTGTTTTATGTTTTTGTTTGTTTGAAACATCAGTTTGCTAATAAACGTACGCCACGGTGTTTAAAGAGCACTTCCATTGTAGCGTGTAATAATTAAAGAGACAGACACCTGTTTGAAAGAACAACACAGACTCCGGCTGAAAAGGTCAGAATACAACACAATATATACATACTCCAAATCAATCTACCGAAAGTGCGTAAACACACTATGTATTTTACCTTTTTTCTGTTACCTTTGTTGAAGGAAAATCACCATTCTTGTACACGCACTGTGAATATTGTCTGTTAATGTAGACTATTCTGCTTCCTCGCTGTCCTACCCATCAGTTTAAATTTAGTATAGCAAATAAAGTTAATAAATAAAATAAACTGCAAATAGTGTTTGCTGTCAGCGGCAATACAGTAACAACTATAGCAACTAGTCTCGGTTTCGAATGAAGAGTTGAAATCAAACAACTGGATGCAGTCTGATTACTTCCAGCAACTTTATTTAAGTATATCACAGTTTAACAACACAGGCACATTGCATCTCTTCTCTAAAGCCAGGAGAAGGAGGCTTTGACTTTATAAACAAAGCATGATCAGGATTAATGCATACTGCAGATAACTAGATATTTTGAATTACTTTTTATTTTATTTATGCTAATAAATTTTAGGACCTAACATTAACTTAAATACTGAAACTTGCACAAGCAACTAACATGCACTCAAGTCCAAATAAAAACATAATACAAGTTTGCTGTACTTTTATTCTTTACATGTTTTACAAACTGTTCGCAAACCAGGTTTGCTTTTCTGCATGAGGTACTTTAACTAAAGAACAGCTCCATTTAAGTAGAAACTTTATTACCAATCAATTGGAAATACTCACAAAGCGTCCACCACTGAGATGAAGCCCGCAAGAAGGCTACATTCATTAGCAACAAAAAGTAGTGCTTGGGACATTTAATGACACAAGGCGGGCCTTACCAGATCATAAAGCCCTGTTCTTTGGGTTCTATTACTTAATTATTACTTTGCCTCACCTTGTAAAAATAATCCTTGATTATTTCATAACCATTTGAACCATTTAACTAAAGGCATGGTCACACTGGCTACTTTTGTTGACAGCAATGAGGGGGCGACAGATGTGGATGGCTTGCGCCTCGTGTGACCACCCTGGTGACACACCAGCAACACCCCAACAACGCGTCTCCCACTTGTCTGACAATGTTCTATTTTTCAGACAACAGGAGGGTAACGTTTTCAATACGAGCCAATCAAATTTCATAGTACAGCAATCCCTCGCTATACGAGCTACCAATATACGACATTTCAATTATACGAGACACAGAAATTAATACCTGTTTTTCCATTAAACAAGCATATTTTCGCTCTTACTAGAAGGGAGCTCAAAAAGTGGCCGATCATATTGCGTCTGCGCAAGGCGTACATCACAGCATCCATCACCACCACTGCCATCGCAGCATCTGCTGTGAGCCTTTGCATTTGTAACATTCTTGTGTTGTTTTGCGTGTGTAGCAGTTGTCACTTGGCGAACTCATAACTTTATCAGTGAAAATATTTTAACATCCAACCCATCATGGCTCCTAAACGTGTTACAAATGCAAGTGGAATGGTCAAGAAGGTTAGAAAACTGTTAAATGTTGCACAGAAGCCGGAGATTATTAAGAGAATTGAACATGGTGAATGATCAGAAGACATATGTTTGGCCATGAAATTGTCCTCATCAACTGTAAGGACTGTCTACTTGCAAAATGAAAAGTTAAAACAAATTCCCAACCAAACATTGATGGCATGAAGCTAGAATGTATAACAAGAAAACACGATGGAATATTGGAAAAAATGGAAAAACTTTTAACAGTTTAGATAGACAGTCATACTCATAAGTACTTGCCCCTGCCTTTAAATGTTATTCAGAAAAAAGCTCTGTCATTGTTTGACGATTTGAAAAACGAGGCAGCAGATGAAGGTCAGGAAACACCAGAAATTGAATTTAAAGCAAGCAGTGGCTGGTTTGAGAGATATAAAAAAACATGCAAATTTGCACAACATAAAACTCTGTGGCGAAAAGGCAAGTGCCGATATCAAAGCAGCGACGCCATTCCCAGCTGAACTTCAAAAGATTATTGACGAAGGAGGTTACTCGTGATGAGAAACATACTCCAGGGTTTAAGATCTCGAAGAAGCGTCTCTCTCTCCTCCTTGGTGGCAATCTAGAAGGTGACCTGAAGCTAAAGCTGCTTTTAGTGTACCAAAACCCTATAACCCTGAAGGGCATCTTAATAAATTCATTACCTGTGCTTTGGTATTGGAATAAGAAGGTTTGGGTGACCACCAAAATTTTCAGTTGCTACATCTTCGAATATCTGTCACCACTCATTGCTGAATACTGTACCCAAAATAACCTCAACAACAAGGCCATTTTGGTATTGGATAATGCCCCAGGTCATCCTAAGAATATTGAAGACATTGCTCCGAACATTTGTGTTGTTTTTTTGCCTCCAACCACCACCTCCATCCTGCAACCAATGAACCAGGAAGTCATCGCTGTCTTTAAGGCATATTATTTGCAGCTATTAATGCGTTACATAGTAACAGGGTTGGATGCTGCTGATAACACAACTATCAAGCAATTGTGGAAGAACTACAACATAAAAACGGCAATTGATAACATTAAGATCGCTTGGGAGAAAGTTACGAAACAATGAATGAATTCTGTTTGGAAGAATTTATTACCAAAAATTGTGTATGACTTTAGTAGCTTTAAAGAGGTGGTTGCAGGAATAGATGAAACAATTGTCAAACTTGCAAAAGAAGCAGGCTTCGATGAAGTGGACAAAGACAATGTTGAAGATGTGTTAGCTTCTCATGGAGAACTGACAAATTAAGAAGTAATTCATTTGCTAGAAGAGGGAGCAAAGGATGTGGAGGCGCACAAAGATACATCTGAAGTGAAATCTCTCGATACGAAAACCTTGTCTCATGCATTCCAACTGGAAATGAACTAGCTAAAATGTTTGCCGACAATGACCCCGACATGACAAGAAGCTGTTGTAAAAACCTTTTCTCTTCTGCTAGCTCTTCTTTACTTAAGTGCTTTTTTATTTCTGTTTTATATTTAATATTCTCTTTTAATTTTCTTTTTCATAACTGTGCGTTATTTATTGTTAGCATTTTTACAACTTCATTAATATTTACTATAATGTATGTTTTCTAACACTATGATAAGCACATGAAAGAAAACTGTGTCAGCCCCGGTCTTTATTTGTGGGGGACTCAACTTTAGGCTAATTTCTTTAATAATTGATACAGAATTTCAGTGACTTTATATTTAGATACTGTTCTGTCATTTATTAAGGGGAATTTTGGGTGTTGAAGAGAAGATTTTTTGGGCTCTGGAACCAATCAAAGATTATAACTTGGGAACCAATGGGGATTTCATTTCCGTTATACAAGATTTTGCCTAACAAGCAGTTTTCAAGGAACGAATTACGCTCGTATAACGAGGAATTACTGTAGTGTCACATGACGATAAGGCTAGACCATAATGTCAGACAGACAGCGTATATGACTAAGGCCCTGTGTAAATTGCGATTTCACGGGCTGTGTGAAAATTACGAAATTAGCCTAATACAGCATTTTTTACTAAATTCTTAAGAAATAAAAATAAATGATTTCATAATAATTATTTAAATTGCATACAAAAAAAATCACATTAACGAAACTGTACAGCTCTGCTATGTGCCTGTGTGTACTATTCGCCATGCATATAGTGCTGTGCAGTGATTGTCATGTGACTATATGCAATCTAGGCAGGAAATTTAAATACTACACACTGTAAACAAGAAAATGGATGTCTCTAAAAAGGCTAGATATGTGTCTGAAGAAGATAACGTAAAGCACTATCCAGCAGGAGTTTTACACAGCAAACTCTTCTGTATGTCCTGCAGCGTTACTGTAGATCACTATCAAGAATCGACTGTTGACAGGCATTTAGATTCAAGTATTCACCGAATGAGAAAGGTGGAAATCCAGAGCAGCACTGCGACTGCTTTACTTGCAAAGAAAAAAACACAGTGACTTCCATGATCCACAAGTCCACTGAAAACCGTGAAGCGAAAACACATTAAATTTTGACCTGACAGAGGCAATTGTTTGAGCAAATGTTCCTCTTGGAGGGCCATTCACACCGGACGTGGCTCGCTTGCCGCCTCCTTGAGTCGCCAGAGACCACTGTTCACACCAAACACAGAAGGGGAAAGTCAGTGGACGGTCTGCTGTTACGTCACAGCTGCATTTACAAGCAACAAACAGTAAATGCCAGCGGGAAGGGAAGTTTTTATTCAGAAGACACAAAGCTTGGTTAAAAAAAATGTTTTAAATCCAAGTAATAAGCTAAACATTATACATATTTTTAACATATTTATAACATAAAACATAATTTTAACCCCTGTCACAAAGACGGCCAAGTGGGCGGCGTCAGAACCAGGAAGGAATGAAATATACAAAGACGATGATGTGAAATGATGAAGACGCCTGTTGGCGCCGGTTTAATACAAAATAAAAGGTTTAAACAAACACGAAAACACAGGACACGGCACTCTACGCCAAAATAAATAGACAAACAAAAACAGACTAAACTTAACAAAACGGTGCACGGACAGACACTGACAAACACGGTGAGCAGATACTTTCTATTATTATTATTTTATTATTATTATTATTATTATTATTATTACTACTACTACTACTACTACTACTACTACTATACTTATTTCCTCCGTCTCCAATCCCGTTCTCCGCTCACCGAACACCCAACCAGTATGTGACAACGTGCATCTATATATACTATTGTGCTGGGATTCAATTACCAATTAATTATTCACTTGAATCCCAGCACGTGAATTAATAAAGTGCAATTCCCCGTGCTCACATATTACTACATTTTACTTGCACGTGAAGTGCTGTGCAATCCTCGTGCCTAAATACACATATACATTTTTAAACACTCGTGTTACACAGACCCGTTTATATCCCGTGTACCAATGTCTATACACCAACATTTAAACACACCACACGCAACACATAACAGATAATATACACAGGGGCGGGCACTTTGTTACACCCCCCTCACACACACCATCATAATCCTCCCAAAATTACCCAAAATATCAGGCAATTGTGTTGTTTAAAATAAAAATATGCTTCCTTTTTAAAAATAAAAATAAAAATATGCTGCAACTAGCACAACTCCAGCTAGGTTGAGTAGCAAAACGCTACTTTCACCCCCTATCTACCTCTATACCTCCCTGTGACAAAGACGGCTGTAGTGGGGACATCAGACCAGAAGAAACACACAGTACTGAGAGAGGAAATGATAAATGGATGCGCTGCTGCACAGTTTATTATTACAAAATAAAACAGAACAAAAACAGGACATGGCACTGGCAGCCAAAACAAAGAGACAAACAAAACGGACTAACACTAAACAAAACACGGTGAGCAGATATTTTACTTAATACTATTACAATTACCTCCATCTCCAATCCCCAAAAGTCTCGCTCAAAGTCCTGGGCCAAGAATAGGGACTTTAAGGGGTTGATGAGCGGCAGTCTTGCCAGTAGTCAGGCTGCAACTGACCATGCTGTCAGCAGACGTGCTGACAGTTGGGCAAATCTCTCTTCCCGCTGTACCACTGGCAGCAGAAATGCTACCAATGGTACGGCTGTCAGCAGGCGTGCTGACAGCTCCCAGACTGCCTCCTTCAGCCAGGGCAAGTCCAGCAGCTGGGGTTGGTGGTCTTCAGACCTCTCCCAAGATCTCCGGCAGCAAAACTGCTGCGGTGGAAGGTGGTCTCCAGACCTCCCCCAAGATCTCCGGCAGCGAAACTGCTGCAGGGGAAGGTGGTCTCCTGACCTCTCCCACCTTTATAGCCGGCAGCTCCCTCTGGGGAGACTTCAGCCCCCAAAACTCCTGCAGCAAAATTGTTGCGGGGAAAGGTGGTCTCCTGACCTCTCTCCCCTTTTTCATAGCCGGCAGCTCCCTCTGGTGGGGCTCTGGCCACACTGACCCCTGCGGCCAAGCAAAGCTGACTGCGACCCCTGGCGAAGCAGTTCCAGCATCCCCAGGCGATGCAGAGCGACTGGCAACCCCAGGCGATGAGGAGCAGCTGGAAACCCCAGGCAATGCAGCGCGGCTGGCAACCCCAGGTGATGTGGAGCTGTGGAGATGGGAAGGCACCCCTGGACGATCCATCATTAGTCAATGGGCAGTTTCCCTCAGTCCGACTCCAGACCAGCCCATGACTTCTCTCTGGAAACTCTGCTACCTGAGCTGCAGTTCCCTTTATCACTGCCTTCAGGTAGCAGAGGACCAACTCCACACCTTCATCCAGTGTTTTTGGTTGTGTGCTCTCGCTCCTAGGCCTCCCATCTCTCCCTGTCCATCAGCCACAGGACCCGGATGGCTATGGGCATGGACTGGGCCTCCAGCCCCACATTCTCATTGATCCACTTTCACAGCCTGACAGCGGCTTCTGCCATTGCCCTTTAATATTTTTGTTTTTCTCTGCAGTACTCCTCCTGGCCTGAGTTTTGGAGGCGCTGTTGTCCCCTCCCTGTCCTTTCTGACACCACCCCCATGTGACAAGGCGCTGTTGTCCCGGTTCTGACACCACATGTGACAAAGACGGCTGTAGTGGGGACGTCAGACCAGAAGAAACACACAGTACTGTGAGAGGAAATGATAAATTGATGCGCTGCTGCGCAGTTTATTATTACAAAATAAAACAGGACAAAAACAGGACACGGCACTGGCAGCCAAAACAAAGAGACAAACAAAATGGACTAACACTAAAAAAAAACATGGTGAGCTTCTATTTTACTTAATACTATTACAATTACCTCCATCTCCAATCATGTGCTCCACTCACTGAACACACAACATGTAACACAAAATACACACAGAGGCAGGCACTTTGCCACACTCCCCTAGTATATGAAAGTTTTGTTCAGGGCCTAGGCTGTAAACAATTACTACCCCAATCAAAGGACCAAAGGAGCCTCCTGCTTTCTTGATTGGCTACTGGTAGTTTGCGTGACAGCACGGCACGGCACGACAAAAGTTGAAAATATTTTATCTCCTGCGCTCCGCTCTGAAGTGCCGCTTCCCTCTGCTGCGGCAAGTAACCGCCTTCATTGAAAACAATTGCTTTTGCCGCGTGGCATTGCTGCGCCGCATCCGGTGTGAACGGCTCTTGAGTGTAGCAAAGGGTGGAATGATTCCTTCATCAGCTCAGCTGAGACATGAATACTTATCTAATGTTGTCGAGTATCACAAGCAGGAGACTATGGAATTGGTAAAACACTCTGCTTGTCAGTGGTCACTGATTAGTCGACTAATGCCCAAGATCAGTATGGGTTACACATTTGCATTTGTTTTGCAAGGTCTAAATGGTGAACATGCACCTGACGTACTAGAACTGAAAGCTGTCCTGTAGATACACTTTACCCCTACAGGCTGTTAATTACAACACCGTTTCACAAGCTATTGTAAAGTCTTTGAATAATTTAGTTGTTAATTTTGATGTCGGTGCATTTATATACTGTATATAATTGCTGTTTAAAAAACTTTTATTTAATTAAGAAGGAACTACAGGTTTGTTAATGTGATTCCCACATTTTTTGTTGTCTTCCTTTGCAGCATGTTTACATCTTGTGACAAATGTGCATTATGATTGGGTTGCATTACGTTGTTGGCTTTGTGTTGCAGCTTGTCCACTGCAGGCTTGTCACTCGGGTGACCACCACAAACTACAAGGCAACACGCATGCAACAAATCTGTTCCTTATTGCCATCAACAAAAGTTGCCTGTGTGACCAGGCCTCAACAGCTATGGTGGTATGAACTGAGCCAGCACTTAATGTATGCACACAATGAGGGATGAAATGCATTTTATTTTGCTGTAAGCAGCGTGTAAAAGAACCTAAATAAATAATTATTTTTGATGATTTGATTTTAACCGAGGCCCATGCCTCTGGTTCCTCATAGCTGGCTAGAGTCTTATTTTATGTTGGCAAAAATACATTTTCTTGCTGTTTTGATGCACATATATGCTTGTGTATGCATAAAACTAGATTTGGATCTGGCCACTGTCTGGGTTTACTCATATTGGACAAATCAGCAGAAATCTAAATAAACTGGATATCAAAAAAGAAATTGCATGCACGCACTCTCTAAATAGCTCTCCCTGAGCTAAGGGTTCTTGACTGTGTTGCAAAATAACAATTTCAGTTTGAAACTTGAGTCTGCAGCTGCCAGTCACAGGCAGTTTGCAAAACCTGATTCCAACGCCCCATCACATCTGCCAAAAATACAGGACATGTCGTAATTTAGAACAAAAAAGGTTTTTTTTTTAAATAAATACTTTGTATTTTCATTTTGTTTGGCAACGCTGGTAGACACATTTCCATACACACACATAAAATTTCCGTTTTTAACTGTAGGACCAAAAATAAATAAATTTAAAAAAGTAAACAAAAACCACTGTAGGAGGACGTTTGAATAATATTAATTCTAGTAATAATAATAATAATAATAATAATAATAATAATAATAATAATAATAATAATAATAAATAAATGAAATTTACAAATGTTAAATCTTACAAATTAAATAATAACTATAATATATAATAATAATAATAATTATTATAGATAATATTATTTTATAATATATATTATTATTATTCACAAAATTCCGTCCTTAGTTAGTCCCGCTCAAGTTTACAATACTTAGACACTTTCAAAGTCCAGCATAATTTTTTTTTGTGAACGTGCACCGAGTCGTCGTGACCATTATATTCGTGACATATACATATATCTATTAATTTGCATATATTAAAATAGGGATAAAATCGGTAATAAATAGTTTTTTATTTAAACATCTGTAAAATCGGGGGTAAAAAAAATTTCAGTATACACACTTCCCATGTGGAGTATGATGCGTAGCAGTTCTGGTTTCTGATTAAGTTTAATGTCCCTGGCATGTAAGAAGAAGCAGAATCTGTGCAAGTCGAAGCCACATCTCAAGTTAGCTGGTACTTGGCAAACGTTTGGCCAATCGATGTGCTGACGAAAATAAGATCTACAGAAGGTACGAACATGACATCAGCACTAAACAAGCCAGGTTTATTCGCCTTGAAATCATAAAAAAAATCGAAAATTGACAGAACTGGTCTAAGCCATCGGGAGATGTGTCAAAAATCACACTGGACATTTCCATCAAAGCGTTCCATAAGTTTACCAACTAAAGCATCATCATTTTCTGTCAAATATTTACAATTAAGATGGTCGGTGTTAAACAGTGTTTTAGCTGATGGACAGACAGTACTGTCACACAAAGTCACCAAAACATACCTGTCTGCAATAAACAGGGGCTGTCCAGCAAAGCACAGAGCTCTGACAAACTCATTAACACAGCCATTCTGTAAAGCACAGTAAATGCAGGATAAATGGATTGCTTGTCTCTCAGTTCACTTTATTGTTTTAGTTTGTTGTTTATTTTTCAGTATGTTCTTTTATTGTCAGCGTGAACATGTACCTCAATGCAGCAGTATTTGCAGTGCTAGTATTTGCAGTGCTATGCATCCTCAGCCTCATCTGAGCCATTTCTGCTTGTATATTTCGAAACACTAACATTCTTTTGAATATTCATAAACTGATTTTCGTTTTCTCCCCATTCCTCATCCACTAAACATATTATATTTACGTGTAAGTATTTCAATTTAGTTTTTGATCAAGCAAGTAGTTACTAAGCCCAGCAATTGCCACAATAATCACACTTTGACTGGCCAACATAATCAGTGTGTTTGTGAAGTGATAGAGAACCACGTTTGAACGTTATTTGATCCTCTGATGTCTAAACGTCTGCTGTATCCTAGGATACTGTGTAGGGCTGCTTAAATAAAACAGTATTTAAATAAAAATATTGTGCATTTCCTAGAAAACAGTACCTGGAAAATATTGAATAGACAAAAATAGGGTATAAATCAGTAAAAACCAAAGTCCAGTTTAAAAAAAAATCTTGTAATTTTTCAGTAAAATTCAGAATAAACAGGAAACGCGGAACACTGCGTATATTACAATGCTCCATGAAAATAAACAGGTTCCCACGGGCAGTATTTGTCTAAACTGTTTATTGTGAACAGGTAAAAGAAATAAAAAGAAAATCACAACTGTCAAAGAAATAATAATAATAAAATAATTGTCTATTCTCAGTCTCTCACTTGCTCTCCGCTTCACAGCACTGTTTCAAAGTGATTATGCCAAAGAATATGTTCTTGTGGGAGTATATATTTATTTTAAACATTTTCCTTCATATAAAGCTACAGATTTATTTTAATTGTTTTCCAAAATAGGCAGTGTTAATCACGGGTATGTCAAACTCTATAACAGAGCAAGTGTAGTAATAAAATATGTATTTTAAAAAATAGTCTCCCGAGACTGTCGTTGGTTCAGTCTTGACTGTAGAAAGCGTTCAATAACTCTTAGTTATCGATAGCATTTTGCTGTCGTTCACTCTTATGAATAGTTGGTTTATGCTCAGGACCAATGAAAACTTTATGCTGATAGGTAATCGTTAACCTTTCTCTCAATTCGTTAAACCATGCTTTCATAGACGAAAATCGTTGGGGCTTAACAATTAACAAATCTGAATTCTCTTATGAACAGCAACTACCATTAAATAGGCTATGGACAAAATCAATCATGTACTCCTGTTTTCTCATTTCAACAAACGTTAACCTTTTATGAATAGACCACATAGTCCCTTGAGAAATGTTAACAATACCCAAATATTGGGCAGCTGGAACAAAAGATTAATGTCACAGTAATACACAGCCTTAAGGGAAGGTTACAATATTTAAATGGATTTTCTAAATATATGTACCGGTGTCACAGGAAATAAGTTAGCCATGAAATAAGTTAGAGTTTGCCTTCTTGAGCCTTTCTACGCACGAGCGAATCTTAGAGATTAAAGGCAAGGTTAAGCAGTCGACTTTTTGTCTGTGTACTTTTATTCAGAACAGACTGTTATTGTATGTTTCCAATATGACTAGTAAATTGTTTTACTCTTAATGTTGTAAGGGTCTACCGTATATGTGGTAAACATCAGAAACACGTTGTTGTAATATTAATAACATATTTTTCATATTATTATTTAATAATAGGTTAACTTTAGGCTATGTAGTTTACAAAGATTACATTTAATCACTGGTTACTTTATATTATAGTTTTGTTCGTAAATGTATTTATAATAGAAATGAAATGTAAACATACATTACGATAAATGAAACAAAAATACTGTCTGCAATACACTTCGTTTGTTTTCGTTTCTCAAAAAAATATACAAATGGCGTCCTGTAATTTTCGATGAACATAGATAACCTTGCCTTTAAGCTCTAAGATGTGCGTAGAAAAGCTCAAAAAGGCAAACGCTATCTTATGCCATGGCTAACTTATTTCCTGTGACACCGGTACTTAAATAGTTATGCATTAAAAGGGATTCTTGATGTTTCAAAAAGCTCTGTCTTGAATGTGAGGTAGCCATTTCAAAGTGGTATACAGTACAGCTTGTATTTCAAAATGGTCGCTTCGAAGACAAACAGTTTGTTACATTTCTGTCTCCAGACTCCATCTTAGTGTATGTGTATTACCATGGTATCTCTATTTAACTGTTATGTCTAAATATCAGGTGTCCTTTATTAATTACGCTCTGACATAAGGTATATATTCAGTCTATGTAGTTATAGGGACTGAGACGCTTGCAGGGTGTGTGTGGTCAACAATTGACATCCAGTCCCATAAATCAGATTTAACATTGCTAGAATTGCAGTATATACTGTATCTAGTGCATATTTCTGATAAAAGAATGGTACATATCCCTACATGTTGAAGTTAGTCAAAAGATAGCACTGTATGTGTTTTAAACTATGTGTCCTTGAAAGTATAGAGTAAAAAGGGCATACAGGTAAATAAATACTTTTTTTTTTATATCTGACTGCCTTCATTCCACCATAGGTCACCTCCAGCCTCAGTGGGTGCTATGGTTACCAGAGGGGTCTGCTTTACAGATGTCTGGCTTCCAGTTGAAGGTCTTCTGGGACTATAATCACTGTAGGAAGAGTCTGAATACCCCCCCCCCCCCCCCCACAAAAAAAACAAACAAAACAAACAAACAAAAAAATTTACAACATGGGCCTGGCAATATGGCAGCAGTTGCTCTCAAAAAATCTAATCTAAGTGTACTTCAACTTTGTCTCGGAGAAGATATAACATACCTTACAGTGCAAGTGTATTTTTGTAATGGCACCATTTGGATAAGTCTAAAGCTCTTGTTTTCTATCATAATAAATCATATTAAGTCAGAATGCAATCTCCCATTTACAGAGCTGTCCTGCAGTATAATGCATTTTTGATAAGGCAATAACAGTGAACCCACAAAGACTACTTCTCCCTGTTGCTCTCACCTGCTATTGGCCTTATGCCAGCACAGTCCAGAATAAAGCTGAAGGCTATTGATGCTTTTTAATTTTTGTGTTGAAGATTCTGATGCATTAACCAGTCTCTCAGTTTGTAAACTCCTTGGCATCCTACTGAGGTGCAGTCGCACAAGGTGTTAATACTTAAAAAAACAGACAGTCTGTTTCCACGTATGTTCAATTTCGGGTCCTTAAGTCGAGGAATGTCACTCTTATTTCGGAATAAAAATAACTCGATTGTCATATCTAACAGTATACTTCTAATACCATTGTAACACACCTGTGTTGGTGTGGGTGGATGGGGTGGGGGTGGGTGGGGGGGGGAAGGGAATATCCTTTCTATTCTAATGCAAAACTAAAGGTCTCAATTTCATGTTTTTATCTTAATAAAACACCATAAACATGTCTTCTGTCATTTTTTCTGTTTTGTTTACAGCCATTTACGGAGTGTTGCACTGCCATTATAGAAAGGTTTTTAGTTATAGGTGGGACTATGATAATAAGTAAATGAAAATTAGGCAAATGGATTTTTCATAGGAGTTCAGAGCCTAGAGTGGTTTATGAAATGACATTGAACTCAGAGGTGGAATTATTTTATTGTAGTTCTGCAGTAGAATATCTAATTTAATTGATTCTAGGGGTCCATCTGATATGTCAAATTATTGTATCTCAGGGAGATATACAACATTGTAGTTTATTTATTAAAGTCAGGGAATTGTAAATTAATGTCAGGTATATCAGTTTGTCTAAAACACCAAAGTACAGTACTGTATGTATACTAGACAAAGAAAAGCAGTGAACATTATTGCAAAACAAAGAGCTTTAATACAGTATTTGGCAATTTACAAAACAGAATTCCCAAAACAGTGTTTACAGTGCTTTCTCAGTTAATGCCAAAGTAATATTTTGCACTGTAATTGCATATTACCAGTGGTCATAAATGGTGTAAAATTTATTTATTTTTTTTTTCAAAAACCCACAACAACAAAGTGCCCACACAAACACAAAATGGCTTTGGAGGTTGGTTCAGTAATTATATTGATCTCTTGCTATCTTTTATTTAACATGGTTAAACTGGGCAGTTTGTTTTATGTGAAGTGACACCCTGTGAGCATGCTAATTTACTGTTTTAGACCCTGTGGCAGAGCAAATCTCTGCTCTTTAGAAATTGGCAGGGATGGGGTTAACTTCCCCTACCTGCCTGGGTTTATTATATTCAGGTGGCTGGGGTTGATTAGTTGATTAGGTTGATTAACGATCAATCAGCGCCCAGCCACCTGATATAAAAGGAGGCCTCTGCTTCTCATTTGGAAAGAGGGAGCTGAGGAAGCAGGTTGGTGTTTGTTTTGTGGTTTTTGAATTTTCTAAATCCAGTGAAGGCATTGCCCAGCCTGGAAACTTTATTTTTGTGAGTTTTGTTTTTGCTTTATTTGTGTTTGAGTATCTGTTATTTTGCCCTTGTGCACTTTATTTTTGTTTATTTATAATAAAATAGTTATTTTTCTGAACTGCAGTCTGTCTCTGGGCCTCTATCCACTCGCCAGCCTGCCACAGACCCATAATAAAATGTGCACTTGTCACTTTCTCAAAATGCAGAGGTTCATCGGTTAATAGAGGGTATTGTATCTTACAGGATATGATATGATAGGTTCTGCTGTATAATATATGGATTTTGCATGACATTGAGGACTGAACCAAGGCTTGATTTACAAAGTCTTTTGTACACTTATGTTGTGAATTAGAAGCACAGAGCTTGTTTTAACCCCATTCTACTTCCTTGTGACTCCAAAAAAAAAAAGATGTTCCCTGTCAGGTATCCACAGTAAACGGGAACAGCAAAGCTGCTGAAGCTACTGTTACCAATAAGAGCTTCCTAATGACCGAATAGGAATGAAACAGTGGCAGTTAGTTCTGAAATATTTAAGTACTGTATTTCCAGACATGGCAGCATTGTGCAAGTTTTTGTGTTTGTAAAAAGTGTTGTAGTGCTATACTCCAGCCTACAGTAACATTCTCTATTAACAATAGTTGTGGTTTCAGATTTAACCAAGGTTTACCTCTCTATTAAATCAACTGAGCATGTTGCAAGAAAAACTGTGTGTCACCCTACAGAAAAGAAGTGTATTGGGGCTTAATTAGATTTAAACTAAATTAAAATTAGCTTTGATGCATAGAAAAGAGGTTGTGATGAATTATACCTCTTTATTTAAGTTAAATATCTCAGTTTAAGGGACATAAAATCTGAAAAAAGTAACATGAAATTTGTGTATTTACAGAAAGTGTAATTATAGCTTAATGTTCGACCCTATAAGTCATGTAGCAAATAAAGCCAGTTTCTTCAATAGGACTGTAAAGGTACGAGACCAGCATACTCTACCTCGTGGTTCTTCAGCTTGTTTGGCCAGCTTCCTCAATGCCACTGCGAAGCTCGCTGAATGGGTTCCTGAGGCTGCAGCTGGTGTCCTGTGGACAGACAGACTTGGTGGACAGGGGTCAGGGGGTTCACAGTTGCAGTACTCTTTAGAGCTGGAGAAATCATTGACTCATTGCTCCCACCTACAATGAAAAAAATCAGATTAATAATAAATATTTCATTTAAGGTGGACTCAAATTTGAACTGTTGAATTTGAACAAAAGCACAACCTACTGTACACACCCTTACAGAAAAAAATAAATACATAAAATAAATAATTGGGATACCATTATAAATACCAGAACACTGCATTCTTGCTTTGATATGAAACTTCAGATATTTACCTGCCATTCAAGCAACTTATAGTCAATGGTGGAATTGGGGAAAAAAATCACTGGGGGAACCCTTGGTGGATGTTTATTGTAGAGTGAAGGGAAAATGCTAGTGGTCAGGACATCCCAATTTACAGTGGCTCTCAAAAGTTTTCACCCCCCCTTGGACTTCTCATATTTTCTTGTGTTACAACATGGAATCAAAATGGATTTAATTAGGAGTTTTTGCCACTGATCAACACCAAAAAAATGTCATAATGTCAACGTGAAAAATAAAATCTACAAATCGTTCTAAATTAATTACAAATACAAAACAGAAAATAATTGATTGCGTAAGTATTCACCCCCTTTGCTATAACACACCTAAATAAGCTCTGGTACAACCAGTTGTCTTTAGAAGTCACATAATTAGTTGAATGGAGTCCACCTGTGTGCAATTAAGGTGTTTCATATGATTTCAGGTTAAATACACCTGTCTCTGGGAGGTCCCACAGTTGGTTAGTACATTTCCTAACAAAAACTACATCATGAAGACGAAGAAACGTTCAAAGCAAATCCGGAATAAGTTTCTTCAAAAGCACCAATCAGAAATGTTTAGAAATGTTTTCTAATTTGTAAGCCTATTTGTTTTTTTATGGGTCTCTCGCTATATCACGGCCCTCGATATATGAGAGGATAGTTATATTGGGACCCAGAAATGACAGCACACAGGAGCCGGAAATGGAGATGTCCTTAGAGCCCTGTATCATCAATGGTATCACCATGGTTTTATATTACATTTTGTTGTAAAAATAGTCAGTACCTCAGAGTTTCATACATTTAAAAATGAAGCACTGGTTTTTTTTTTCTCTCACCACTTATCTACTTAATGGCCAGTCCCACCCCGGCAATCAGGTTCCTCGAGAACAGCACAGCTACCAACACGTAATCCAACATTTCCAAGATTCTCCACACTGTTAAGGGGAACCCCTGCAATCAGCACGCTGCCCCACGTCAGCCAATCAACGAGAACAGCACAGCTGATTGCAATGATGGGACCCGACGGCCGCATGGTTCTAGTTTTTCCTGCATGGTCAGAGTTCATTGAGAAAAAAATATATATATTAAAAATACAAAACTGAAAGATCATAATTGGATAAGTCTCCACCCCCCTGAGTTAATACTTGGTGGAAGCACCGTTCGCAGCAATTACAGCTGTGAGTCTATTGGGATAGGTCTCTACCAACTTTGCACACCTAGATTTGGCACTATTTGACCATTCTTCTTTACAAAACTGTTCAAGCTCTGTCAAGTTCCTTGGGGAGCGTTGATGGACAGGAATCTTCAAGTCATGCCATAAAATTTCTATTGGATTTAAGTCCGGGCTCTGACTGGGCCACTCAAGGACATTTACCTTTTTGTTCCATAGCCACTCCAGTGTAGCATTGGCTATGTGCTTTGAGTCGTTGTCATGCTGAAAGGTGAACTTCTGTCCCAGTTTCAGCTTTCTTGCAGAGGGCAGCAGGTTTTCCTCAAGGACTTCTCAGTACTTTGCTCCATTCATTCTCCCTTCTATCCTGACAAGTGCCCCAGTCCCTGCCGATGAGAAACATCCCCATAACATGATGCTGTCACTGCCATGCTTCACGTATGGATGGCGTTCTTGGATGATGTGCTGTGTTGGGTTAGGTCAAAAAGTTCCATTTTAGTTTCGTCAGACCACAAAACTTTTTGCTACATGGCTATAGAATCTCCTGAGTGTTTTTTTGCATACTTCAAATGGGAATCAAGGTGGGATTTTTTGAGTAATGGCTTCCTTCTTGCCACCCTACCATATAGGTCAGATTTGTGGAGTGCTTGGGATATTGTTGTCACATGCACACTTTGACCAGTCTTGGCCATAAAAGCCTGTAGCTCTTGCAAAGTTGGCCTCTTGGTAGCCTGTCTGATCAGTCTGCTTCTTGCTCAGTCATGATCTGATCTAGGCAGGGTCTTGGTGGTGCACTACACATTCCACTTCTTAATAATCATCTTGACCGTGCTCCAAGGGATATTCAAGGCCTTTGATATTTTATACCCATCCTCTAATCTGTGCCTTTCAACAACTTTATATATATATACTCGCCACACAGGCTCACTCAGGTTCGTTTCCCTTCTATAAACACAACCACAGACGCGCTAGTGACAATATTTAAAAGTCATAACTCGCTTTCACCAGTAGTGAAAGCGCAACGACAGAAAGCTGGAACAATGTGGTGCTGCCGCACTGCTGCGTGAAGCACAAACCTTGAGCGTCTCAAAGCTGCTTGTTACCATGGCAACTCACCACACTGGGGTCCCTTTCTGAGGGAGTTGCTATGGTAACCAGAACTTGGTGAGGCACCTGCTGGATTTGGACCAGTTACAATTTGTGCAATTTACATTTTTTCAATAATACCTTTAGATAAATCTAATATGCGACCTGAGGAAACGTTTTACAGTAAGATCCCAAGGAGAGAGATTTTCAATTGTTAAGGACAACTGAATAACACTAGCACTGGAGAAAGATGGTAAATTTACTTTTAGTATGTTAGCCATTCAGTAGGGGGGGGGTGGCATTGACTATTTAGTGAATTGTGCCTCACCCGTCAAAAGTTACGAGCCAACACTATATATGTATATGTCAGTGCCGAGAAAACGTTTGTGAACCCCTTAAGATTTTCACATATTTCAAACCTACAATGTTATTAGTTCTTAATAGATAAAGATAACCTGATTAAACAAATGACACAAAAACATGATACTTTTTCAACATTTATTTATCCACAAATGATTCAACATTCAATATCCATGCGTGAAAAAGTATGTGAACCTTTAGATTCATTGTCTTGCTGCATAACCTACTTTTGTTTTAGCTTCAGCTCATGGATGGATGGCCTGACATTCTCCTCTAGAATCTTCTGATACAATACAGAATTCATAGTTGTGTCAATGATGTCAAGTCGTCCAGGTCCTGAGGCAGCAAAGCAGCCCCAAACCATCACACTCCCACCACCATGCTTGACGGTTGGGATGAGGTACTTCTGTTTGAAAGCAGTGTTTGGTTTTCGCCAAACATAACGTTTCTTATTGAGGGCAAAAAGTTCTACCTTTGATTCGTTTGTCCAGAGAACATTGTTCATCTATGTGCTCTTTGACGAACTTCAGACGGGCAGCAATGTTCTTTTTAGAGAGCAGTGATTTCCTCCTGGCTATCCTTCCATGAACACCATTCTTGTTCAGTCTTTTTCTGATAGTTGATTCATAAACACTCACATTAGCCAGGATGAGAGTGGCCTACAGATCCTTTGATGTTACTCTGGGGTTCTTTATGACTTCCTTGATGATTTTCCGATTTGTTCTTGGAGAGATTTTGCTAGGACGACCTCTCCTGGGTAGAGTGACTGTGGTCTTGAACTTTCTCTATTTGTCTAACAGTGGATTGGTGGGGCCCCAAATCATTGGAAATGGTTTTGTAACCCTTTCTAGACTGATGAGCATTAATAACTGCTCCTCAGAGATTTATTTTGATTGTGGCATAACATGTTTCCATAGACCCGTGTCATGAAGACCAGACTCACCAAGTTTCTGATCTTTATATAGGGTGGGGCCTCCCAAACTCACCGCTGAAGGTGTGCCTAATTATTTAAACACCTGATTCTAATTATCTCCTTAAATGATCTGATAAAATCAGGAGTTCACTTACTTTTTCACATACCCTGAATCTTAATTACTCATTGTTTGTCTAATTCATGCGTCATTTTGTTTCTAAAGACATGGAATTGGTTAATATAAACCTTATTGGATATTTAAGAAAAGACTGGTTTTGATTCAAGAAGGCTATCATGGTAAAACTATGGAATTTCCATAATTCACTGGGGTTCATCAATTTTTTTTCACATGTGTGTGTGTGTATGTGTGTTTGTGTGTGTACAGGCTAACTTCAATATAACGAACCCTTATGGGACCTGAAAAAATGTTTGTTATATCAGGGTGTTCACTACAGTAGGGTTTGGCAATTTGCTGTATCAGAATAATGAAGAAATGCACAATTTGAACTGAACATCAGTACATAGTACTTTTATGTATTGACGTTGTATTGAAAGTAAAGGTTCTACAACTTGGAGAGCTCTGACTCTTTCTTGTAACTTGGGGATTTTAAATGTGTTACGAGTGAGAAATTGGAATTGTGAATGTTAACATTCTTTCGGATCTTTTCATTGTAACCTTGCGTGCGATTTGGGGGCAGGAATTAGGGATCCTCCCCCTTTCTGTCCCGCCAGTAATATCTTCCAATCTCTCGATTTAAACCCCAAGTCGTGCTCTTGTTTTCCAGCTTGTGTTTTTAATTTTTCACCATCCGCCAATCCCCCACCACTATGCCTTCTTCCACTATGCTGCTCCACCTCTGCAACGGTCTCCCTCTGAGTGTAAGTGAAGCTCACTTACCAGTCTTGGAGGCCCAGCCGTGTTGGTCACGTCCTCTGCCAAAAAGGTTCTCAATGAGCCAGAGGGGACTCCCTGTCCAAATCTATCCTAACTCTCCAGGTTTCCCATTGTCTACCCTCTAGGTTCCCCTTGGGGGAATTAAGGGTTGCTTCCCAGCTTTGGGGCCAATCAGTTTGGTCTCACCTCTGTTAGGGCAGCTCTCCGCTAGCCAAGAGAAAACTCTCTACTCAAAGTCACAAAGCACTTCTCTCCTATTTTCAATTCCCGAGGTTCTTCCTTCACGCAGCCCTTGTTCCTGTCCTGTGAATTTCTATAAAGTCAGCAACTCATGACCACATTGTATATACCTCTGTCCATATCATTGATACAGATTACACTATGTAAATATTAGATTGTAGTATATTTACCGTACATTAGTACCCCGAGGATGGATCAATTATACTGTAATTGTTTTAAAACTTTATCTTTAAAAAGAAAGAAATGTGCACCATTATGCTGAAATTTATGAACAATATTCTGGAAAATGAAGGCATTGTAATTAATTAATAAACAAGCTATAACCTTGAATAAGCAGAACATACTTCCTTCTGATCTGACCCAGCCTATGACCTATCATTTGCACCCTTGAAAGAGGGACAGCCAGTAAACCATGAGGAAACAACAAGCTTCACTTGCAACAGAACCCACAACCCAAAAAGAGCAGGGCAAAGGTCAAGCTCAATGCTGCAGCTGAACCATTAATTATGGTAATCCAGAAGACATTTAGAGAAAGCGTGTAACAGCAGGAGGTTATACAATACAGGATGCTTTGTATCTTGGTCGAGACTAGATAAAGTTCCTTTTCTTTGATTTGGTGAACAGATGTTTATACACCTTGCAGTTTTTGAGCTATGGGTGGCACAAACTAGTACCTTACAAGATATATTTTTCTTGCATCTGTACCATAGAACTACTGTAGATGCTGCTGAATTCAAGTTTGTTGTATAACTTTAATTCTTCAAAACAAAAACAAGCTGTCTTATATTAATGTCATTTTTATCAACATGTTTAACATTTTGTCTGTGTCACATACATTATTGAGTACCCATTCAAACTTGTTTGTTATTATTCACTGCTGTCTATAGCATCATAAACAGTTTGTACAGTTTTAAATGAGGAGTTATTAAGGGAGAAATGCAAATCTAAAAAATCTCTCTCTCCTTAGACACTATAAGGGCTTGTGATGAGAAACCATTATCGTGTATCTGCACCAGTTTTTTTCTTTAAAGGTTGAACTTGAATAAAGAACCTGGGTTGAGTGGTTGTGTAATTCTGTAAATGTTTATCTATGTAAAATGTTTGTACATCTTTAAGAATGACACGATAGCTGATTGAAGGGGTGGGGTTGTAAGAAAGAATAATCATAATTGCCTGTAGCGTTGTGTTATTTACAAACCCCATTGTCGTTTAAAAAAAAAAAAAAAATCATTCAGACTAGCATTGTGCCTACAGCCTACTAAGAGTAAATGTTTCAATACTCTGGTGAGACGACCTGGTAGCCAGAGGTTTTGTATGACTTGATTATACCTGTTTGGATGTCTCAGACATATACCTATATGTGGATTTTAACCTGCACTCAGTGAACTTGTTGTATTTTTACTAAATGGCGTTTTTGTTTCCATCATTTATCAGCCCTTTTTTTACTCAAAATGTTATTTTAAGGAGCCAACTGTACTCACAGAATTCACACATATGTAAAACATTGGTTTTACATATATCTAGAGAACCACTTATCCAATTTTGATTAAACATAAGGTACAGTGGCAGTTGGTCATTAGAAATTGGTGGGGCTTGGCCCCACTAGAGAAAAATGGAAATAAAAAAAAATAACATCATACTTACTTGCACATTTTAAAGTTTATACACAGCATAGTAATATGAGTTTCAGACTAGAGTACAGTATCACAAAGGCGGCCGCAAGTAACCAGAAGTAAACTAGACAGCAGACAAGCCCCTGGTAATCGCAATCACGGAACTTTCTGGGGCCGGCCCCATCACTCCTTTCATGTCTTTAGTGTATATAAATTGGTAATTTATATAGACATTTTTATGACTGTTGCTGTTTTGTAATTTGGTGTTATCACACACACACACACACACACACACACACACACACACACACACACACACACAATAGGTAGGTAATTATTAGTTTTGTTGGCCAGCGACAATGTCTGAAGGATCTGTTTGAATATATGATGTGACTGCTGACCATGTCAGTGCCCTATAGATTTGATAGTATTGTTGGTTAAAGCCTGCTCTTGCAGCAGAAGTTGCCGCTCCGATTCTAAAGGAGTGTGGATTGAAGAATTGCTGTGGCAGGCCTGCTTTAGTTATAAGAGGGAATACTGTTGGCCCTGGTGAATGCAGCCACTGTTACCAGTGAGATGTCGCCCCGGGTCTCTGTAGCAGACGGCTGGTCTGGCTCATTACTTGCCGTAGCTGCTGCTGCACCTGGACTCCTAGACGAGCGGGATCAGGCAGCTGGAGGAGGAGGGAAGACCGGTTCGGCAGACATGACTTCGCAGAGCACGAGGAACATCGTGCTCCTCTCCGATCCAGCTGGAATTGCCATGCCTGTCATTCACAGATTTGGGTTTCACAACTCCCATCATTCTCATAGTGGAACTCCATAACTCACAATCAAGACGGATTAATTAAGATGTATTAATGCTGCAATAGATGAGCGGATGAGCGGACATATGAATAGATCGCTGAGAAAGTCAAATGCCCCGAGTTTTGATTAGATGGGGATTAGCATAAGCCTTGATTGCGGAAATGCTGTCATGATCTGCGTATTGGAGGAAAGCTGGAGCGTTGCCAGCTCTGGAGGAGTGCAGTTGCAGATTTAAACAGTAAACTGAAGCAACTTTTGCTTTCTGCAATAGTGAGCAGATCTGAAGAGGGAGCCATAACCTGCTGTAGTGAGAGGCAATTAACAGTAGAGGGTGGGAACTGCTGAACAGTGCTGAGGAAGTAAATGACAGAGTGCTGTCAGTAGTGTGTAGTGGCCTGCTGTAGAGAGAAGAGATCTTCTGAAGCAGTGATCTGTAATAGTGAGTGGTGGATTGCCATTGGTAGTGTGCAGTTGTCTGCTGTAGAGAGCAGAGATCTGCTGAGTGAGGTGGATATTGGTCTTGAGTGTAAAGGTGGTTTACATGGAGCCTGAGATGGGACTGCCTTTGGGCAGAGATGAAGAATGCATAGATCCGAGGCCGCTGCAGAACCTGAGAAGATGAAGAATGTGTTGCTGTGAGGCTGTTGCAAAACCTATTGATTTGATCAGGAGCAGCCTATGATTGTATTGTCTATTGCGGGGTAGGAGGACACTTTGACTGAAGCGTTCATAATCGTAAGACATGGTTTCCATATCTGACTGGCGGCTCATGTTGATGAAATGATGACTTTGAAAGTTGAATAGTGCCTTGAAGAAGTTGGTCAGTTTGGAGCTGAGCCAGATGAGGGGACTTGCAGGCTAGCTGCTTTCTACATTTTTAATGTAACGAAGCTAGCTTCTAATTAGTCGGTTAAAGATAACTAAACCTTCATCTCAATAAGCTTTCAGCTTGCACAGGTCAACCAAAGCCTTGCATGCTGCTGCAGTAACCTTTCTCAGGGTGACAACGAACTGCAGGAATGGATAGAAAAGTTTGGCGTGTGCAAGCTTCGGAGCGATAGCAAATCGGCTTAAAATATATATAGAATTTGTGGTGTTATACTGCCATCTAGAGCTATTGTGATTAAAATTCTTGTCTATGTATAACAACATTTGTATATTCTTTATATTTGAATAATCTTTAGATGCGAATAATTTGTTTAAGGTAGTGCTCTGAAGGAGCTAGGTGTTTATTTTGTTTTTGTTTTGTTTAATTTTTGTTATTGTGTATTAAATTAGCGTGCAATTGCTGAAAAACTTTCATTTCTGTGTTCTTGTTCCTGCTTTTAAAGGGGCAACGAACGACCATGAGTGACGACCCATTTACATATGGTGGCAGCGAGTGTGGACGCCCCTATGACCTTGAAACTATGACCCCCTATGACCCTGAACAAGCTGGAGCTGCTGCTCCAGAAGTGGAAGCCTGAGGGAGAAGCCCCACTGTCTCCAGCACCTGAGGGCGAAGCCCCGCTGTCTTCAGCGCCTGAGGGAGTAGCCCCGCTGTCTCAAGCGCCTGAGAGAGAAACAATAAACAAGGGGGAGGAGGTGAAGAGCCCATCCCAACCACAGCCCCAACCACCACCCCTGCAATACAGTCCGATGCTACTAGGGGTGGTACCTTGCCCCTTGCTCCTGGACACCCTGTCGGTCTGCCTAGACCTCCCTGCACTAGACCAATAGCCCAGGCGTCTGCACCATCGGCCACAGCTCTGCCCCTGGTTCCCTACTCTGCTCTCCCCGAGCACCCATACGTCGCTTGTGCTCTCCCTGTTAGCTGCTTCGCTGGGTGATCGGACATCGCTGTGCCGGTCCCCAGGTGAAGACCTCTGTCTGCTGCTGCAGCCATCTGTTCCCCGGTCGTCGCTGCAGTCGCCCCAGTCATCCCGATGGAGTCCTGTGTCGCCTGTTCGTGGTCCTTTCCTTGAAGCGCTGGAGGGACCAGCCCACCCTCAAGCCTGAAAGAGGGCGAAAATTGACATTTGTGGACTTGAGGGTGGGTGGTCGTTAAATGGCCAGTGTCTTGTAAAGACAAAGGGGAGGATGTGTACCACAACAGGGAGGGGGTTAATATCCTCCCTGCCAAAAACATGTACAAATGCACATTTGTGTTAATTATTTATTTAAATTATTCTTTAATTATAACCCACACCTGGAAATTATTGTGAATTAGTGCCAGGTGTGGAATTTAAAAAGAGTACAGCCAGTTTGTTCAGGGCTGCTTAGGAGAAGGAAGCAGGAAGTTGTATGCCCTGTTTGTGAAGCAGTCACAAGTGAGTACTGTGTATTAACATGTGTGTGTTTGTCTACCGGTAAACAGCTTAACTGTCCGGTGTGTTAGTCAGGGAGATCCTGTCTGTGAAGGTAGTGCTCCGAAGGAGCTAGGTGTTTATTTTGTTTTTGTTCAAATTGTATTATTAAAAGTGTGCGTCAGCGCTAAAACTGCAACTCTTGTGTCTGGGTCTATGTTTTTAAAAGGGCAACTAACCGTATATATATAGTAAGTTTTATCGTTTTAATGAAAGCTGTACGATGAAGAAATACTTACCATTCACAACTGACCCATCATCATCATCAAAAGTGTCGGTGTATTCAGTGCATTCCCCATTGCTATTTTCTGGGCTGGAGATCGCCGTAGGACCCATAAAAAATCCAAGATCTGTGGTGGGTTTATCTCTAGCCTAGCTGCTCAATATTTCTGAGCGTTCTTGGAAAAACTTGTAGGTTTCTCTCTGAACTCCACTCAAAAGGACGTATCTGAGCCCCTTACACCACAGAGATAACATTGACATAAAGGAGATAACTGCTTCTGCATCCAGTGCTCAAAGAATATCACAGACATGTTATAGTAATAAAATAATGACTTGGATCGCACTATTGAGGAGTTTGGTCATAAAATGAGTGATCAGGAGAGGATTTATCAGTATGCACGTCTGTAAAGAGGTACATGAAAAATACAGTGAACAAGGGGTGGGGCTTGGCTGGAGATACAGTACTGAGTGTCCTTTTGTGATATAAAGCCTTTTAAACTTGTTAAAATAATTTAAACAGTGTGTGTAAAACAAACAGCGCGTGTGAAAATAAATTGGACCTTACGTGCCTCACAAGCACTGAATAAATGGACCACTAAGGGTTAATTTCTGCATCTTCCCAGTTGCTACCTCTTAAAACCGACATTGTTTGATCTACTACGCTTGACCTAGTAGGGGAGTGGTTTGAGCTACGTCACCGCATTGACGCGATAAGGCCGGCCCAGCCTGCATTCGGTTCACACATACAGATAGGCCGGCCCTGAGGTGGCATTGCCTACTCTAGGACGCATCAAAAAGCTGGTTTAAATTTCACCCGGCCCAGGGCCCTCTTTTCATTTTTAGAGCGCTCTGGGCCAGCCTAAACTGCAAGTGTGAACGGAGTCAATGTGACTCTCTAGAAACTGGATCTTAATTTCATCTACGACAACTCTGTTACCAAACAATGTGTATGCCCTCACACACCTACTAATAAACAATTTATTACATCAGGAAAAAAAACCTAGAGCATGAGCATCATTCCCTTAATATGTGTTTTAGGGTTATGCTTAATGTAGCTTTGTGTGAAAGAATTAGATACAGTCATGAAAGTTAAGAATTCACAACCCCCAAAATTATAAAGAAAACAAAGTCCACACTGATCGTTTTTTTTTACGTTTTTTGGTTATAGCCTTCCATTATTTATTGACCATTTTCAATAAGTAACAAAGGGGCCTATTTGCAAACCCAAAGACAAACACTGAATTTTACTAAACTAGAACCCGACAACTAAGTAACATAATTCAAGGCCTCTTCTTTTACTCACTCTTTAGCTGTTTATTTGTAAGATTAACCTTAGTGACTGGAGTTACCTCTTTTAAAATATGACCAGCAGTATCCACTTAGACTGTTACAACTGTGGTTTGCTCTATGTAGCTTAACATTTTATAAAGTAATTTCACAAAATGTTCCAGTAAACAGGCAAATTGAATACTGAAATGAGTATAAATTACAATAAAAATGTCAATGTGATGAATAAAAAACAACACTAAAAGTAATACATCACAGTGAGTTACTTCTTTATTCTAACCCACTTGTATTCTGCAACTATATAGACACAAAATGTTAAATATTGTGTGACAAAGACATTGCAACAAATGCTGAATTATCACTCATACAAAACTAGTTAATTTGTATGTTGATGATATTTTATGAGATACTGTATGCATCAAACCTAGACAAGGAGAGCGCAAAAGACCCCCAAATAGTAAAAATCTGTTTTAAGGTTTCCATCCTGTTATTCTGGTTGGGAAAGAGCTGTGATTTGAATGCTTCTCAGATGGGGTGCATTGCAGTATTCCACATGTTCCCCTCAGAGTTGCACAGGATCACATCTAATCTGATTCTTGAAAGTCAAAGCAACAGGGGGAATCCCATGACTGTACAGCTTCCACTGTGCTCTTAATAAAAGTACCAGCTGTAATGATCTCTACGAAAAATAAAAAATGCATGAGCCAAAAATGCAGAATATAAAGGTGCAAATCGAAAAATAAAAGTAAACCATTCCCTTGTTAGGTCTGAAAAGGCAATGTTCTCCCATCCATTTGATTTAATGCTACTGAAGAAATATTTAGGTATATATTGTACAGCTACTATATATGTTTAGGTGTGGTCTCGGTAGAATATCTAATGTGTATTGCTATATTAAACCCATAGCATGAAAGCTGTCCTCAGCTTTATAAGCCAGAATGAAAGTCAACAAATGCATTTAAATATTATAAGATCTGGACGATTTCTGGACATTTAGCCAAAATGTATAGTTTCACCTTATGTAAAGACAAGCTAAATTGCTCATGTGATTCTATTTAAATGTTAGATTAAATAGACACACCACTACAATTAATGATATAAAGTATTTCAGGAAGAAAACTGCAGCACAGTACTTGATATATGCACGTTATTAACAGCCATTCTTTACTACTGTACCATTAAGCACAATCATTATTATTTAATTAGCGTCATTATTTATAAATACAAACCATAATTAAACAGTGGAGTATTACATGTATTACATTAATCACCAGAAGATTGCACCAGTACCTAACTTTCAAGAGAATGTGCTACATCCTTCAGAACTAAAAATGCATCCTTCCAATGAAGACTTTCCATATAATTAGTGGATAATAATAATAATAATAATAATAATAATAATAATAATAATAATAATAATAATAATAATAATATAATGACTGTTTTACTGATAAAAATGTGACTATTGCAAACTGATTAACGTTTTATCAATTTTTTTAGTATTTGATTACTGAGTAAACACAATGAAACATACAGATTAAAGCACTGATTAATTTACATAATAATAATAATAATAATAATAATAATAATAATAATAATAATAATAATAATAATAATGTTACCTTTCAAAGGGTATGCTGTAGGTTTTAATCCAGACATGGTTTCTCTAACACATTTATTGTTCAGGTGAAAAAAAAAAATCAAAAAACCTGCATGGTCCATCTCCAGCACCTTAGTTGAAAACACACTGGTGTTTTTTAAAGAAATGCACACATTCACTGTCAACTTAACTGAAGCTCAACAAATGATTCTTCACTGTAAATCTGGAAACAGAATCCTTATTGATTAATCTGTCAGGTGTTTTCCCCCCTGGTTCTGAAGGACTGTCACAGACTTTGCTTCTCTACCAGCATCAAAAATTATATCCCAAGTAGAATGCTATGACTGAAGATGGTCACCACAGTTGCAATAAAATGTAAAACATCAATACAAACCAAAAATAATAATATTTGGCCATGCCCCTTATCTGGTTAGTTACCCTGGAACACAGCCCCCGCTGTTCATCTGGAGGAAACCGGAGAGCAGCAACATCTCCCAAAACACAAACCCTCGCAGCTCCTTTTGGCTGCAGATTACAGAAGTCTATTTATAGACATCCTGATCAAATTTCATACTGTGTGCCCTTCCACACAATCTTTGTTCAAGCGTTGCATGGCAAAGTGACAATACATTTAGTCAGAACAATTAATGTGCAGCAGCTGAGGACAGCTTTCTTTTGTCTGTCAGTAATCAATTTTTTTTCTGCAGGAAAACCTGCTGTTGCTTACTGTCTTCTCTCTCTCTCTCTCTCTCTCTCTCTCTCTCTCTCTCTCTCTCTCTCTCTCTCTCTCTCTCTCTCTCATCCTATGAAGTAACTCAAGAATATCCCCAGAAATCAGTCACCTTTCTTCGAACTGCTCAACAGAACCTTACCTCTCCCTTTGGGTCTCCTACCCCATAAGGTCAGTGGCTAACAGCTATCCAATGGAGGCCAGCAAAATCCCTCTCTCCCCATTGAGCAAACCTCCAAGTGAGACATGCACTTTAGTACAATCATGTCGCTGTTTGATTTATAGTGAGGGCAAAAAAAGAGCAGAATCCTGGGAAACTATGAAGTAAACACTGGGCAGATATTCAGGTCCCACGCTAACACATCGGTAAACTTTCCCTCACATCACATTGTTGATTTGCTGCAAAGAGAAGTGACATTTATTGTAGTTTCTTCAAAAGCACATTTGAATAAGGAATGGCAACCTCTTGGAGGCTTGCTTTTTAAAATGAAGAATTAAAACTATTCTGTTAAGAAGTGGAACTAACAGTTTTCAGTATTGTTTGGAGTTACCTTCAGATGATTGTAAATGCTGTGGCCCTATGTGGCAATGCAATGATACTGTTCTAGATACAGATGGACAGCAACATGAAAGACCATCATAAGTAAGTCAAATGTACAAGAAGTAACTTTCAAAAATATTTTATCTACAGGGACTAATGGAGTTTCATACAGAGTGTACAAGAGTGATTCTGTCTACGAATCCTATGGAAATTGATGAAAGTGGCATGGGAAAAACAGGTTGTACCAAGAACATGGCATAGAGCAGGTGGAGTCTCTATACCAAAAGAAAAAGATTCTAAAAGCATCAGTCAGTTTCGTTCTATTTCCCTATTAAACGTAGAATCCAATATTTTCTTCAGCATTATTGCTCAGAGATTGTCAGCCTACCTATTAAAGAACTGCTTCATTGACACAAAAATTTCAGGTTTCTCAGGATGCTTCGATCACATCAGTGTAATCTGGTAACAAATTCAATCAGCAAAAAAGGAGAAACTCTGGTGCTTTCAGTTTGGTCTACTGCCAAGACTGCTGTGGCCACTGACTGTGTACAAGGTTTCCTTGACAACAATTAAGAAGCTGGAAGCTTTAATCAGTTCATATGACAGGAAATGGTTGGGAGTTCCATGCTGCCTAAGCAGAGTGGGACTTTATGGTAAAGGAATACTGCAGCTACCAGTCTCTGCTCTAACCGAGGAGTTTAAGTCAGACTGGAAATAACTTCAGTAGATTCACGCGACAAATGCATAAGGGCGGCAGAACCTGTGTTGAAAACTGGAAGAAAGTGTACAGCAAAGAAAGCTGTGGAAGATACTAAGGCTGCCCTTCAAATCAGTGATATTATGGGGCAAGTTCAGCATGGAAAATTGGGTCTTGGTTTCAGTTCAGCTCCTCCAACATGGCACAAGGCAACCCCAGCTCAAAGGAGGAAGCTAGTAGTCAACGAGGTGCAAAAGCAGGAGGAGAGGGTGAGGTGTGTAAAGGCCGTTTCCCAGGTCAAGCAGGGAGATGGAAGAGATGGGAGAGTGTGCAACAACGCAAGATCAGCTGGCAAGACCTATGGACAATGGAACACAGCAGGATCAGTTTCCTCATAAGATCAACACATGATCTTCTCCCATCACCACAGAACCAAAACCTCTGGGTGGGTGAGGATCTGTGACGAAGTGCCCGCCCCTGTGTATATTATCTGTTATATGTTGCGTGTGGTGTGTTAAATGTTGGTGTATAGTCATTGGTACACGGGATATAAACGGGTTTGTGTAACACGAGTGTTTAAAATATATGTTTGTATTTAGGCACAAGGATTGCACAGCACTTCACGTGCAAGTAAAAAGTAATACTATGTGAGCATGGGGAATTGCACTTTATTAATTCACGTGCAGTTGTAGCGAGACTCCAATTGAATGATTGATTAGCAATCGAGTCTTAATCGAGTCTGCATAAAAACAACATGTTTTCACCCACTCGCGGTTGGGTGTTCTGTGAGTGGAGAACGGGATAGGAGACGGAGCTAGAAATAATAAGAATAATAGTAATCGTTAAAAAATAGAAGCTTACCGTGTTTGTTTGTTGGTTCATTGTTTGTTTTGTTTAGTCCGATTTGTTTGTCTATTTATTTTGGCGAATGTGCCGTGTCCTTGTGTTTCTGTTTGTTACCACCGTTTATTTTCTGTTCTGTTTATTAAATAAACGCTCAGCTCCACCAAACTCCACCTCTCTGTTAGTTATTTCCTCGCTCTGGTCTGACACAACCCACTCCGGCCGTCTTTGTGACATGTGGTGTCAGAACCAGGACAACAGTGCCTCCAAGCGTCAGACCAGAGCAGGAACCGCATTTTTGGGGGAAAAAAATAATAATTGGATTAATAATTACAAAAAAAATATATAAATAAAAAATGGGATGGAAGGACGATAAAGAGGTGAAGGACAGGGAGGAGGAGTGCCGCCTAAGGGCCAGACATCCACGGCGATGTAACAAGCCATCGCCGGGTTGCCTCCTCTGCGACCAAGACCATCTGTTCGCCAACTATCCCTTCCGCTGCCCCTACCAAGAGGGAGAGGAGGAACTGGCCCAGGAGAGGAAGGGGAGGAGGAGGCAGAAAAGGGGGGGAGGTCCGGAGACCTGCTCCCACTGCAGCTTATTCGCTGCCGGAGATCGTGGGGGAGGTCAGGAGACCTGCTCCCACTGCAGTCTTTCACCTGCCAGGACTACACTGGCAGGAGTATGCCACCCCACTGTCAGCATTGCTGTCCACCACTCCCATCTCCACCAGCAGAGGAAGAATTTCTGCTGGTTTTGCCTCCAGAGCCAGAGGGAGAGGAGCCGTCTCCAGCGCCAGAGGGAGAGGAGCCGTTGTTGCTGTCTCCAGTGCCAGAGGGAGAGGTTCCACCACTGTCTCCAGAGCAGGAGGGAGAGCCGCACCAGTCCCCTGCAAGTGAGGGAGAGCTGCATCAGTCCCCTGTAACAAGGGTAGACTACACACCGATCCCACCTCCGTCGCCAGGAGACTACACGTCGCTCCCACCTCCACTGCCAGGAGACTACACGCCTCCGCCACCTCCACCGGCAAGCGCAGAGCAGCAAGAGCTGACTCTGCCTCCGCCACCTCCATCGGCAGGAACAGAGCAGCAGAAGCTGCCTCTGCCTCCGCCACCAGCAGAGGGTGAATGCCTGCTGGGTCCCTGTCCACCAGCGGAGGGTGAATGCCTGCTGGGTCCCTGCCCACCAACAGAGGGTTAATGCCTGCTGGTATCACTTCCCCCACCAACAGAGAGTTAATGCCTGCTGGTATCACTTCCCCCACCAGCAGAGGATGAATGCCTGCTGGTATCACTTTCCCCACCAGCACAAGGAGAGGAGCTGGAGCTGCCTCTCCCTCCATCACCATCAGGGGGAGAGGAGCAGGAGCTGACTCTCCCTGCACCAGAAGAACCAGGACTAGATACTGGCAGTGCTCAGCAGCCCTTGTATAGGCTGCTGAGAGAAGCACTGGGAAGAACCGCCCGGCCACAGTGGCCGAGACGAGGGCCAACACCCGCACCCCAGCTTGTCCTGACTCCCTGCCTTGCTTCGCCCAAGGATGCCTGCCATGCTTTGCCCAAGGATGCCTGCGCATCGCCTGGGGTTGACCGCCACTCAGCATCACCTGGGGTTGCCCGCCGCTCAGCATCGCCTGGGGTTGCCTGCCACTCAGCATCGACTGGGGTCACTGGGACTGCTTCACCTGGGGTTGCCAGCCATTCCGCATCGCCTGGGGTTGCCAGCCGCTCCGCATCACCTGGGGCTGCCTGTTGCTCCGCATCGCAGCAGGAAGTACTGTGGCCGGAACCCCACCAAGGGGAGCTGCCGGCCACGAAGAAGGGGGAGGAGGTCCTGACACCTGCTCCCACTGCAGCAGTTTCACTGCCGGAGATCGTGGGGGAGGTCAGGAAACCTGCTCCCACTGCAGCAGTTTCGCTGCCGGAGATCGGGGGGGAGGTCCGGAGACCTGCTCCCACTGCAGCTTCTTTGCTGCCGGAGATAGTGGGGGAGGTCAGGAGACCTGCTCCCACTGCAGCCTTTCCGCTGCCAGGACTACCCTGGCAGGAGTATACCACCCAGCTGTCAGCATTGCTGCTGACAGCCTTTCGACCTGTGGGCCCCTTGAAGCCTCCAGTCCTGGCCTTTTTGGGCTTTTAAGGGGGGAGGTGGCCATTGAGGCCATGTGTGCTTTGCACGGGGGGGGGGGGGGGGGGGTATATGTGACGAAGTGCCCGCCCCTGTGTATATTATCTGTTATATGTTGCGTGTGGTGTGTTAAATGTTGGTGTATAGTCATTGGTACACGGGATATAAACGGGTCTGTGTAACACAAGTGTTTAAAATGTGTATTTGTACTTAGCACGAGGATTGCACAGCACTTCACGTGCAAGCAAAAAGTAATAATATGTGAGCACAGGGAATTGCACTTTATTAATTCACGTGCAGTTGTACCGAGACTCCAATTGAATGATTGATTACACAGTGTAACAATTATTATTTTTTTTTTGTTCCTAGGTAGTAAGTGTCCTGGTCACAAAAGCAAAGTTTGTGGGGAATAATAGCCATTTTCTATACTTTTGAGGCATAAGCAATTAGGAAATAACACTTACTACCCAGGAACAAAAATTGTGTTACATAATGTTAGCAATCGAGTCTTGGTACAGATGCATAAAAACAGCATGTTTTCACCCACTCAGGGTTGGGTGTTCGGTGAGTGGAGAACAGGATAGGAGACGGAGGTAGAAATAATAAGAATAATAGTAATCGTTAAAAAATAGAAGCTCACCGTGTTTGTTTGTTAGTCCATTGTTTTTTTTGTTTAGTCCGTTTTGTTTGTCTATTTATTTTGGCGAATGTGCCGTGTCCTTGTGTTTCTGTTTGTTACCACCATTTATTTTCTGTTCTGTTTATTAATTAAATGCTGAGCGAAAGCATTCGCTCAGCTCCACCAAACTCCACCTCTCTGTCGGTTATTTTCTCGCTCTGGTCTGACACCACCCACTCCAGCCGTCTTTGTGACAGGATCCCTCAGGTCCTTTGTGTTCATCACCTGCAACATTAATGCACATTTTGACAGGATGTAAGCTGGGTCTTAGCCAAGGAAGGTTTACTTGGCGCCATAATCAGATGCTGCAATGTTTGGCCGTAGCCAAACATCGCAGCATGTAACCTGACCAATAAGTTGCCACCAGTTCCATCAAAGCATTACACACAAAAGACAATATTCCTCCATCCAGGAGAGCAACCACCAAGAAAAGGTGTTAAAACCAAGCCTCGTCCAGGACAACTGGAAGCTGTTAGAGACTGGAAAATGCTGGCAGATGTTGGTCAATGGGTTATTTTTCCATCTGAAACTGCCACCACTAACCTTTGACCAGAAACTATCTTGTGGTCTGGATCAGCACGCCTTGTTCATATGTGTAGCAGGGGGAGATCTGTGCTGACTCTGCTGGCGTATTCACAGGGCTGCAGGAAGAGGGCAGCAGTCGTCCAACAACCGCCTGTGAGTCATGGCAGTGACACAGGGAGATGGGAAAGTGGGTGTGTGGACTTTCCCCCTCTCTGAATGGCTGAGAGGCGAGTCTTGGGAGATTGTTGGCCCTATAAAATAATGGTCTGCTGTTTCCTCAGGTCTGCCCTGTTAAAACGCGCCGAGAGTGCGGAAGTGCTGGTCCAGGACCGGGAATCAGCCGGGAGAAAAAGAAAGAGTCTCACAGCGAGACAGTGAGAGTGGAGAACCCTTGAGCAGACCCCGAAGCATTGTAAAAGAGCAGGCTAGTTAGCCGGCAGTGTAGGACGGCGATTCGGGTCGCACGGGTAGCGGCGACTGGGATATAGCTGTCACGTGCAGCACCTTTTCTTTGTAGTTTTGTTTCTGTTTTATTTTCCCTGTTTCTTTGTGCCTTCTGTTTTGAATTATTGTTTCGAAGCACCTGCAAGGGCGCCGGTATTGTGTACCATCGCTTGGTATGCCCGTGGTTCTGTTTACCATCATTGGTAAATCAGACCACGGACCCACAGCGCCATCTGCGGGACAAAAGCAAAGCCGGTCACCAAAGCCAGGTTGGTGGAGCTGATCATGGTGGAGCGGTTTCTGGAGTGTCTGGCCCCGGATCAGGCGGTCGAACTGGCAGAACAGTACCAGGCGGTGGAGCGAACGCCAGCGAGATCGTCTGGGAGGAGTGCAGCTACCGGATCGACCTCTCAACTGGCCCCGGAGAGGGCGAAGGGACTGGGGGGAAGAGGTAGTCCAGGATTTGGTCGGGGGGTGTCAGCGGGAGCTCCCGGCCCAGGAACTGGGGCAGGGTGGGGATACCCACGGGCTGCTACAGTGTCAGACCGGGATCTCGCGCAGACGCCTTCTTGGCGAGCCCCTTTTATGGCTCCAGTGTTTCCCCCTTTTGCCAAAACTTTGGGGAGAGAAACCAGCCCACCGAGGTGTTGGACGTGCAGGGAGGTGGGCCACCTCGCCCGGGACTGCCCCGTGATGGAGTGCGACCTCAGCCGACCAGGTAGGCGCGTTCAATTACCTCAGTCACTTCAGCACAAGGGTTTTGTTATTCCTGTAACAGTGGATGGTACAAAAACCCAGGCTCTCCTGGATTCAGGATGTGGTCAGTCTTTAGTACAGGAGAGCCTAATCTCACCGGGGCATAAACGTATATTGGGACGGGTGCATATTAAATGTATTCACGGGGATGTCCGCTCCTATCCCAAGATCAACGTGTTTATGACTATTGGCCAGCAGGTGACGCAGGTGCAGGTAGGATTATGTCCTCGATTGCCGGTACCAGTAGTTCTGGGATGGGACAGTGAGCAGTTTAAAGATTGGTTGACTGCCCTGACAGCCCCGTCCTCTTTATTGGCGAAGAAAGAGGAAGTAATTGGAGAGATTTTTCCCTTTCGCGATCCAGAATGGTTTTGCCATAAATTTAAACACCGTAAAACTAAACGAGCTGATTTCTTAGCTCGCTACCGTGACTTCCGACTCGAGCAAGGGCATGATGACGTGTTGGGCAGGCTCTTTGACCAAGCAGCCGTGGTTAATGGTCGGGTGGTCGAGCCCAGACGCGCCGCCACGTACCCCTACTTTGAAATTGATCGAGACCTACTGTACCGTGTTGATAAATTACCCCAGACCAGTGAAGTGTGTCATCAGTTGCTCATTCCTCGGCCCTTTAAGGAGGATTTGTTGCAGCTGGCTCATGCTATTCCCCTGTCTGGTCATTTGGGAAGGGATAAAACTAAAGCAAGGCTTGTGTCACGGTTCTTCTGGCTGGGGCTGGATGGCGATGTCAAACGGTTTTGTGAGCGTTGTGGAGAATGTCAAAAGGCCGGCCCTAGAGCCTTTCCACGAGCCCCACTGGTGTCTTTGCCCCTAGTGGAAGCTCCGTTTGAGCGTATTGGGATGGACATAGTTGGGCCATTAGAGAGGAGCACGGCAGGATACACTCACCTACTTGTCATTCTGGATTATGCTACGCATTATCCATTATCCAGAGGCTATTTCCCTCCGAACTATGTCTGCTAAGTCTGTTGCCAACGAGCTTGTAAAGGTTTTTTCCCGGGTGGGGATTCCCAAGGAGATATTAACCGATCAAGGCACCAGTTTTATGTCCCGGCTAATCCACGGAACATGTAAGCTTTTGGGAATTAAGACCACTAGGACCTCGGTGTTTCATCCTCAGACCGACGGTCTGGTGGAACGCTTTAATAAGACCCTTAAGAGCATGTTGCGCAGGTTTATTCGTAGTGATGTGCGTTACTGGGACCAGCTGATTCCACCCCTACTCTTTGCGATCAGAGAGGTTCGCCAGGCTTCCACAGGGTTTTCACCATTCGAACTGCTGTATGGGTGGAGACCTCGGGGCGTGCTCGATCTGGTCAGAGAGATGTGGGAGGAGCAGCAGGACATTTCGACCAATACCGTGTGGTATGTGTTGGACCTGCGCAAGCATCTTGAGTCTGTTGGGAAATGGGCGCATGACAATTTGCAGCAGGCACAGCACAGACAGGAGACACAATATAACCGAGGGGCCCGGTTGCGCACATTTCAGCCGGGGGATAAGGTACTTCTCTTATTACCCAGTTCTGAGTCAAAACTCTTGGCTAAGTAGCAAGGACCCTTTGAGGTTACACGCCATTGGGAAGGTGGACTATGAGATCTGCCAGCCGGAGCGACGGAGAGAAAAACACATTTATCATATAAACCTCTTGAAGCCTTGGTTGCAACCAGAGGCATTGTTAGTGGCGCATGCAGATGACGTCAAGGACCTGGGACCTGATCTTTCTGTGTTGGCAAGAGAAGGATCGGTACAGATTTCTGAGAATCTGACACCAACGCAGAAATGTCAGGCTCACGGTCTGGTGGCGGAGTTTCCTGACGTGTTCTTTTCCGTCCCGGGGCAGACTTGAGTAGCCCATCATCACATTGATATTGAGCCGGGGGCGCTAGTTCGCCAGAGGCCGTATCGTATACCTGAGCATAAAAGCCAGGTAATAAAAGTGGAAATTGATGAAATGCTGAGACTGGGAGTAATAGAAGAGTCCCAAAATGACTGGAACAGTCCGATCGTTTTAGTCGATAAGCCAGATGGGTCAACTCGATTTTGCATTGAGTTTAGACAAATCAATGAGAAATCAAAATTTGACACTTATCCGATGCCCCGGGTAGATGAGTTATTGGAACATCTAGGCACAGCTCATTTTATGACGACACTGGATTTAACGAAGGGGTACTGGCAGATACCCCTGACTCCGGAATCTAGAGAGAGGACGGCGTTTTCGACTCCCTTTGGGTTGTACCAATTTAGGACCATGCCCTTTGGGTTTCATGGATCACCCACCACTTTCCAGCGGATGATGGATCGCATCTTGCGGCCCCATCAGCAGTACGCCGCTGCTTACATAGATGACGTGGTTATCCACAGTGAGGATTGGCCGAGTCATCAGTGTAAGGTGCCGGCGGTGCTGCAATCCTTGCGGGAGGCGGGGCTCACTGCTAACCCAAAGAAGTGTGCCATTGGGAAGAGTGAGTCGGAGTATTTGGGGTATCGAGTAGGGGGCGGCCAGATCAGACCACTGGTTGCTAAGGTGAAAGCCTTGGCTGACTGGTCGGTTCCTACAACCAAAACCCAGGTGCGCTTTTTCTTGGGACTAGCGGGTTATTATAGAAAGTTCATCCCGAGCTTCGCTAAGCTCGCTGCTCCCTTGACAGACCTCACCCGGAAGGCTGCCCCAAATACGGTTCAGTGGACGGAGTCATGCCAGAGGGCCTTTCTCGCCTTGAAGCGGAGGCTGTGTAGTAAGCCAGTGCTATGCAGCCCGGATTTTGGTAAGAGGTTCACCCTGCAGACGGATGCGTCAGAGACAGGTCTCGGGGCAGTGTCATCTCAGGAGGTTCAGGATCACCCAGTCCTGTACATCAGCAGGAAGCTCCTTCCCCGCGAGAAAAATTATAGCACCATCGAGAAAGAGTGTCTCGCCGTAAAATGGGCAGTCGAGTCACTCCGGTACTACCTCCTGGGGCGACACTTCACCCTGGTTACTGATCATACCCCCTTAGCATGGCTTCACCGGATGAAAGATAGCAATGCCAGAATCACACGATGGTACTTGGCCTTGCAGCCTTATGCCTTCAGGGTAGTCCACCGAGCAGGAAAGCTGCTTCAAAACGCAGACTTTTTCTCTCGGGAAGGCATGGGCATGTAGGATTTTCGAATTAACCGGTGGTGTCATTCTGAGGGGAAGGATATGTAGCAGGGGGGGGAGATCTGTGCTGACTGCTGGCGTATTCACAGGGCTGCAGGAAGAGGGCGGCAGTCGTCCAGCAACCGCCTGTGAGTCATGGCAGTGACACAGGGAGATGGGAAAGTGGGTGCGTGGACTTTCCCCCTCTCTGAATGGCTGAGAGGTGAGTCTTGGGACATTGTTGGCCCTATAAAATAATGGTCTGCTGTTTCCTCAGGTCTGCCCTGTTAAAACGCGCCGATAGTGCGGAACCACTGGTCCAGGACCGGGAATCAGCCGGGAGAAAAAGAAAGAGTCTCACAGCGAGATAGTGAGAGCGGGGAACCCTTGGGCAGACCCCGAAGCATTGTAAAAGAGCAGGCTAGCTAGCCGGCAGTGTAGGACGGCGATCCGGGTCGCACGGGTAGCGGCGACTGGGATATAGCTGTCACGTGCAGCACCTTTTCTTTGTAGTTTTGTTACTGTTTTATTTTCCCAGTTTGTGCCTTCTGTTTTGAATTATTGTTTCGAAGCACCTGCAAGGGCGCCGGTATTGTGTACCATCGCTTGGTATGCCCGTGGTTCTGTTTACCATCATTGGTAAATCAGACCAGGGACCCACAGCGCCATCTGCGGGACAAAAGCAAAAATAGCAACCCGAAATAAAACTGGGCACCTGTGCGGTGCTGCCAAATTCACCTGTCTGTCTCCTGTGTCAGTGAATTACCCACCACCCTTCCACAATATGGTAGAGTTAACAGTGCCATGGGAGGATGCCGTGGATGAGCCGTATGAGGGGAATAAACTTCACTATGCTCAACTAACTGCTGAAGCGGAACAGCGAGGACGGAGAGTCCAGGTTTACCCAGTGGATGTGGGTTGTCTAGGATTTGTAGCACACTCTACAAATCGGTTTCTCAGAGATGTCAGGTTCAGTGGCCAAGAGTTGCGTCACACAGTGAAGAACTTATCAGAAGCAGCAGAAGAGTAGCAACTGGCTGTGGTTGAGACTGAAAGATTCTGGCTGGGGATCTTAAGCACAATAGGAAGAGAACAACACTGATATATGGGTAAGTAAGCTGGGCTAAGTTGAGTGGGGGATGGAGGGGAGTGATGCTGGGATACCAGAATCACTGTCAAGCTCTCTTGAGGTGTAGTGGGCTAGTCGACGAAACATAAAGGATGGAAGGTGCCCACTTGAAGACCCCAGAGATGTACTCTACTTATCTCAACCCAGACAGTTGTCATCCTGATGTGCTGGAGACCGCACTGTGGTTGATCTCCGGAGCCAGCATCGCAGCCATAGTGTGTGCTGATGCTCTGGGGAGGAAAAATAAGCTGATCCCTGGAGCCAGCATTATACTTCACCATCAACATCAAACAGAAGGATATCTGCAGCATCAGGGGCAGAAATGCAAATGGATGGAGATGCAGATGGATCACATTAGTTTAATGTAAAGCTATGTCTTAGTTGGTGCTTATCTTAGTGAGAGCCAAGTTCAAATCAGCATGAAGTTCAACATCTACTCTCATGTAATGGAAATCATAATTATATTGTATTACAATAGTATTAAAGAAATGCAATCACGTATTCTTTACAGTACATATGTACTGTCATATCAGCACCACTGCACAATATGCTTTCAAATAGTGCCAATAGAATGCATTCAAAAGTGCCAATTAGTGCCAATTTCTAAGAAAAAGGTAGAAATAAAGTTCATTTTACATAGGCTTCAATAACCCTACCAGATTCAAATGACATTTGAATTCATACCTTTCTTACAAATTATCCAAGCTAAAATTCCCAAACTACCACATAATTATATACAGGCAAGCTTCAAACCTACCCTTAGCCTCTCTGCCTGCAATGGTACTTAGTGCCAATTGTTCTTTTTAAATATATTTTTGGATTCCAGTGTAGACCCAATATGATGGTCAAGCCATATGGAGCAGTGTGACAAAGTGCCTGCCCCTGTGTGTATTTTCTGTGATATGTTGCATGTGGTGTGTTAAATGTTGGTGTATAGGCATTGATACATGGGATATAAACGGGTCTGTGTTTCACGTGTGTTTAAAAATGTATAATTAGGCACAGGATTGTACATCACTTCACGTGCATTTAAAGTATTTAATATGTGAGCACGAGGTTGCACATAATTAATTCACATGCTGGGATTCAAGTGAATAATTAATTAGTAATTGAATCCCAGCACCACAGTATATATTTTTTGGTAAGAGGTTCACCCTTACATTTTACTCACTCGGGGTTGTTGGGTGTTCGGTGAGTAGGGAACGGGAGAGAGAGGAGGAGAAACCATTGGAGTTTGATTTCAATTGCTATTACGTGCTGGTGGGACCAGCATGATGCTTGTTTATTTAAACTCATCATGTTTGTTAGTGTGTCTATCTGCTCACCGTTTGTTAAGGGTTAGTCCGTTTTTGTTTGTCTATTTATTTTGGCATAAAGTGCAGTGTCCTGTCTTCTGTTTGTTTAAACCTTTTATTTTCAATAAACCGGCGCAAACAAGCGTCTTCATAATTTCACCTCACCTGTCCTGTCTTTGTGTATTAATTTCCTGGTTCTGACGTCTCCATTCAACCGTCTTTGTGACAAGCAGGCAATACATCCAAACTAAAAACAAAAAACACAACATCACAATACGATACAAACAACTAATATAGACATTATATTCAGTTAGTGTTCCAGTCAAAGTAAAAGTTAAAGTAGATTTAATTATTCTCAAATGCAGGACAATTATGTTGTGGTTTTCTTATGTTGGTTTCTAGCGGTTTAGAACAAGTAGAAGAATTGTTTGGAAAGTTAATAAAAATCTGAGATTGACTGCCTAAGATATTCAAAGTGAATTGGTTGGGGTTTCCATTTCAACTATAGGTCAAGTAGTGCATGGTGAATGTCTCAATGCTCGCAGGCCAAGAAAAAAGCCACTCTTAGGAAAATGTCACAAGGACAATTGTTTAAGTTTGGAAAACGACATTTGAGTGATGGCTATGAGTTCTAGTCAAAGGTTTTGTGGAGTGATTACACAAAAAACTGAGCTATTTGGTCACGCTGATAGTCGTTATGTTTGGAGAAAGTCTGGTGAGGCGTACAAAGAAAAGAACACCATACCTACTGTCAAGCATGGAGGTGGTAATATCTTTCTGTGGGGCTGTTTTTCCTCTAATGGCACAGGACATTTAGTTCCAATACATGGTAGAATGGATTCCATAGCATACCAAAAGATATTGGCCAATCATCTGAAACCCTCCGCTACAAAACTTGATTTAAAGCGCAACTGGATGTTCCAACACAACAACAATCCAAAGCACACACCAAAATCTACTTCAGAATGGTTAAAGAAGAATAAAATCAAGGTTCTGGAATGGCTTAGTCAACGTTCCGATCTAAATCCGATTGAGAATCTTTGGTATGAGTTGAAGTAGGCTGTGAAGAGAAGTCCTCGGAATTTGAATGAATTTGAATGAAAGGATTCTTGAACTTCAAACCTTACACCTTTAAACCTTGTCTGAATAGGAGGAGTAACCTTTGACCTTAACTCTGCTTTGTTTCATTTTGGAAAATCTGCCTGCTTCTAAACATGAACATCTTGGTTTTGTCTTTGGTTTGGCAAGTGACCTAAAAGAATCCCTGTTCCAGCTGCACCATGAAACAGACTTCCTTTATTCTAAAATTGTCTCAAATAAGCTTCCATCACTTGTATTCAGAAATGAGAATCCACGATTGATGTAGAATGATCATTTATTAATTTAAAGTAAACATTCCCATAGAGATATACAATATGAAAAATTTTGGCCCATGGCCTTGTCCATAGGAGCTTGTTAGCTGCCCCTATGCCGGCAGAATATGTGACAGCTTTAAATGTATACATACAATACAGTACATGCTACCACACGGTAACGAGGGGCCGGTCATCCATGCAAGGGAAGAGGCTCATGAAGATACGGCTCGGAGACTGTACAGTGAGCCATGAGGTATGGGGGCCGCAGACCAAGACCCTTTCATACTGGGCTTGGATTTCCTGAGACACACCGGCATCTGGACCTAAGGAGGAGCCCGACCCTTGCACTAACTTTCCCAGAGGAACCAACCAGCCCCCCAAGCGGTCCAGTGTGGATGGGAACCCACCTCATAGCGTGTTACCACAGATGATGATGGAAGTGCACGGCTCCTGCGGTGGTCAAACTGGAGAGACCAGTCAAATCCCCAGGGAGGCTCCTCAGAAGCAGATGAGCTCCATCACCAACTGCCTCCAGTCGCGAGCCAGCCCGGCCTAGACGGAAGACCTGAGAGCATGCAGATGAGCCCAGCTTCTATGGTGGACAAACCAGGGCGATCCACCAACCCTCCCCAGCCATCAACATCCAGCTGTCAGCCCAACCCAGGCCAGCGACATGCTAACCTGCTAGCCCAGCCTAGCCGAGATTACTCCAGCAGCAGTGAGCAATCTGGCATCTTAGCTGTGAGGGGCTTAGCCCACAGAAGCAGCACCGGCTGTGGGACTGCTGCTGGTGTTCCAGCACAGCCACCGCCAGTCCAGAGGAAGTAGACCGGACCCACCTGGTGCAGCCAACTACCTCTGGCCCAACAAGAAGCAGCAGGATGGCGAGTGGCATTTTTGCGTGGACTACTGACAGCTGAATTTGGCCACGTGTAAGGACTAATACCCCTTGCCATGCATCTATGTCATTGGACCGGATAGCTGGTTCCTCGTGATTCAATTCACTGGACCTCAAGAGCAGGTACAGGCAGATGGAACTCGCTTAAGCATGCCGGCCCAAAACTGCCTTCTCCATTGGCTCTGAGCTATGATTACATTCAGCAACTTATTTCAGCATATCACAGTAACAAAGCAAGAAAACTTTATAAACACATTGAAAAAGTCACACCACAATCAGCATTAACACCAGGCAACTAGATATTGTGATGTTTTGTATTTTTCACTAACAAATTTAAGGACCTAACAGTAACTTATACTGAAACTTACACAAATACACAAACCTGCACTCCTTAAAAAATCAAAGTTTTCTATTCTTTTACATGTTTTACAAACAGTTCACAAACCATGTTCACTTTTCTATGCGAGGTACCTCAACTGAAGAACAGCTTCATGTAAGTTGAAGATTTTTTTTTTTTTTTTAGTATTGAGGTATTATTTATGCTATTGGAATTACCCATGATAGGACATAGTCCACAGCTGGGATAATGACACCTGAGTGAAGGCTACCAGAGCACACATGGAATTCTGAGCAAACCGCATTACTCATGGAATGATGAGGAAAACTTTGTATTCAGTAGCAACAAAAACTAGTGCTGCATAAAATCACAAAGAAAGAAATTTAAAAAGTACAGATTTTGTACTTACTATTTACTGTCTGGTAAGGCTCTTCTCATTATGTTAAAAACTTAATGCTTGTGTAATGGAGCATAGTAATTACAAACCTGCAAATTGTTGTTCCTTTTAAAATAAAATAAAAATAGTGTGATAAAAACACTAGTACAGTGTACTTATGTTTCTGAAAAAAACAATTGTAGCTAGATGTAGCTACAGTGAAAAGAAACTATTGAAATAAGGGATTGATCTTGAAATACATTTTTTTAACCCTTTGCAGTCCTATGTCGCACCAGGTGTAACGAAATCTTTCCTTTCTGATCCGATTTCGGAACCTGTCCGACATCATCAAAAAGGTGTAAAGCACAGGCACCTGGTCAGGTTTTCTCCAGAAAAAGCCTAGAAAAGCTTTCAATGGCTGAGAGAAGCCAGAAAGCAGTAAGCTGAGCAATACGCATAGTCCCTTCACCACAGATATAACACGGATATAAACAAACAAGATCGCTGCTTCCGCATCCAGCACTCGAAGAAAATCATGTATGTTTGATATGTTATAGTAATAAAACAATGACTTGGATAGCATTATTGAGGAGTTTGGTGATAAATCGAGTGGTCAGGAGATGATTTATCAGTATGCACGACTATGAAGAGATATGTGATAAATACAGGGAACAAGGGGTGGGGCAGGGCTGGAGATACAGTACTGAGTGTCATGTTGATATGCATTGCCTTTTAAACCCGTTTTACTGTGAATAAAATGACTTTTAAACAGCGCATGTAAAATAAACAGCTTGTGAGAAAATAAATTAGACCTGACTCGTCTGACAGGCACTGAAAAAATGGACAGCAAAGGTTGAAATAAAACTTAAAATTGCACAAAAGTTCCACTAGAGGGAGCCATTATCATATGGTTAAAATGACTGTGGCGTTCTATCCAAATATATTGTAACATCTGACTTTGTTTTATTGCAGATATAACTGCAACAGCAATAATAAAATATGTATATAGGCAAGAATAGAAAAATGATGTAGAAAGATTATACATGGAAGACTGCAACAATATGGCTTTTGGTTAAATTGTGGTATTACTGTATGATTATGTAGCACCCACTTGGCTACATAGGGAAAGAAAATAATCTCCTCAACTGCCGGATGAGAAAATTTGGGACTTTGCCTACAACTTTTGTGTTTTGTACATGAAATGGAAACCAGAGGTGAGTAAGGATGAAGTAGTAAGGTGCATCCTGAACAACAGCAACCCCAAACTGGCAAGCTGCCTCCGAGGGACCAGTCGTACAGTGTCAGAACTGGGGAGAGTAGGAGCCCAGGTGGAGCGCGATAATGCTGCCCAGAAGGAGTATTGATCCACAATAAACTCCAGCCAAACAGTTTTGGGAAAGAAAAACCAGCAAAAGATCCATCAAGAAACCTGCAGAGGTCAGCGTAATGAAGCAAGTGGGGAAAAACAAGGGCTGTGGTCACCCTGCTTCCAGCCTGTCCTTGTTAGTTGTACTGATTAGTGTGAAAGATTGGGACGCTCTTGCCGTACATGACACTGGAAGTACATTCACGCTCATGAGAGAGTCTTTGGAAGAAATTTGTGAAGTTTGTGGTTTCGGGCTTACCGAGTGTCCCCTCTGAAGGACCTAACCCAGAAATATCTGAAGGACATGCTACAAGATGGGGTAATTGAGCCTTCAACTTCCCCATGGTCATCTCCAGCTGTCTTAATTGAAAAAAAGAATGTAGACTACAGGAAGCTTAACTCCAAAGCATTGTTTGATGATAACCCTATGCCCCTAGTTCATGACATTCTTGAATCTCTTCGTGGTGCAGCTGCCTTGCCACCTCAAGGAATGCCAGGTATGATGCAAGGCACACCCAGCATCAGCAACCCCGGCATAGGCGAAGATATGCTGAAAGGGTGTATCGGCCTCGGCACACATATGAGGAGCTCATCGTCTCGTCCGAGACATACTGACTCATCTATGTCATGTGCTGCACGATGACCTGCCCAGAACAAACCTGCTCAGTCATGCCTTATCTGAGCAATTGGTAGTGTCTGTCTGTATGTGTATCCTGGCTACCGGTACCTTCCAGAAGGTAGCACGTGATACGGTGGGGATCACCCTGTAGGTTCTATAGACATTGTCATCACAAATATATTGCAGATGTCATGGACTTTCTTATGTTATGTTCTTATGATATTATATTATCAGCAATCTACATTCAATGAACTTTAATCTAATTTGTCTAGCTTTGCCTAGAGATAATGATCAACCTAACACCTTGAATGCACCAGGCACTGAGGAAACAAAAGGCTAATCAAACCCGTCTCCGTGATTTAATTAATCCATCTAGTGAGAGAGAGGTGGTTTAGCATAGGAGTCTAATGAGAGAGAAAAATAGCTTAAAAGATTTTTGACAAATTTCACATCATATTGATTTAATACCACTATGAGTACAAGATGCAAGCATTTTTATTCTTAAATTGCCTAACAAGTATAGAATAACCCAGATAATAAATCCCTAAGAGAAATAAACTGTTTGCAATGCCAAACCAAAGTCGCAACCAGACATGCTTGGTGTCTGAAAAAATGTAATTTCTTATGGTAAAAATAATGGGAATTCAGAATAAAATCAGAATTATTTAGCAAAAGTTATGGATGTTTTAAAAGTTTCCCCTTTCCAGATTATGATAATAAACTAAATCAGACAGAGTAAGGGGGGGAGCAATCAATCAAGATTGCAAGCCCATTCGCTACAAAATAGCCAATCGGAGCATGCAGCAGGAAATTCAAACCCTGACACTTGGAGAAACACAAGGTAACAGAACACTGAAAGTGACTGCTTTTCAGGCTAGGTAACAATACTCTTAAATATCTATTCAGGTATTCTGTTACCCCTTGTTGTGCCAGTATGTACTAGTATTTCTTTGGTAAATTGTTGTTTCAAACCTTAGTTTTTTGCTTTTGCTTTTAATGTGACATTAATTGTGTAACTGTTTTGTGTGATTTTCAAACTTATTTTGGTTGCATGCTTAATAAATACCATCTTTCAGAGAGCAATATTAAAAATGGGATTGTACATTATAATAGGACACAGTTTTTGGAGGTCCTTTAATTTATTGCTCTTAAGAAAATATTAACTGCCTACAATAGTACCCACAACCCAGTCAGCAGTTTTTATGAGGTCACGCACCTGCCGTACGTTGCAGGTGCAATTGACTGCACCCATATTGCTATCTGGGCACCTGTTCCAGTTGTCCTGTTCTATCAGGATTCCAGTTGTATTCAGAATAGTGGGAAATTTGAATAGGTATTCCATGCCATGTAAACAGGGTATTCTGAATGAATCTGTCCGTATTCTGGATACCAGTTTTCCAAAAAACGTGATACCGAATACTCACTTAGTGTTAGGATACTATCGGAATAATTGTGCTTCTAGACACCTTATTCAGAAAACCAGTTCTTTTCTAAACACACAAGTCGACGTTTTATAATCTATAAAATATAAGATGACGGCTTGTGTGCCCAACAAAGCCTTTGTAAAAAATGTGCACAAATATATGAGTACTTAAGAACTAAAAAGTTTACACACGAGTTCGGCCCATCTTGCTCGTTTGGTTGTTAGTTTTATAATCTCATCAAGCAGCTAAGGATCCCAGGGTGTCAGCTTCAACAACATTACTGGGGAGTTGATTCCAGACGTGTAAAAAAGTGTCTCCTATTTTCTGTTCTGAATGCCCCTTTTTCTAAACTCCATTTGTGACCCCTGGTCCTTGTTTCTTTTTTCAGGCTGAAAAAGTCCCTTGTCGACACAATACCTTTTAGAATTTTGAATGCTTGAATTAGGTCGCCTCGTAGTCTTCTTTGTTCAAGACTGAACAGATTCAATTCTTTTAGCCTGTCTGCATATGACATGCCTTTTAAGCCCGGAATAATTCTGGTCGCTATTCTTTGCACTATTTCTATAGCAGCAATATCCTTTTTATAGCGAGGTGACCAGAACTGCACACAATATTCAAGATAGGTCTTACAAGTGGTGTAGTGTACATTCCAGAACTACTGGTCAGCTGGGAGGCCGTGGCTGTAAGGAATGTACACTCCATCTGCCTAAAGGTTGTATGGTTAGGTTCAAAGGAAACTAAAATAATGTGAAGACAACATAAACAAACTGGCCAGTAAACAAACTGGGAAATAAGGTCATGGGTTTTAAGACCATGGGGAACAGGCTGTTGTCAAGAATAATTATCAATTGGTTTTAATCATGTAATTGCTTGATTGCCCAGCAGTTAAAACGGGTTAAGCTGAGATGGTCAGGGAGAGAGAGAGGAGAGACCAAGAGAGAGATGAAACTCTCTGTGAGAGATCGGCAAACTTTAAAAGTTGAAAGGAGACTTTGTGTTTGAGGGTAAGCAGAATTAGCCTGCCCCTGTTTAGTTTACAGAGAAAATAAAATATAAGTGTTTAGTTTAGGATCCGAGAACGGGATAGGTTTTGTTTGTGTTCTGTTTGTTTTGTTTTCCAATAAAACCACGCTCCGGAGTGTTTCATTTCAAGTACGGCTTTTGTTTGGATTTGTTCAACTATTTTACACAACACAACGTCTTTAACCTGGTGAACGACAGCGAATACTTCACATATGGTACCAGTAGTGGGGCATTGCATAAAGGCCCAAAGAAATGGAAGAGATTCTAGAGAGAGTCTTGCAGCAGGCTACCGCCACAGCAACAATTACATTTTTTACGGAAACTACCACCTCACTTGAGGAGGTGGGTGGCCCAAGGTGATCCTCAATCTGCAGAGGAATTAATTACTTTGGTCGAACGTCATAGGGCCACATTGGATATTGTTCGCCCCGTCTCACCCACCTCATCCCGAAGGATCTGGTGGCTACTGAACCCGAAGCCCCGGTCTGAGCAAAATTCCGGTAAGACTGAGTTTGCGTCAGGGGACGCTGAAGAGCGGTCTGGAATCGTGAAGGGGCTGGGGAAAGAAAACGAATTGATGATGTAAAAAGATTTAGTATAAACGAGGTTCAATATTATGCATGTCATGGTTGGGGACATATAACCCGTTTCTGTCCTCATAAGGAAAAAGTAGAGCAAATGGAGTGTCATATGGTTAACACAGTGAATACTTTGTTTACTGTTACCGGTAGTACTGGGGAATATCTCATCCTGATAGAAATAGATGGTAAAAATACGTTGGCCTTGTTGGATTCAGGTTGTGGCCAAAGTTTAGTCTCAACTGGGCTGGTTAAACATTGTACGATGTTAGATAACTCTGAAGTAAGGATTGTGTGCATACATGGAGATAAGTCCTATCCCACTGCTCTAGTAGGGGTTAAATCCGGGTCACAAGAGGTGAAGCTTAAAATGGGGGTGGTGGCCAGGTTACCCTACCCTGTGATTATGGGACGTGACTATGCTGAATTTGACAAACTAATTCAAGAGAGGGAGGTGTTGGTTTTTAATGAGGAGCAACCAGCGCCCTCTTCTGTAGAGTCTGATACAATGTCTGAGTTGTTTTTCTTTGACCGGGATGTATGTGGGGACCCAGAGAAAACGCGTAAATCACGTAGTCAAAAACGGAGAGGTCAGGCAAACCACAAAGACTTCCCAGGGGAAAATGGACAGGGAAAAGTACTGACCGATCTCAGAGACTAGACAGAGGTACTGAGAGTGTAGAAGTTCTCCAAGATCTAGAACTGAATCAAAGTAGGGAATGTGAAGACTTACAGCTTCTCCCTTAGATTTTAAACAGGAGCAAGCTGCAGATTTACAGTTTGCCTACAGCCGCGTTGTGACTACCGATCAGAGTTATTGGGAAAATAGGGGTGATGTCAGTGTACCACATTTTATTATTAAAAATGATTTACTTTACCGTAGATTCTAATTTACAGTTTGCCTACAGCCGCGTTGTGACTACCGATCAGAGTTATTGGGAAAATAGGGGTGACACACTTTATTATTAAAAATGATTTACTTTACCGTATAGATAAGTCTGTGGGGGGAGACTGTTGAACAGTTGTTGGTCCCCACAAAGTTTAAAGAGTTGGTATTGCGGTTGTCTCATAGCCACTTGTTGGGGGGGGCATCTAGGTATAACCAAAACTAGGGAAAAGATATTAAAAAGGTTTTACTGGCCCGGGGTGTATAAAGAGATGGAACAATTTTGCCAAGCCTGCCCCGTGTGCCAGATGGGATCTGGTCAAAAGCCCAAACCGGCTCCTCTAATCCCTTTGCCTGTGATCAATGTTCCGTTTGAAAGAATAGCCATGGACGTAGTTGGTCCCCTGGAAAAATCTAAAGTGGGTTACCAATATATTCTAGTAATTTTAGACTATGCCATTAGATTTCCCGAAGCCGTTCCTTTACGAAGCACCAGTAGTAAAACCATAGCTAAGGCACTCTTAGACCTGTTTGCAAGGGTGGGTATACCAAAAGAGATACTTACTGATCAGGGGACACAGTTCATGTCTACTACAATGAAAGAACTCTGCCGTCTGTGTCGTATAAAAAAATTAAATACTTCTATTTATCACCCACAATCAAACGGGCTTGTTGAACGTTTTAATAAAACACTTAAAAGTATGTTAAAGGTAATACAGCAGGACGGGAAAGATTGGGATGTTTTTCTTCCTTATTTGATGTTTGCTATAAGAGACGTTCCCCAGGCCTCGACTGGCTTTTCTCCGTTTGAAATTTTATACAGAAGACAGCCGAGGGGTATTCTGGATATATTGCGGGAAGGTTGGGAAGAACAGCCCACTTTAGGGGATAATGTGGTAGACTATGTACTGAAAATGAAAGATAGAATGGAGAAGGTTAGTGATATTGTTAAGGAAATTTTAATTAAAGCACAGGAGAACCAGAAAATAAACCACAATACAGGAGCCCGATCCAGGCAGTTTAACGTGGGGGAGAAAGTTCTTGTCTTGTTACCCTCAAACTTGCATAAGTTTCTCGTTAAATGGCAGGTCCCTTACCAGGTCGTGGAAAGGGTGGGGGAGGTAAATTACAAGGTTTTTCAACCCGGAAAGAGAAAATCCTACCAAATTTACCATGTTAACTTGTTAAAACCTTGGAGAGAAAGAGAAACGTTGGTAGAGACAGTACAGCAGAGTAATAACACTGTATTAAACATTGGAGAGGGTCTGAACGCCTCTCAGAAGGAGAAGATTAGCGTTAGTTGAAAGAAATGCTGATGTGTTTTCCGAGGTGCCAGGGAGAACAAATCTAGTAGTACCTAGAACAAATCTAGGAGTACACCACGTTGTAACTCCCCCAGGCGTAAAAATTAAAAAGAAACCATATCGGATTCCAGAGTCTAAAAGAACAGAGTTTGAAAATGAAATAAAGGCTATGATAGAGTTAGGGGTTATTGAAGAGTCAAGCAGGGACTGGTGCAGCCCTGTGTTAATGGTCCCAAAACCTGATGGAACCGTAAGATTTTGCATGGATTTCAGACTCATAAATGAAATCGCCAAGTTCGATGCCTATCCAATGCCTCGGGTGGATGAGCTGTTGAAAAAGTTGGGCAAGCAAAGTTTCTAACCGCACTAGACTTAACTAAGGGATACTGGCAGGTCCCTTTGTCACCCAAGTCTAAAGAAAAAAACTGCATTTGCAACCCCGGATGGCTTATATCAGTTTACAGTGTTGCCATTCGGACTACATGGTGCACCAGCCACTTTTCAAAGACTCATGAATCTTGTGCTTAGGCCTCATGTAAGATATGCAGCAGCATATTTAGATGATGTTGTCATATATAATGAGGATTGGGAATCTCATGTTGCCAGTGTTGAAGCCATCCTGAGGTCGTTAAGAAAAGCTGGGTTAACAGCCAATAAAAAAAAAAATGTGCGTTTGCTCGGCAGGAGACTAAATATTTGGGTTTTGTGTTAGGACATGGTTGTATTAAGCCGCAGTTAAATAAGGTAGATGCGGTGTTGGCGTGCAAGCGCCCTGTTAATAAAAAACAAGTTAGAGCTTTTATGGGCTTGATAGGATACTACAGGCGCTTTATTAGAGATTTTGCCACCAGAGCTGCACCCCTGGCAGAGTTAACCAGAGGGTAGGCTCCAAATATGGTAAAGTGGACAGCCGTAACTGAAGCGGCTTTTACAGACTTAAAGTCAGCATTGTGCTCTGATCCGGTGCTGATCAGCCCCCGTTTTAATGAACCCTTTATATACTGATGCTTCAGAGGTTGGTCTAGGAGTAGTGTTGTCACAGGAGGTAAAAGGAGAGGAACATCCAGTATTATAATTGAGCCGGAAACTTCTCCCTAGAGAAAGAAATTATGTAGTTGTCGAAAAAGAGCGCCTGGTGGTAAAATGGGCTATAGAAGCCCTACGTTATTATCTTTGGGGTAGAAAATTTGTCTTGGTAACAGATCATGCACGTTTAAAATGGATGCATAGACAGTGGGATAATAATGCGAGAGTAGCACGTTGGTTCTTGGCACTGCAGCCATACTGTTTTGACATACAGCATCGGAAAGATAAAGAGCATGGCAACGCTGATTTTTTGTCAAGATTCCCCCTGACAACTGAAAATTGTTATGCCCGACCCCACAGGATCGTACAGAGGGGAAGGATATGTGATGGAGTGTACATTCCAGAACAATATTGGTCAGCTGGGAGGCCGTGGCTGTAAGGAATGTACACTCCATCTGCCTAAAGGTTGTACGGTTAGGTTCAAAGGAAACTGAAATAATGTGAAGACAACATAAACAAACTGGCCAGTAAACAAACTGGGAAATAAGGTCATGGGTTTTAAGACCATGGGGAACAAGCTGTTGTCAAGAGTAATTATCAATTGGTCTTAATCGTGTAATTGCTTGATTGCCTAGCAGTTAAAACAAGTTAAGCTGAGATGGTCAGGGAGAGAGAGAGGAGAGACCAAGAGAGAGATGAAACTCTCTGTGAGAGATCAGAGAACTTTAAAAGTTGAAAGGAGACTTTGTGTTTGAGGGTAAGCAGAATTAGCCTGCCCCTGTTTAGTTTACAGAGAAAATAAAATATAAGTGTTAGTTTAGGACCCGAGAACGGGATAGGTTTTGTTTGTGTTCTGTTTGTTTTGTTTTCAAATAAAACCACGCTCCGGCGTGTTTCATTTCAAATACGGCTTTTGTTTGGATTTGTTCAACTATTTTACACAACACAACGTCTTTAACCTGGTGAACGACAGTGAATACTTCACTATATATATATATATATATATATATATATATATATATATATATATATATATATATATATATATATATATATATATATATATATATCCTGGTATTGACTGTTGATCTACTAAAAAGCTTAAAAATAAAAAAATTTAATAATAGGAAACGATATTGCATAGTCAGCAACCAGTTTGGGGTCATACAAGTACTAATATATTTGTGCACATTTTTTGCAAAGGCTTTGTTGGGCACACAAGCCGTCATCTTATATATTATAGATTATAAAACGACGACTCGTGTGTCTAGAAAAGAACTGGTTTTCTAAAAAGGTGTCTAGAATAGTACAGAACCCCAATCCCCCCCCCATCCACACACACCGGATGGGCGGATCAGTTATGTGTTTTGTCACTGTATTGATATGATGGACATCGGTAGTATGTTTACATATACAGTTATATGTGTTCTTCACTGCTCCACAGGCATATCGGCATCCAACGTGTGCCATCAAAGAGTGGAAATGAAGATTGAGAGAAGGATGAAGAGGGGCAAGGGGTCCTGCCTGTTATCTTTGCTGTGTGTTGCCACACATCTGTAAATTAATTGTATAAATACGTCATACACCCATCTTGTGGCTCATTGCTTTATTTGGCTATTCCTTAGTTTGCTGTGCATTACAGGTGAGGGGTGGGTAGCTGCCGTTCAGGACAGGGCACTCTTGCTGTGAAAGGCATACTAACATTTTCTTAAAGACAGAACGGTGATACGATCAACAAGATAAGTTAGCTGAGGCGGGGCAAACAGTTCTGTTAACTGTAATTTCTGGCTGTTTTTATGCAGCTGTCCAGTCTGCTGAATCTCAGTGTTGCTAATTGTACAGAGACTGTTCATTTATTGAGAAATCATAGTAGACTGCAATTAACATTTTAGGAGCGTATTTAGAATTGATTATTCTTCTTACAAAAAAAATCCATTCCGGCTACACTGAAAACCTTACAAACTGGGCTTAATTATGATGTTCAAATGGGTGAGTAGAATGAATAACATAACGCATTTCTGTGTATTGTGTATATAAAAATGCTTGATTGATGTTTACTTTGTAGGTGAATGAATTTGTCACATTTACAAATCAGAGAGTGTCCTACTACAGTAGACTTTGTCTCGGCACGACTTATATAAAAAAAAAAAAATCATTCAGAAAAAAGACAGTATCCAAAGCCTTTTTTTTATTATTATTTTACTTCAAAAATGTCGGATCAGCTGGCCTTTAAAGAAACCTATATAGTATTTCCTCTTGATACAATACTGTCCGTATTCAATAACACAGTGGCGTTATCAGTATCATTAATTTGAAAACTTGGCACCTAGCTATGGAGCCAATTGTGTATTTGAATGGTCTGTATGTATGTGTGCACGATATATTGTGTGGTCACATCTGCTGTCATATTGGTACATATTGTGGCGACACCAATGTTAGCAGCTTGTCGGGGTAAAGCCATTACTAATGGAGACTGTCCATCATTCTGCATTCTCGCTTGGCTGTTGTGTGCAGTTGCTATATTGGTAGTGAATGCGCAAATGGTTTTGCGAGGCACAAAGAAATTTGCGAATTGCTCAAAAAACTGCTATATTCCAATGTCTCGCAACTGCTTTGTGCCATTTTGGAATATCTCTCATTTTGTGCCAAAGCACTATTTTTTTGCGAGGCACAAATTTAACGAGGGGATTGCGCGACGATCGAAGATCGGGCCCAGTGTTGTTGTTTTTTTTTTTATTGAAGTTCTATTGAACTACTGTATTTCCATTTCTCATACTCACATTTGAAAAGTGTAGATTAAAAAAATATAGGAAATTTGAATTTTCCCCAGCCACTCAGAGAGGGCCACCATTTGGCTCCACCCACCTAGGGCTGTTATTTAGGGAGTTGGGCAGAGAGAAGGGGGGGAAGCACATGGCAACTTTTTCTTTAAACTTATTTTGGTTTACAGTTTATAGCAGGCTTTAGTCTTTGCTTTTTTTGGTTTATTCATTAAGTACAAAGTCTGTTATTTTTCTGTATTCTTCTGCTTTTTAAGTTTATTTATTGGTTGTAGGTTTGATGTACAGAACAGTGAGAGTTGTTTGTTTTTCAGTTTATTAGAGTCTGTTTGGATTTTTTTTTTTTTTTTAAATCAACTTCTCATAACTGGATTACAGTTATTTCAACGCTTACAACTTCCTGACCGTAATTATCTCTCATCATTTTTTCAACTGACCATCTAAACTGGACTTCAGAAACTTGGTGAGAGCCTTCCATTATTTGATTTACAGCATTTGGATTTGGATTTGAACATTGTTGCATTTTTTTCTTTTCTTTTGATACATTTTCTGGGGCTGTAGTTTTCTTTTGATAGTTGTTTATTATTCTGGTGTTTTGTTTTTGTTGGTTGTTTATTCTCACATTTCCAACCTTTAACCATGTTTTGCAATAAACTGTATTTTCTTTGTTACTGGCATAAGTCACCCTTTCTTTTCTTTTTTGCCATACAGTTCACTTTGATAACCTAGTCTGTGTAATAATCTAGGCCTTACTTGGATTCAGTTGTGACCAGTATTACCTGCTTATCAGGGGGTGGATTGTTACAACAGTTTTACGACACAGCCCTCCACCTGTTCAGAACTTGAGTAGCTGAGCCAAAGCAGTAACTGAAAAGATTTCAGTCACTCATCCAGGTAAGCTTTCTTTTGATATATCTCTCTTTTTGAGCACCATTCTCTGGTATTAACTGAAACCTATTTTTGAAAGTGTCATTGTACATTGTTTATAAAAAACATATATTATAATTTGCTTCCTGTGCAACAATGATATAACAGGACTCAAGTCAGAGGAATGTAAAAGAAACTGAACTGTCAATAATATCTGAAGTAATGCACAGAAGGCTAAAATATGGAAGAATGTAGTAAACACCAATACAGTTTTACTAGTCTATAATGCTATATGAAACCAAGAAACAGAACTAAACAATCGCTGGTAACCACTCTGATCAGGGTCTTTACTGTACTTGATACAGAATTGGCTGTCAAACATTGGTAGTCGAAATGAGGGGGTGTCACAAAGATGGCCGGAGTGGGTGGCGTTAGACCAGAGCCAGGAAATAAACAAAGAGAGAGGTGGAGTTTGGTGGAGTTGAGCGAATGGTCTCGCTAGGCATTTAATAAATAAACAGACAAATAAACGGTTGTAACAATACAAAAACACAGGGCACAGCACTAGCAGCCAAAACAAAGAGACAAACAAAATGGACTAAACAAAATACGGTGAGCAGATATTTTACTACTAATACTTTTTAACTATTATTATTATTATCGTTACCTCCGTCTCCAATCCCGTTCTCCACTCACCGAACATACAACCCCGAGTGGGTGAAAACATGCTGCTTTTATGCAGCTGTACCAAGACTCGACTGCTAATCAATCATTCAGTTGGAGTCTCGGTACAACTGCACGTGAATTTATAAAGTACAATTCCCCGTGCTCACATATTATTAATTTTTACTTACATGTGAAGTGCTGTGCCATCCTCATGCCTAAATACAAATATACATTTTAAACACTCGTGTTACACAGACCCGTTTACATCCCGTGTACCAATGCCTATACACCAACATTAACACACTACACGCAACATATACAGAAAATACACACAAGGGTGGGCACTTTGTCACAGGGGGTTAGTTGCGGCACTGAATGAATTACTGTTTACTGTAAGTATTATTTTATGTCTACTTTTATTTTCTTGTATCAGTTTATTATTTTTATGTCATAACGTGTAAGGTTTGAGCTGCTTGGTAATGGCCCCTAGTCCTTGGCTCTAACCACTAGGACCTTTTGCATTCCTTGGGCCCTTAATGTTGGCCTCAATTTATTTATTTCTGGGCATGCAAAAATAGAAGCAACCACTTTCTGTTAGTCTTGTGGCTCTGTAATTGTCTTGTGTGGGGGCAAGCTAGTCTCTAGCCTAGGTTAAATAAATATCTTTTGCTTTCAGTCTTGTATTTTATTGGCCATTTTCCTAGAAGAGTGAAATTGTCCTCACCCTCCAAAGTAAGGTAAACATGTCCTTCTCCTTTTTGCTCTTTTTCTCCCTTTTATTTTTTATTTATTTATGTATTTACTTATTTTTTTGGGGATATTTTTGCAGACCTGTGACAAGCAGGCAGTAGTGGTGACGTCAGAACTGGAAGAAACACACAGTACTGCCATGTGAATTGCGCTGTTGCGCGGTTTAATAAATGAACAAAATAAAAGGTTTAAATAAAAACAGCACACAGCACTTCAGCCAAAATAAATAGACAAGCAAAACTGACTAACACAAACAAGCAGTGGACGAATAGACAAACACACAGGGTGAGTCAAAATAAACAAACAAGTACCACAATATTACAATAGCAATTGTAAAATTAACTTTTTGATTTGATTTCTCCTCTATCTCCACAATCGTTCCCCCACTCACAAACTAATGCTGTCAGGAACCAAAAAGAATGTGAACTTATTTTCAACCCTGGGCACTTTGGAGCCATTTGGAATGAATATTCTATTCTGAGATCATTAACATCATCAAGATCATCAACATTCTGGAATTTTGTTTAAAAGACTAATTGTTTTTTTTTTTTTATCAAATTCTTAAAGTACTCTTTTTTTGTATTCAGCCAATGAAGGACTTTCTAGTACCTAAAATATCCTTTTCTTTTTTTTGTTTTTCTTATTGATCATTTTGGTACACAGCAGTCTTCCTTTTTTCTCAAACTTGAGAGAGAGAGAGAGAGAGAGAGAGAGAGAGAGAGAGAGAGAGAGAGAGAGAGAGAGAGAGAGAGAGAGAGAGAGAGAGAGAGAGAGAGGTGCCAGGATTCAATTACTAATTAACCATTCAGTTGAATCTCGGCACATGAACTAATTTGTGCAATCCCTGTGCCTAAATACATCTATAAACCCATTTATATCCCGTGCACCAATACCTATACACCAACATTAACACACCATACGCAACATTTAACATGTAAATATGCACAGAGGTGGGAACTTTGCCACATACCTCCCCCTTGTGCGCAACACAAATGGCCTCAAAAGGCCACCTGCCCCATTAGATACAAAGTCCAGGTTTCACCATCTCGGCCCAGGAACAGCGACAGCAATAGGCCAAGTGTGGCGGCCAAGTAGTGAGGTCCTCCTCCCACTCCAACAGCTATAACGACCAGGCTGACCACTCACAGACCGGGTCCTCCGTCAAAGGTAATCTTGGCAATCGCCCGACTGTCTGTGGGGGTGGTCTCCTGACCTTCCCCCCCCCCCCCTCTGTAGCCAGCAGGCCCCCCCCCCCCCCCCCCCCCCCCCCCGGTGGGACCTGCCAAATTATCTCCAGCTGGTCTTGTCGTTAGCATGGCAATGAGGAGTGAGTGAATGAGTGGGGAGAAGGTGTGTTTGGGGGTTGCAGAGCATTTTAAGAATTCAATACCGTCTCCCTGAGTTAGGATTTCCACCTATCCGGGTTTCATCGGACAGTCCTGAAATTGGTATGTGTGTCCGGGTGGTAGAAATTGACAATGATTAAGAAACACCAACCTTCCTATAAAATGTCCTTTGCCATACATAGTTACTTAAATGATTTCCACTGTCCTATTAGAAAAATGTACTGTTTAGTACTGATCTGTACATTCGACTTTGTCCACAGCATTTGAATAATGCTGAGGACAACGAACATAACCACGTGATGTAAACAATCCAAGTGAGGAGTTGCAGTCTTCTAACCCTAGTAGGCTACATACTGGCGATATTTGCAAACACAGAGCATACTTCTTACCTCCAGTAACAGGAATTAGAAAGATACAATTTATGATGTGCCAGATCCTTGGAATTGGTGACCCCCTACTGTGCACCACCGGTGAGCGAGCACACTTTGACCAAGTTTCTTTTTTCCTTTTAAGAAAACATATTTACATGTTACCAATTAAGAAATAAAATAATTTTCAATAGTTTGTTACAACATACAGTATTAATATGAATTATATACAATATTTCTATATTGTTTGTATATAAACGTTTAACATCTTTCGTTAAATAGACTCACAATTAAACACAATTATTACACTCAGGTTTCATGCAACAGTTATGATGGTGACCAAGCGTGTGTGAGTACTGTTGAGTAAAAAAAAAAGGTTAATATGAACAACTGCATTCAAAAAATGTAGAACAGCAAAAAACAGCACAGAATGCCCTGAAAACTTAACATAAAGAAAACAATTTAAATGAAGCAATAAGCTCAATAATTAAGCTAAAAAGGAAGTGAAAAGGTTACCGTTTTTTTTTTTTGTGATCTCCAGTAACCCTATGTTATCTTTCCCCAGTCAAATCGCAGAGTGCCTAAATAAACACGGTAATTTACCATAATAAAAAACAGTAATGAAAAAGAAAATCTAGAGCATAAAAAAAGAGCAACCAGATACAGTCAATGAGAGACAAGACATTATTCAAATTCTTTGTCATATTATATATTTAAGGTAAGGCAAGTTTATTTTTCCGTTAGTGCTCCCGACTATAATGTTCTGCCACCCAGCTACACAGAATTCCTTGTGAAAACCCTGAAAGTATGTGACATATTTGGTATAAGAGTATCATAACTGTACGGGGATAAAAATAAAATTGTTCTACGAAATGTCAGTAACTAGAATCTGTAAAATCAACTTCAGCAAGTGACAGCTAAACAGTTAAGCTAAGGAGACTGTACTAAAAGGACTCTGCTGTGCAAAAAGGAGCACAGCATTAACAATATGTATTTCTGTTCAGTTTTCAAGTTGCCTAAAATTACAGGTAGAGGGATGCTGTTTGCAATTATTGCACTTTTTAAATATGCTATAAATTATGTTTCCGTGATTTCATATTAGTTCTATAAAATAATAAATGTAGCATAATGCATTCCTTTAACGGTAAAGGCATATTTTATGTAAGGACTGGGAATCACCAACCTGCTTAATTCTGTTAAACTGTATTACAGTAGACTGCAGTTTTGATAGACCAAGGCTAACTGAGAAATATGTCCGGGTTTGGTCTGTGAAAAAGGTGGCCACCCTACCCTGAGTACTACTTCCTAAACATGAACACGTTACAATATACTAAATGAACAGATGAAGCTTATTATGATAGTTTGCAAAATTATATGAACTTTCAATACAATCAGGATAATGCATAATCATTATTTATAAAATCTTCATCTCGTTATAAAACCTGTAACTTTACTGCTATACTACTTGCAAATGTTGTCAAGTGGAAGTACAAACTTTGTGGTGTGAAAGCTATTGTGTCTTCATTGCAAGCTGCATTGGAAACATGTCCTGGGTTTGATTCCCACACAGGGTTTATATTGCAAACTTTGAAAAAAAAAGTATATTTTATTTATGTGTAACAAACATTTTTAATGTGAAAAAAATGTAGTTGCTATGAATGACACTTGAACATACATACTTTTGCACACATAACTTTAACATGCATGTATATTATTGATAGTTTCTATTGTATGTTTTTGTGTTGATGAAATAATATGAAATCATGATCGAATTTGGATATGTCAATTGCATTATGCTGAATCAATTATTCTATTAATTAAAAAAAAAAATACACTTTAATTTATGTGGCAGATTGCTGCTGAACATATGTAGCACCCAGGCGGGGCACTCATTCTTTATTTGAGCATCAAAAGAAACTTATCACTTGTATTTGGATAATATTCACTAGATCGAAAAATGACAAACTTGGAGCAGATGCAGTGATTTTTATTGTGCTAATTAACAAGTGACATCACGAAGATGCTGCAAAATGATCTGTCAGGTGTTGTGACTCTTGGTCTCCCATTTCGTGGCCTGTCATTGACAGAGTGTGTCTGGTTATACCATCTCGTCAGGTTTGAAACTGTTGGCTGTGAGCACCCAAGACGGTGAGCCACAGTACGATGCCCTAGTCCAGCCTCCAACATGCCGATTGCACGAAGGCGCTGCTCTCTTGACAGATGTGGCATATTGTTTTTTTTCTGTGATTTTCTTTTATTTCTTTTATTCTAGCTTGCAATTCAACAGCTGCAATCACTCCATCCCAGTGTCCAATCAACTAATTAGGTGATTAAGTGTATATGCTTCAGTCATAGTCACTCAAGCGTGTCATGGTCAAGGATGAATGATCGAGTGATTAAAAGGACCCAAAAACATTTTATCAATGTCCATAATTTATATACCTTTTTTTTTTTTTTTTCTAAAATAAATGTGTTATACTAGTGATAAGTTTCTTTTGATGGTCTGTGTGTGTGTATATATATATACCTCAACTTTGTTTGACTGAGTACTTGCATCAAGTTTCACAGTTTCCCTATTTTAACATCTTGAAAACATTTACCTCATTTTGTTTGGCAGGTGCTGTTTTGTTCACTCTCAAGTATTGGCATGTCTGGGTTTGTGAAACCAGCAGCTAAGGTTCACTTATTATTTAATATACATTCTGATTTCATGTGCAATCTGAATCTTAACTTCATTTAGTTTGTGTTCCTGAGAGAGAAATCCAACCCGGTAGTGGATCCCAGATTCCTGCCACTTCAGCTTTTTTTTTTTTTTACTTCTCACTTTCAACTGTTTATTTTGTGTTACCGGTAGCCTACAGGCTAAAGTAAAATTAAAGTTTGATTTTACTGCTGTAGAGTATACATATACTGTATAAGCCTACTGTACAGATTTATATTTTTACATAATATAATGTGTATCCTGCCCAAAAGACATTAGCATTATTTCAGTGCAATGATATGCATTTAAAATACATTGAGCACTATACATTTATGTGTGTGCAATTTTATTGTATTTTTTTTAAATAGAGACACATTTTTTTATTTGGGGCTGAAAATAGGGGCCTCACTATAGAATCTGATGGGATTAAACTGCATTTAATTATTTATTTGAAAAAATGTTGCACAACTCTCACAATGCTAGAGAACAAATCAAATATTTAAATTAGTATTTTGTGGCATATTTTCTGGCCTATCCTAGTATATCTACCCTACAGCAAAGTTATTTTCTTGTAATAATGGTAAAGTTCTCAATTTAAACAATAGGTGGCAGCATTTCACTGAAATAAATAATATCAGCTGGCACTGTGAAGATTAAAGACCACATTTAATAAATACTGAATAAAACCCTGATATTGAAAATGATAAATACCTAAGCAAGGACACCTACAGTACCTGCACCCCGGTAGTTGCTGGTTTTGTAACACTAAGAGAATACAATGGTGTTATTTAAGAGGTTAATGTAAGTTTGACAAATTAATGGTACAGGGTCACACTTATCAACAGTTGTTTGATTTAAATAACAACAAATAATTGAAATCCTGGATATTCAGTAACACAACAGGAGGACATTTTCTGAACCCATATTAACCTTTTATTTAATTATTTGTTTTTCTTTGGCCTTGCTATGGTACTTTTTTATATTCTTCAAGTTTGACTATTCCAAGTACTGCATATGATTAGTGGATTTTTACACTGTGACAAAACTATTGGAGTACATTATATCCCAATTACTTTATGGAAGCCAATCAGAACACCTGGACAGACTTCAGAAAGTAAACCATAACATCCTGCCAAAGCATCAGTTCATAAGGCAGTGCTTGGGGGGGTCCTCTGGCACAGTTCACTAAACAATATTTGCAATGAAAATGTCAGTGGCCTGAAAACTCAAAACTATTCAAGAGCACATGCTGCTTCATAACAGAAATAAGAAAAATGGGAAAACGGAGACAGAATAAAACAAATTAATGGATTCATCAAGGGTTTGTAGATAGGGAAATATGTTTCTTATTTATTTAATAAAAATAAAACTAACATGCTTCTTTAATATTTGCATTTAATTTATGTTTAACATTGTTTATAGTGAACTTTGAAACAGTAAAAAACTACCCTGAAGTTTCAAAGAGTGCATATTGCATTTTAGATTTGGTTTGGTTGATCAATTTGAAGAGGTGCGTGACTGGATATAGTGGACACACTTAACTAGAAAGATATAACTAGGGGAAAAATTGTGATGAAACTTGCCAAGGACCTTTTTTTCAACATAAATTATAAAGCTGGAGCAGTAATTCTGCAGAACATGAAAACTAAATTTATCTGATACTGATGCAAACTGAGGAATTACTGTATGCTTACAGTTTATTTGCATCTTAATGATATTTTCAAATAATAATTTGGTTTTATTTACAGTGAATGGTATAGAAACTGTAGTATGAACTGGGACTGCAGTATTGAGGCATTATACATCATCATTTATATATTAACCACAGACCATTATGTTTTGTTAATGCTGTGATCCATGCTTTCTTTTATTTTTTTACTTCATTTTTGCTGTTTCTGGAGTTAGAATTATGTTAGTGCTGTGGAAAACAATGCATTGTTTAAACAAATATTTAGTTCCTGGTTGAAACAAACAAAGAAAACATTGACTGTTAAGGGTACTTGATGATTACTATGTTAATGTGTATTCATGTCAAAGTAATGTTTGTATATTTATTTATTTACATTTATATAGTGTCTTTCATCACAGAGGCATCAAGGCACTTTACAACATCTTACAATATAATACAACATTTAAAAGGCAAAGATAATTCCTATAAAACAGTTAAAAAGACTAAAACGATATATAGTCAGTGATAAGATTATAGTAAAAAAAAAAAGCCATTTTATAAAAATGGGTTTTCAATGCTGTTTTAAAAATAGAAAAAGTCCCTGGTTTTTTGGCTGAAGATGGTAGAGCATACCACAACATGCAAGAGAAGGTCCTCCCAGCAGCACCATCTTTATTCACTCTCGGAACAACCAACATCCCCACATTCTGCGATCTTAGAGTACAACTTGGATTGTAAGGGGTCAACAACTCCTGGAAATAACCTGGTGCTAATCTATTTAGGGCTTTATAAATTAAAAACAAAATCTTATAAACAATTCTAAAATGCACAGGGAACCAGTGACAAGACGTTAAGACAGGGGTAATATGCTCATTTTATTTTGGTTATAGAATTCTGTTTCAAACTCGCTGTAGATAGCACACATTTAGGAATACCAGAAAACAGAGCATTCCAATAATCTAATAATCTATTTTAAATTAAATAAAGGGATGCTTTAGCTTTTCAGAGTCAGGTACAGAGAGAATTAATCTAAATTTGGCTATATTCCTCAAATGATAAAAAGACACTTTCATATTTTTTTTAATATGAGACTCAAATGATAAATTTGGATCAAAAAACCCCCAGATTTTGCTTTTTCAGTTTTTGATTTAATGAAAAACTGCTGAACCCAAGCTCATGCAAGTGAATATTTTTTATCTGGTTCTGACAGCCCACAAGCATAACCTCTGTTTTGTCTGAATTCAACTTTTAAAAAATGGAGACATCCAACACTTTGTCAGCAAGGCATGCAACTAATAGCGCCTCAACTAATAGAGGGGTTGCCTGGATGTACAGACAAGTACAGCTGTGTGTCATCAGCGTAACAATGGAAGCTAACTAAATGTCTGTGAATAATGTCGCTGTGAAATTGTAGTTCTATTTTTGTGCAGGTCGTCCAACTGACAGAACTGTGAATCGGGTCAGCCAGTAGAGGGTGTATTTATTTATCTACACAAAGTAAATGTTTCAAAACTGAAAATACATTCAGGGCGCTAACTCACTTCTTTGAATATCCGATTGTGTTGAGCTAAACCCAAACACAATATAAATTAATAAACACAGTTTATTGAAACAAAAGAGTTCACAGTCCCACTGTGTCCAAACTGGAGGAACGTTTCCAGTTGGCAACTCTTCACACAGAAGACAGTTAAGGTAAGTTTTTAAAGTACCAGTCATCACAACATTGTGTTGGTTTGCTGTCATCTTTCCAAGGATTATTATTTTCTGTATCAGGAATTCACCGGCAAGCCACTTCAGGACAAACTGGGGTATTGGAGGTAAGTATTTTTCCTTTCCAGAATTTGGCAGCACCTGCTTGTGAAATCCTGTATTGCATTTCAGCAGCACAGCCACAGTACTTTCCATTTGGGTGAGGAACAGTAAAACTGTCCTTTTTAATCAACAAGAGTTGTGTCTCATTCCTTGTGTGGTAAGTAACCACACCACATTTATACAGTCCATTGTACGATTTGTCTCACACACTGTAGTCTGCTCCAAGCTGCTTCCCCTTGTGCACACACACACACACACACACACGCTTCTTTAGCACTCTGCAGCTGTGTCCTCCTGTGTGTAACACACCCACAGCACAAGTTTGCTTTCTCTTCACTTGTCCATGCACACACACAGCCGTTTAGGAAACTCTAGCATCTGGTAACTAGCACACAGTTTACTTTTCTTAGTAATGATGATGGTGAGAAAACCCTGAGGCTCCAATAATCCTAAACATACTTTAAGATTCTTCACAGGATTCTCTGAACTAACAGACACACCTTCATTGTTAGTTGTGGTTTACTCACAGCGTCCTTTCATTACTAAGGCTCCCCATGTTTGCAAATCATTCATCTTGCTTCAGGTTTCCACTTGTATACAAGGTTTGTAATCCACAGCGCTGCACATAGTTTGCACTTTCTGCATGAATCCAACCGGATATCTCACACTGTTTTAACACTTAAAAAAAATGAAAAACTATAATAAAACAAATATTTCAAAAGAAACTAGTGTGTAAACAGGCATATGTACATACAAGGTGTAAACAGGTATATGTACATACAAAACTGTGAAAGTTGTTTTTTAATTTAAAATAAAAGTAAAATGTTTTTACTCATAGAAAAAAGATGGAGGGATTCTTTTTTGACTCTAAGGAGTTAAATGGATATACTATCTGCAACTCTTATGCCATCACTAGGATATAGAAATTTTTGGATGCATTAATTGGAACAAAATGGTTTTCTTCATTGGACTTAAAGTAGATATTGGCAGGTTGAGGTAGAGGAAAAGGATAAAGCAGGGACAGCTTTTGTTTGCCATCTTGGTTTCTATGAATGCCATCGAATGCCATTTTGGTTAATCAATGCCCCAGCCACTTTTCAACATTTAATGGAAAAGGTGTAGGAGATATGAACATGAGAAAGTGTTTGGTGTACCTAGATGACATCTCTATGTATGCTGATACATTTGAAGAACATCTTAAGAGACTCGACAGTGTATTCCAGAGATGATGTGATTTTTGGTTAAAACTTAAGCCTTCAAAGTGTTGTTTGTTCAAAGATAGGGTGAAATATTTGGAGCACATTGTATCTTCTGAGGGAATAGGAGCTGACCCAGAAAAGACTGAAGCATTAAAATCTTGGCCTGCTCCTCGCTATTTAAAGGACTTGAAATCTTTCTTGGGATTTACACTTAGACAAACATTAAACACTCATGGTACAATTTTGGTTCTCCTTTAGCGGTTCACTCTTAACCATAACAAAGCAACAGATCACCTAGCCACGCCCCCTTGTGTACCATCTGTCTAAGGCTGAGAATGTAATAATTCCTTGTCATTCCACTCGTATTAGACGACCGGTAGAGAGACTGACATACAGTCACATTATGATGATTCCTATTGGTGGTGATAAAGATGATTTTGCCAGGTATGAAACTAGTTCAGCAAGACTGTAAGTGTGGCACTGAGAATTAAATGTTGGGAGATCATTTCTTGTAAGGGGAAATGTGTAACTCATTTGTTTTAAAGAGTATTGTGGCAGGCTGGTGAGTGGATAGAGGCCCAGAGACAGTCTGAAGTTCAAAAAAATAACTTTTATTATAAATAAACACAAAAATGAAAGTGTGCAAGGGCAAAATAAAAAATCTTCAAACACAAATAGAAAGACAACAAAACAAACAAAAAATAAGGTTTCCAGGCTGGGCAATACCTTCACTGGAATCAAACTTTCAAAAATACAAACAACAAAACACCAACCTGCTTCCTCAACTCCCTCCTCCTCAATGAGCAGCAGAGGCCTCCTTTTATGTCAGGTGGCTGGGTGCTGATTGATCGTTAGTTAAACTAATCATCTAATCAACCCCAGCCACCTGAACACAATGAACCCAGGCAGGTAGGGGAATTTAACCCCATCCCTGCCAATTTCTAAAGAGTAGAGCTGTGCTCCGCCACAAATATAAAAAAAGATCAATTAATTGTTCTGTTTAAGTTCCACACAATGAATCCAAAGGGAGGATGTCATTAATTGTATGGTTAATGTGAAGTATGTGTTAATTGGAAAATTCAACTATTATCCCCAGTGGTAATTGGCTAATTGGGTTTTGGAATTTGTCTGGGGTGGGGCAGTGGAACAAAGGGAAGTGTGTTAGTAGAGAGTAGGGGTGAACTGGAGAGAGGGAGAGATATATTCTTGACTTGAGATCTTTTGTTCAAACCTACTGTTCTATTTTGTTCGTGTAAATGCCGTTTACTTCAAAGAGGCAGAAATCTTTGCCAATCAGGAATGTTGCGTGATTCCTGATTTATGATTTTTTTCCTGCTGGAATTAATGAGACGCAAGACTTTTTTTTTTTCCTGTGTGCCTGCAGGGTGGAATAATTGACTGCCTTTGTGCATGTGTGGATAAAGAAGCTGCTAGAATTGTTTGGAACTTTGCGAAGCAATAATAATCAAAGATAATAATAATAAACTTGGAGGTTCAACAGTCCTATTGTGACATTTATGGAACTTTGCCATCACCGTTGGATTAGCGGCATGATTGTTACACTAATATCTAGAATTTTATTTTGAAAAGAAAAATAAACATTAAAAGTCATCACACCTATGGGGAAAGCCAATGGTAAGGGTAGAAGTATAAGGGGTGGTTTTACTAGTTTATCTATAAAAGTGAAAAAAAATTGAGGATTGTTTTTATTTCTTTCAATGAAATTGGAATAGTATGAAGAAATAGCACTGGCCAGAGCCTTCCTATATTTAAACTGATGGCTTTTCCAAGCCAAATAATGAACATGCAGTCGAGAATCTTTCTATCTACGTTCTAATTTACGTCCCCAATTTTCGAGTGGTAACATTAAACCGTGATGAGATTCTTTTAACAAACACTCTGATTTTTAACTGGTGTTACAAAATCAAAAATACTAGTTAAGGCGGTATTATAAGTGTTGACCAGCTCATCCAGTGATACTGACTCAGTAGATGGAGAAGATTTAAAAGCCTCACAAAACTTAACCGCAGTTGATGAATTACCCTCCAAGTTTTAATTGTGCATTCTAGGCTGTTATAGCTCAAAAACCTCAAAAACAATGGCCAGCTGTCTTGACCTTTCTACTGCCTCCTCCCCAGATTATCATCATCCCCCCCCCCCCCCCCCCCCCCCCCCCTTCCACCACTGGAGCCCCCCTCCTTCCCCCCCCTTGCCCCTCATTGGTGGAATGACTTACCCTCGGATATCAGAACTGCTCAGTTCCTGACCACCTTCCAGCACTAACTCAAGACACATCTATTCAAACAGCATCTGTAAACCTCACAACTCTTGCCTATACTGGACTATATGGTACCCAATTGTACCAGTACTTGCATCAGCACTGAACTGCTCCATACAATGCCATACTCTACTATTGCTTTTATTTCTAACTACTTCCTGTATCTTAAACTTGAGATTACTTTTAAAGGTATTCATGTTTTTTTGTAATTGCTCTTATTTGAAATCATTCTCATTCATTTATTACTGGACTTTACTCGTGTAAGCATATTTTTACAATAAGTTAACTGCTTTTAGTCGAACTCACTCTTAAATGTAATTATTTACTGTATTCTTTAGTTTGCTCTTATTTTATTTATCTGCTACTGACTATTATACTTTATAACTGCTCTTATCTGTAATATGATACTTTGTACTGTTATATTTTGTAACAACTGTAAGTCATCCTGGATAAGGGTGTCTGCGAAGAAATAAATAAGAAGAAGAAATAATAATAAACAGATTTTTTTGAACAACTAAACCACAAGAGATTATTAAATCTAAAGTCCGTCCATGGTTATGGCTAGGATCATTCACAAAATCTAGGGAATCCAGTACCATCAAAAATTCTGAACCTTTAAAACCTTTAAACATCGGTATGGAAATGAAAATCACCAAACAGAAGAATCCTATCATAGTTGACAGACAATATAGATAGAAGCTCTCCAAATTAAGTAAAAAAAAAAAAAAAAGAAAAAGAAAGTTTGGCTTAGGCGGAGGATATATAATACAATAAGAACAATTAATTTGTTATTCAAGGTTAAAGTTAACAATTCAAAAGATGATTATCCCTCATAAATGTCCTGGCTCATTTTATTTTTAGTGCAGAACATAATGGAAAGTCCACCTCATCGCCCAATAGAGAAACAGAGAAACATTATCATCAGCTTTGAGTCAAGTTTCAGTTATGGAGAGAATGTCTAGATTATAATCCTTAATAAAATAATTAATTAGCGTTGCATTTTCAGTCAGAGATCTAACATTAAACAAAGCCAGATGTTAAATTGTACTAGCAGGAACATGCAGTTGGGCAGAGGTATTTATTTTGTGAATGGCATTATATTTTAACTTCAGTTTTCTTCAGTTTCTTTTTCAACTCAGGACAAACCACCTTAATGGGATACATACATTGTGGGATTTGATTGCATGGTTGAGATTTTAGGGACAGCCTTGGTAATGTAATAAATCAGCTGTTTTTATAACAATTCCCTAATATTTCTGTTAATCTAATAGAGCCTCTCTTATTTAAGTGCACACCATCTTTTCTAAAGAACCTAGAAACTATCCCAGTTATCGATGAAAGCCAGATTCTCAGAAACACACCATTTAGCTAGCCAGTAATTACAAGAAGAGAGTCTGCTAAAAGACTCCTCCTAACAACAGGTAAAGGACCAACAATAATTGTTTTGTCACAATTATTTTGCCTTTCGACAAAGTGATTTAAAGTAATTTTTGAGAATCTCAGATTCTCTAAATCTAATGTCACTAGTGCCCGCATGGACATTTAATGTAGATGCTTGACTCTGGTTTGTAATGAGATTTTCCAATTTGGCAGTAATATCAATGACTGACACCAGGACAACATTCAACAGACATTTTCTGTGTGTTTTTGAGTGCTGGGCTGGCATTCCTAACAGAGCTAGAAGTATTCAATATTCTGGACTATAGGTGCAGAATTCCTGCTCTTTGATCCCCTTCTTGGTTTAGATTGCATTTTTCACATGAAACTGTTGACAACTTCGTACAACTCACTACAATAAACATGCTACATGATAAGCATTTCATAGCTTGCGACTCATATCAGGAGTCATAATTAAATCTTGGCAAAAAGGTACAGTGCAAAAATCCCAGCAATAAAAATATATATAATAAAACAGTCCCGGCAATGTTCTAAAAATATTATTTAGTGATTGTACTCTTGAACTTTGAAGTCCTGTGAGTGATTACAAGCCTTGTGCACTGGACTTTCCTGGTGGTAGTGAGGAACCAAGCCTCTGAAGAGTTCAAAGCTGCTGCTGGTTGAGGTGGTAGTGAACAGGAAGCTGTAACTTGTATGATGTGTGTTGTGTACTGCTGCTGGTGGAGGACACAGGAGAGCAGCCTCTCAGTCACCAGTCTCCTGTGTTACAGTTAAATTCAGAATTTGGTCAATCTGAAGTTTTACTGGTAAATGTCAACATTTACCAAATAAGGTAAATGAAGAAATTATGAAGAAATAAATTGCTTTTCTGACATTTACCGGTTAATCTTATGATTTACTGAATTGTATTGGTAAATGCAAGTATATCATCAAAGAATGTATTTATTCCTGGGTATAAATTGTCAATTAACAAAATAATCATTAATGTCGAAGAATATATGTATTTCTGCATTTACACATTTTCCATTAACAAAAATCATTAATGTTGAACAATACATGTATTTCTGCATACAAATGTTCCATTAAAACAAAACATTAATGTCAAAAAGTATATTTCTGCATACACATTTTCCATCAACAAAATAATCCTTAGAGCTTACAATAATGCACAATTGAGCAATTCAATATGGTACCAGTGGCAGCTGGCAGGCAAAATGTTTGGGTGTTCACATCTCAGATGCAGATGACCAACCTCAGTGGTAGAAGTAGGGGCTCAACTACAGGGTATGCAGTGTATGTGACACAGGGGCCCTGAATCAACAGATAAATAAGTAAAAAAATGTTAAGAAAAATTATTCCAATTAGTCATAAATGTCAAAAAAACATTGTTACAAATGCAAAAATAATATTTCCGAAAAATACGTAGCGTAAAATATAGTACTGGTGTTTGTTACTGAACACCGCCACACAATTAGGCTTTTTTGCTAACTGACACACATATCCCTCGCTCTAGCTACGTCAGTAATGACGTCACTTTCAGTCAAAAACGGCACGATAAGTGAAGCGCAAAACATGCACATGAGAAAACGTTAATGTTACAACCACCAGCTACTAACATTACAACCATCAATGATGGCAGTGAGGGACAGGGCAGAGAGACTAGCAGGCAAGCTTCTACAACCACCAATGATGACATCGGGGCGAGCAGAGAGAGCATCCCAGTAAACGTTAGCCGGGATGCAGACTGCAGGGGTCTGCCGGTGCCCGATCCCTCCGATCAATCAGACTGGCCTCTCCCAAGTAATAGAAACGGCTCATTTCATCTAACAATGACAGAGAATGGCCCTGTTAAATGCCCAGATGGCCCATTTCCCAGAGCTTAGAAGAGCAGCAGATAGTTTTCTAAAGCCTACTGTTTCTGGCGGCTAGCGAATGGGGAACGAGTTGAACGCGACTGGCTGATGTTTTCAAAGAAAATAAACAAGATATATTGCTTCTCTAGTAAACTTTTTGGAGGAGCCAAAGTACATGGCAGTTGCTTAGTTAAAGGATATAGCAACTGGCAAAATCTCTCAAGTATACTACAACAGCATGAAACAGGGAATAATCATACAGATGCTTACCTTGCCTGGAAAAATGCATTGACAGTCAATTGCAAAATGCTATCGAAGCGGAGAGGGCGAGATGGAGAGCAATTCTGATGAGTGTTGGACTGCATTATGGTCCTTTGCTGAGATGAATTTACCATTGAGTGGTAAGAATGCTGAATTGGGAAACCCAAGAAATGGCGATTTCCTTGGACTGATTGAACTTTTAGCTCATTACAACACTGCAATGGCTGAATATGTCCAAAAAATTAGGGTGACAAAGGGTGCTCCATCCTATTTGAGTTAGTGCACGCAAAATTAATTTTTAAAGTCCATCTCAGATTGTGTAATTTGTAAAATTAGTGAACAAGTCAGAGCAGTTAAGTATTATGCAGTGGAATTAGACTGCACCCCCGACATCACAAAATGAAAACAAAGTGGCAAAGATTGAGGAATCGTTTGTTGGAGTCATAACTGTTACTGACACAATAGGTAAAGGGCTTGCAGAGACTTTGATGAACACTTTTGACAATCTAGGCATTGATTTAGCAAATTGTCACAGCCAGAGTTATGATAATGGTTCAAACATGAAAGGAATTCATCGTGTTGTACAGGCATTGAGACTCGAAAAGAATCCAGAGGCCTTATTTATGCCTTGTGAGAGCCATAACCTTAACTTGCTGTTATGTGATGTTGCCACCTCAAACAGAGTGTGTTTGAATTCTTTTGGAACCGTACAAAGTCTGTACATAATGTTTTCCTTGTCAGTCAAGGGCTGGGACATTTTGAAAGAATTTGTTGAGATTACATTGAAACCACAGAGCGATACGAGATGGGAAGCAAAATTAGACTCAATTAAAGCTCTGCAATACCATCTCGAAAAAACTACTCGCTTCTAAATCTTTTGTAGTCATTTTTGTATTACTTCAGTATAAATACATGTTAATTTGGATTAATATGTTGTTTTTTTCTGACTTTATGTGAACGAAAAGACACACATTTGCCCGTTTTCCCATTGGAAATAGTGATATTTTGAAATATCACTGTCCTGGTCACAAAAGCAAAGTTTGTGGGGAATAATAGCCTGTTGCAGATCACAGCTCTGCCCTTCAGAAATTGGCAGGGATGGGGTTAATTTCCCCTACCTGCCTGGGTTTATTATGTTCAGGTGGCTGGGGTTGATTAGTTGATTAGGTTAATTAACGATCAATCAGCACCCAGTCACCTGACATAAAAGGAGGCCTCTGCTTCTCATTTGGGAGGAGGGAGCTGAGGAAGTAGGTTGGTGTTTGTGGGTTTTGTGATTTGTGAATTCTACATCCAGTGAAGGCATTGCCCAGCCTGGAAACCTTTATTTTTGTAAGTTTGTTTTTTGTATTGGTTTTTTTTTGTGTTCAAATCCCTTTATTTTGCCCTTGTGCACTTTTATTTTGTGTTTATTTATAATAAAAGTATATTTTTTTGAACTGCAGACTGTCTCTGGGCCTCTATGCACTCGCCAGTCTGTCACATAGCCATTTTCTATACTTTTGAGGCATAAGCCATTATGAAATAACACTACCAAGGAACAAAAATTGTGTTACATAGTGTTATCAAAGGCTTAATGCAGTCACGCATAAGGACGCATATCTATTACCCCGAATTGAAGAATCATTTACTACCCTAAAGAAGGCGGCTTGGTATTCTACCGTGGATTGAGCCAGCAGTTACTAGCAAGTCACAATAGACCCCAGGGATCAAGAAAAGACAGCTTTCACCACCACCCTAGGACTCTATGAGTTTGACCGATTGCCGTTCGGACTGTGCAATGCCCCATCCAACTTCCAATGAATGATGCAGCGTTGTCTGGAGACCAGTTAACTGATTCTTTACTAATATGTCTTAATGATATTATTGTGTATTCTCCTGATTTTGCCACCCAACTTGTCCAATTAGAATAAGTATTTGAGTGACTGGAGTCATTGCTTGAAATTATAACCTGTCAAGTTTTACAGTGACAGGTCAACTACATGGGCCATGTTGTCAGAGCCAAAGGAGTGGCCCCCGGCCTGCTACTGTACGCCAGGTACAGTCATTTCTAGGTTTTGTGGGGTAGTAGAGAAGATTTATTCTGGCCTTCGCCAAAATAGCAGCCCTTTTACAAGGATTATTGGTTGGGACAGCAGCCAAAAAGATGGCGTCTTTAATATGGACACCAGAGTGTCAATAAGCATTTGACCAGCTGAAACTACCCTATCTTGGCATATGCCAACTTTCCCAAGACTTTCGGCTATATACCGATGACAGTTTAAAAGAGTTAGGGACAGTATTGCATTTGGGCCCATTCAATGTTATTTATTAATTCACCCAATAACCTATTAGTGGAGGCTACTGTTGTAGTCATGATTGTCATGTCATCCATTTATACTCGAATTGGTGGAAGTTGCATTCCAGAAGCCAAACAGTCTCCTCCCACTACCCATTTTGACGCCCTGGTAAAAGCAAATGGAGAAATGATACATCTTGCCATTATTCCAATTTCTAGACATGGCCATGTAGTGGTGAATTCTGAAGTTTAAAAACAAAATTGCAAATCTCCGAAGTAGGCTTTGTTATTGTCCTCGGAACACTGAAAAAATCAGTGTGGTACTGAACCATAAGCATTTCCAGGAATGTCACATGGAGCTCCTTCCTCTCCTTTTTAGTTGTTTGAATTTGTTGCCAGATCACTCCAATATGCTATATGTATCCTGGGAAACCTGGAATACCGGCTTTCTGTATTGAAGTGTCAGTGAAGCAGTTCTTCAATTGGTAAGCTGACAATCTCTGAGCAACAATGCTGAAGAAAATCTTGCCTTCCATGTTTAACAGGGAAATAGGGTGAAACTGACCGATACTCGTAGAATCTTTTTCTTTGGGTATAAATCAATCATTCAATTGGAGTCACAGTAAGTGCAATTCCACTATTATTACGTTTTACTTGCACATGAAGTGCTGTGCAATCCTCGAGCCTAAATTCAAATATACATTTTAAACACTCGTGTTACACAGACCCGTTTATATCCCATGTACCAGTAACTATACACCAACATTAACACACAATATACAACACAAAATACACACAGGGGAGGGGCACTTTGCCACATATAACCCTCCTTGTGCAAAGCACACATGGCCTCAATGGCCACCTCCCCCCTTAAAATCTCATTCAAAGTCCTGGGCCAAGAATAGGAACTTTAAGGGGTTGGTGGGCAGCAATGTTGCCAGTAGCCAGGCTGCTACTGGCCATGCTGTCAGCAGATGTGCTGACAGTGAGGCGAATCTCTCCTCCCGCTGTACCACTGGCAGCGGAAATGCTTCCAATTGTGCGGCCGTCAGCAGACATGTTGACAGCTCCCAGACTGACTCCTGGGAAAAACTGCTGGGGTTACTGGTCTCCAGACCTCCCCCAAGATATCCGGCAGCAAAACTGTTGCAGGGGAAGGTGGTCTCCTGACCTCTCCCACCTTCATAGGCGGCAGCTCCCTCTGGGGGGACCCCTGTGGCCAAGCAGAGCTGACGGCAACCCCTGGCGAAGCAGTTCCAGCGACCCCAGGCAAAACAGAGCCGGCAGCCCCAGGCGATGCAGAGCGGCAGGCAACCCCAGGCGATGCGGAGCGGCAGGCTACCCCAGGCGATGCAGAGCGGCAGACAACCCCAGGCAATGTGAGGCATGCATCCTTGGGAGAAGCAAGGCAGGGAGTCAGGACAAGCTGGGGTTCATCGTCTGTTGGTGGAAAGGGACCCAGCAGGCATTCACCCTCTGCTGGTGGACGGGGACCCAGCAGGCATTCACCCTCTGCTGGTAGAGGTGGCAGAGGCATAGGCATCTCCTTCTGCTCTGCTCCTCGCGGTGGATGTGGTGGAGGCAGAGTCAGCACCTGCTGCCTGCTCCTGGTGGTGGAGGTGGCGGAGGCAGAGGAAGCTCCTGCTGCTCTGCTCCTGGTGGTGGAGGTGGCGGAGGCGTGTAGTCTCCTGGCGACGGAGGTGGGAACAGTGTGTAGTCTCCTGGTGAGGGAGGTGGGAGCGGCATATAGTCTACCCTTGTTACAGACGAATGGTGCGGCTCTGCCTCACTTGCAGGGGACTGGTGTGGCTCTTCCTCCTGCTCATGGAGACAGTGGTGGGACCTCTCCATCTGGCGCTGGAAACGGCAGCAACGGCTCCTCTCCCTCTGGCGCTGGAGACGGCTCCTCTCCCTCTGGCTCTGGAGGCAAAACCGGCAGGCATTCTTCCTCTGCTGGTGGAGATGGGAGCTGCAAGTAGTCTCCCTTCAGCCCAGGTAGGCGTGGCTCCTCCCACTTGGAATGCAACCTGCTGTGGCAGTCCCATATCAGCAGCCAAGTAGTTGATCACCACGGCTGCCGGGTTCATGAAGGGCACTGGGTAGAAATGTTGTTCCCAGTGTTCCCAACGTTCCCCATCTCTGGCCCACAGCAGGTCAACAAGCAGTGGGAGGTCCTCCCAGCTCCACTCCGGGTCCGACACCCAGTCCAGCATCTCCTCAGAGGACAGGAAAGGCTATGTCGCCTCCCTCCTGGGCTCTAGTTCCTCCTCTTCATAACTGCGGAAGGAACAGCTTGAAAAGCGATGCCCCTGTTTGCAGAGAGGGCACACCGGCGATGGCTGGTTGTATCGCCCTGGGTTCCTAGCCTTCAGGCTGAACTCCTCTGTGTCCTCCTCCTGCGGTCATTGCTGCTGCTTTCCTCTCCTGCTTCTTCCCATTTCTTTCTTTCTTTATTTTTTTTCCCCACACACACAAAAAAAAATGTCCTTTTTTTCTTTTTTCCCCCAAAAAACTGCGTTCCCTGCTCTGGTCTGCGTCTAGGATGCGCTGGTAATCCCAGTTCTGACAACACGTGTCACAAAGACAGCTGCAGTGGGTGACGTCAGACCAGAAACAGGAACCAGGAAATAAACAACAGAGAGGTGGAGTTGGGTGGAGCTGAGCGACTGGTTTCGCGCAGCATTTAATGAATGAACAGAACAGTAAATAAAAAGGTTGTAACAAACAAAAACACAGGACACGACACTTTCGCCAGATTAAAGAGACAAAAAAAATGAACTACACAGACAAACACGGTGAGCTGATATTTTAACAATTAACTATTATTATTATTATTATTATTATTATTATTATTATTATTATAACCTCCGTCTCCAATCACCAAACACACAATCCCAGGTGAGTGAAAACATGCCTCTTTTATGCAGCTGTACCGAGACTCAATTACTAATGAATCATTCAATTGGAGTCGCGGTACAACTGCACGTGAATTAATGAAGTGCAATTCCCCGTGCTCACATATTATTACATTTTACTTGCACATGAATTGCTGTGCAATCCTCATGCCTAAATACAAATATACATTTTAAACACTCGTGTTACACAGACCCGTTTATATCCTGTGTACCAATGACTATACACCAACATTAACAAACAACATACAACACAAAATACACACAGGGGCGGGGCACTTTGCCACATACTTTCATCAATTTCCACAGGATTTGTAGAACACCAGGGACACTCTTGTACACTCTGTACAGAACTCCATTAGGCCCAGGAGATAATGACACTCTTGCCTTTTTCAAAGCTTGCTCTACTTCTTTTCACTTAGGTGCACAGTCCTCCATTTGGTATTCTGGTGGATTGATAAGTGGGATGTCTGAAGGCTCCTGCCTTTTTGAATCTCTGTGTGTTTCTTCCAGATATCTCTCCAGCTCAGACTTAGTTGCTTTTAGTGTGCCACTTTCTCCCTGGTGAATAACTTCTTTGCAAATTTGAATTGGTTCTTTATAAAAGTTAGTTCTCACACACTGCTTCTTTTTGCAGCATTTCCATAGGTGCTCATCTCTGCACAACGTTGCAAGCTTATCTTTTATGACCCTTTGTAATGATTGAGTGCCTCCTTCAGACTTTGTTCTGCTCTCCTCCATTGCTTCCTCAGCAGCTTCCTTTCTCTAACTAAGTGCTCAGTCTCCTGCTGCTATCTAAACTTTACAGGATTTTTTTTTTTTTTTTAATCAACTCCAAACCTCTCGCTTCCATATGCGTAGATGGTATCCCCAAATTTATCCAGCTTATTTTCAACTGTTCCACCTAACTTTTCCAATGCAAAGCAGAGATCTGTGTTTACTGTGTGCAACGCTGTTTCATCAGAAGCTCTTGACCATTTAACTCCAGTCTTGTGCCCGTTGAGGTTACGCTGGTTCATCTGACCGGGTTTACTAGGATCATTAGGTTCATCCCTAGTTGTGTTTATGCAATTCCTCCTCTCATCTATGACAGGGGTACTGATATCATGCGAACTGTGGTTTGCTTCCTGTCGCTGGATTTCATTTGGCTAACTTGACTGACTTCGTAAAAAGTACTGATCAATTCAAGACCCTTGTTCCTTCTCCCTCAAGCATTTCATTCTCCCTTGATGAATCTTCAAACCCCTAACCATTGTCACTTTGCTTCAGCCACGACACAAACCTGGAGCTCTATGTTTTTACTAACTGCAGATTTTGAGCTAGTCGTTTGCAAAGTACTGCCTGTTTCATTTCTTAAGTCATTAACCATGTTGTCAAAATCTTGAGTCGCTGGGAAAAACATTATTTTAGGGGGTATAAGTGTTCTTATTGACATTTCTTTGTGAAAAATACTGTTTTGTTGATTTTTGTTGTTTGACATAATAAAGAACAACCATTTTAGGTACTTGTCTATGTGGTTCCTATGCATTCCTGGGGTGGTCCGGTGGTCAGTCTGAGATTCACACCCTGGGGGTATAGAAGAGACGGTTATTATAAAAAATATACTTACCTGTAAAGTCATGCAAACATAATCCCTGACATGTGCACAAACCAGACTTCCATTAAAAAAAGTAAAGTAGTCTGAGACTCACCCTGTTTAATACAGATAACAAAAAACACAGAAAAAGAGAGGTGCTTTTTAGGAAAAAAAAACATTATTTATTATTTATAAAAATGATTTTAGCATGGCCAGCTCACATCGGTGTACAATGAAACTTGAACATGTAGGGAACACGGATTTTTTTTTTTAACCCATTGGATAATAAGTAAAGCAATTATGGTCATATATACAAAAGGGACCAAAATAAACAAAAACAAAAAAACAAAAAAAAAAAATTGAAAATTTGCAAACTAAAAAACAAGAAAAAAAGTAGGGAAGTAGGGAAAGTAGGGATCATGTGGCACAAGATGGGACTGTTCACTGTGGCTTGAATTGCATCGCATACACAAACATGAAGAACACATATATTTTTTATTGGAAAATAGGTCCTTGTGCCTTTGATGTCATCATTTCTCTTATTTTGTAAAGATTTTGTGTGAAAATGTTTGTTTAATGCTCTGATGTAGGGCTGTCTTACAGCACAGTACTAACATTGCAAAACACTTGCCCTCACGGCTGACATGGTCATCTACCGGAAATACACAAATAACACCTTGTTTTAAAGCTCTGACTCTCCTCTTTCCAATGTCATATCGCAAGCAGGTCTCTCACAGTGCCTGAATGAAAAGAGTTAAAGGGCCAGGTTGCTGACGGGTTAATTAACAATGGGCAAACCCTATAGAGTTAAAGGAATTAGAATCTAGCGTGACACCCAAGAACTCAGGAGATGTGTAGGGACCAGTTGTTTTCTAAACAGCTAGAGGAATCTCTAATTTTGAGAAAATTGTTGTTGAGAATAGTTAGACTAAGCGGGGGGGGGGCATAGGGAAAATCAATAAGTAGGAAATCATCTAAGAGATGAAGTAGGAAAGGTATGCAATAATTATTCAATACAATCCAACAAAGAGCTTCTGATATGGTGTTGAAAACTTTGGGACTGAACTTTAGAGGAACTAAGAAATATAATTTTCCACACCACTGGACTCCCAAAGGTTGCCATAGATAAGGATCTATTTGCTTTTGAGAGCAATGTCTTTTGACCCGCTATTTTAATTTGCGAAATAGCATTATCAATAGTTGTGTATTAAAGAGAGAAATCTTCATGAGGGATCAAATTGTTGATGCTGGGAGTGGAGTTATGGGGAGCAGAGAAGTCAATTATAAGTCTCTTCTTCCTGATTATTTTCGCTTTACTACGCCTAAGGGGTTAATGTGATATGTAAATGGAGGCATGTCATGATTTCCATTACATGAGAATAGATGTTAAAACGTCACGCTGATTTGAACTTGGCTCTCGCCAAGATAAGCACCAAGACGTAGCTTTACAGTCAACTAATATGATCGATCTGCATCTCTATCCATTTGTGTTTCTTTCCATCTGATGATGTAGATATCCTTCTGCCTGGTGTTGATGGCTGAAGTGTAATGCTCGCTCCAGGGATCAGCTTTTTTTGCCTCCTCAGCTCATCAGCACACACAACGGCTGCGATGCTGGCTCTGGGGATCAACCACAGTGTGGTCTCCCCAGCGCATCAACATGACAACTGTTTGGATTGAGCTAAGTAGGGTACACTTCTGGGGTCATCAAGTGGGCACCTTCCATCTTCGGTATTTCCTTGACTAGCTCACAACACCTCAAGAAGGCTCAACAGTGATTCTGGCATCCCAGCATCACCCCCCTCCATCCCCCACTCAACTCAGCCCAGCTTACTTACCCATACATCAGCGTTGCTTTCTTTCTATTGTGCTTGAATTCCCCAGGCAGAATCTTTCCGTCTCAGCCACAGCCAGTTGCTGCTCCTTTCTGCTGCTTCACTGTGCAATGCAACTACTGGTCACTGAACCCGACATTTCTGAGAATCTGGGTTGTAGAGTGTGCCACAAATCCTCGACAACTCACCTCCACTGGTTAAACCCAGACTCCCCATCCTTGCTGTTCCACTTCAGCAGCTAGTTGAGCATACCGAAGTTTCTTCCTCTCATACGTTTCATCCACAGCATCCTCCCATGCCACTGTTAACCATATGAACAAGGTGTGCTGATCCAGACCACATGTCTGGTCGAAGAATACTGGTGGCAATCTCAGGTGGAAAAATAAGCCGTTGACCAACATCTGCCAGCATGTTCCATTCTCTAGCATCTTCCAGTTGTCCTGGACAAGGCTTGGTTTTAACACCTTTTCTTGTTGGTTGCTCTCCTGGACGGAGGAATATTTTCTTTTGTTTGTAATGCTTTGATAAAACTGGTGGCAACTTATTGGTCAGGTTACACTTGTCTTCCAATGCTAAGGCCAAACATCGCAGCATGTGGTTATGGCGCCAAGTAAACCGTCCTTGGCTAAGACTCACCTTACACCCTGTCAAAATGTGCCTTAATGTTGCAGGTGATGAACAGAAAGGACATGAGGGATACTCACCTACCAAGAGGTTAAAGTTCAGTGATGATGGTAAAACATCATTTATTGATCTGATGAGTAAACTGATCCTGCTCTGTTTCATTGTCCTTATGTCTTTCCAGCTGATCTTGTGTTTTTCAACACTCTCCCATCTCATCTATTCTCCCTGCTTGGCCTGGGAAATGGCCTTTACACACCTGATCCTCTCCTCTTGCTTTTGCACCTCGTTGACTACCAGCCTTGTGCTGGGGTTGCCTTGTTCCATGTAGGAGGATCTAAACTGAGACCTAGATCCCCTCTTCAATGCTGAACTTGTCCCATAATATAACCAATTCGAAGGGCAGCCGTAGCATCTTCCACAGCTGTCTTTGCCACCCACGTTCTTCCAGTTTTCAACACTGCTGCCTCCCTTACACATTTGTTGTGTGAATCTACTAATGTCATTTCCAGTAGGACCTTTGCGCACTTAAACTCCTTGGTTAGAGCAGAGACTGGTAGCTACAGTATTCCTTTACCATAAAGTCCCACTCTGCTGAGGCAACATGGGACTCATAACCATTTCCTGACATATGAACTGATTAAAGCTTCCAGCTTCTTAACTGTTGCCAAGGAAACCTCATACACAGTCAGTGGCCACAACAGACTTGGCAGTAGACCAAACTGAAAGCACCAGAGTTTCAGTTTGCCCAGTAAAGCACTGCTGTCTATGCTCTTCAACCCTTCCACTGCTTGTTGTCTAACTTCTCCCACACAAACTGTGTCCTTTACATCCCCGTTGTACCATCTCCCAAGACTTTTCACTGGCTTCTCAGACACTGTTGGTATTGCCTCAATTCAGAAACATTGAGAATTTTGAAGATGTGAGGATTTGAGTCCTTGGGTGTAACAGAGAGTTCTGTGCAGTCATCTGTTCTGCTGCTAACACTAGCTAGGGAGTTAATAAGCAAAGAGACTAAATTAATATCTGCACCTGAAAGTATTTGATGGCGTAGAGAAAAAGAAACAGGCCTTTGAGGATAAGTGTGTTATCAGAGAGAGGCAGAGAACAGCAGAGCTGAGAGTAAATCCAGTGGAAACAGTGGAAGGAATAACAGCGTGACTGGAAAGGGACTGGTGAACAACGAGGGGTGGCTGGACACCCGCAGTAGACTTAAGAGAAGGAAGGTTGGAATGATAATAGCAATGGGGGAAGATAGGAGCAGTATAAGCGGCAGGGGCCTCAAACCTGTGGGTAGGACGTCTGGTAGATGAGGGGCCAACTGTATCTCTTGTGAGAGTGCAAACACAGAGATGTGATCTGCTGGAGCCTGATGGACGCCTGAAGATTAATTGAGAGTTTGGGCTCTTGAGACGCACAACCTGTGTGATAGGACTCCTGAGTGCCATGCTATATTGGGGACTGGACTGCCTGGGTTGAAAATTGAATTGCGGGGGCAGCTGGACGTCCACAGTGGATGGATGAGTTTGCTGGTCAACTAAAGCATCCAATAGGGAGGATAGGATGCCTGGCTGAACAAGGGCAAGTCTTCCTTGCGAGCAGGTGAGTTAAATGAACTGTTTTTTTTTTTTGGTTTTATTTACGGAGAAATTGTTGGAGCTTTGGAATAGACCAGTTCTTAATGCCAGGAGCTGCTGATTTATGGTTAGCGATATAAGAGCTGCGACAAACTGGAGTAGAAGGAGATGCCTGATGAGCTGACTGAGAAGTACAGGCTTGTGCAGAGTTGTAGTTGCAGAGAGAGGCTGAGAATGATGGGGTTGGGTTCACAGCAGAGCCTTCCCAATATACCATATTCAATACCAAGTAGGTTCCATTAAATCGATTGTTATGTGAACTTATCTGTGCTACAACTAGTTTGTTCCACATGCAGTTGGTGCCAAAGCAGAGATCTTGGGACATTTGACCAACTATGTTATGATTCTCTAGGATTGGTGCTATTATGAGCATGTTCCAATTAGAATAACCCATTTTCAATAGTAAAACCTTTAATAAACATAATTAAACTTTGCAGTAGATACCCCAATAGAGACCCCTAAAAAAAAAAAAAAAAAATGATGCTGTACATAAGGCTGTTTGAAAAGAATAAATTACCTGACAAGCCGTGGTTTGTGACATGTTTGGAGTATCAGAATTGCATTCTGTTTAAGATTCAAGCTTTACGTTTCTGTTAAAACTGTAGATGCAGATTTTAACTAACTTGTATGTAAATGATTTATCTGATTTAGCACACTTTCAGGAAAGACTAAATCTGCAAAGCTCCAATTTTCAAACTGTTAGTTTTTTATTTTTGATATGCCTGCATTTAATTTCCCCAGGGTTTTCTCATTTTGGTGGATGCTGTTCCTTCCATTTTCTTTTTTTTCAGCTTGGTAACATACAAACATTAAACAATTCACCTAATTTAATAAAGCTGAAATGGATTTTCCCTGTGTCTTTGCAAAAACCCTCTAACACGTAGTCTGTAGTGAATTAAATAAATAAAGATCCATATTGTTTTGCCTATTCATTACCTTTGATAATGGCAAATGTAACCAAAAAAGTTGAAGTGTCGCTGCTTGATGGACAGGAGAACGAGACTGGAAGGTTGGGAATGAGATGCCCAGCAGGTGTGCAGGATTTATGTACATACAGACTCACACAAACTCACAGGAACCTAACATGACACTACCAGTAATGACCTGGCGTACAAAGACTATAGAAAAAGTTGCTGTTACGTGGCAAGCGCTGTTTACACACCTGTCTGCCTTATACTGGGTGGGATCTACTATCCTGAAACTTACTCCCTGTCCCTCGGGCAGTTCAGCCAACCTTGGAATATAAACAAAATCACTGGCCATTGCGGCTTCCTTCACCTGGGACAAACCTACGACGTCCTCTCGCTTTGTTTCCTGAAACCCAGTCTTTCGGCAGCACAGATGGACCGGTGCATCGGCAGCAGCATCGATCTGACCCCCATGGCTTTTCACCAGCCCTGAGGTTTTTTATTCATTACGCTCTGCTGGAACAGCCCCCCCCCCCCTTCTGCTGGATAGGAGTCAGCAGCTGGTAATCACACATGCTGCTTCTTCCCATATCCAAACACAGCAGGCAGGCTGCTCCATCAGAGGGTCAGGTTCCCCTATTACACACATTAACCTCACAATTATTTATACAAAACAACATTAGTTACATTCCTATTATTTAAAGTAAATACCCACAGAAATCCTCTTCTCATATGCAGGGCTTCCACCCTGCTTTAGTCACTAAATCATGTTTTTCCTTTAGAATCACAACATACTTAAAAGAGACAACAACTAGGATTCTATAGGCTCAGCTAATCAAAGGTGGACCAGCACAGAAAAGAATGTATCAACATCGGTGCAAAACCACTCAGAATTAATATAAATATAAAAAATATATGGCAAGGTAGAACATAAATTAAACCACATTTAAAGCTTCATATAAGATTTAACATTAATATGAATTATATATCATTTGTAATATATATTATTTATCCATGAGGTCTATTTTGATATACACAATGGCAAACTACAACAATACAGCAATAGCAATATAAACACACAGACAATTCTTTAAACAAATACAATTGGTACTTTATTAGTTTTAATCAGATTTTTTTTTGTACAGCCAGGCAAGAAATGTGCTTAATGATTTTAATTGATTGATTTTCTTTATTTTTATGTCATACAGCACCTTATGTGTCAAGTGAGCTACTCTACAAATTATTGGAAAAGACTCTGGAAAAGTAAACAACAAAGAAGCCACAAAGAAGCATTTTAAAACAATTAGGTGCCATCAGCCAATCAGCTTCCTGTCTAGCAGCCATATATCAAACAGTAAATGGCCACTGCTACATCACAGCATCAACTGTGATTCAAATTTGAAATCAATTCACGCATGTATTGGCTCTCTCATTTTGACTTTCCTTAATGAAAGCTCAGTTCACATCTATTGGACAGCAAATACTAAACACAAAATTGGTCCAAATGTATTTTATTATCCACCAAAACCAGCTGGTCAATACTTTGCACCGACGGAAGCAGCCAGTTCTGTGCCTGCAACTGGTGAATCAACCAATCACAGCCTTGCAACTTGACTGGAGCTCAGCACCTCCCAAAACAACAAACTGAGACATGGACAGTTCAGTAATATTGACCATTCAGATATCTGGTACTGTCTAGATGAACTGTAATTTTTTTTTTTTTCTCTCATTATGTATCTGATCCTTTAATAACATTTTTGGTATTCTTTTCCTAAAGCGGTAGGGTACCTAACAAATCAGTACAAGTTCAAGGTAAATTTAAATTTACTCTAAGTGCTGTTTTAAAGCAAATAATGACAAAAATAATTTCTAATAGTGATAGTGCCTCGATGAAGGTCCTACTGTGTGATAGTTGACCAGGACTTTCAATAGCACCCTCGCCTTTGGCTCAAGACACATAATTTGAGTCACGGTCAACTACCACACAGTAGAGCTTTCATCGAAGGGCATTATCATTTAAATATATTAGGGTTCAAGCATCTGCTCTTACAATGGGGTTAATGGCCCTTAAAAGAAAACTAAACAAAACCCTTCCTCTGGGAGAGATAAACTAAACTTATAAGGAGGCATGTTCAAATCAAACCCATCCTACATTATACAGCTTGCTCCTTTTACCCCTGCCAAGAATTTAAAACTTTTAAGACCCTGTTTTGCAACTTGTATTCCCTGGTAGTCCCCCAATTCTATTTTTTCTGCTGCTTTACCTAGATTGGTGCAGTAAAAAACCTCACTGTATAAATGGGTAATTGTGTGTCACAATTGTAAGTTGGCCTGGATAAGTGTTTCTGCAAAAATAATAATATGAATGCCTGGTTAGTATTTGGTTGGAAGACTGCCTTGCAATTCCAGATACTTTGAAGTTTTACTCAGTGGTGTACATCAAGCGTATATGCAGAAAAACAGCATTTCCCCAGTTTGAATTTTGGCAATATATCGTTTACCCACTTTTCATATAAGTTTACTCACCTCTACTCTCCTGTGATTTTGAAAATCCTGTGTTAAATATATTTTAACGGCGAGCGTCTGTTCAGAGAATGCGAGCGGAGTGAAGCGGTGACAGTTCCGCTCACCACTCATAATAGTATCCTTTGCTCTTTCTTTCATTCCGCTCAGGTCCCCTGCTCCAGGAAAAATGGTATTAAAATGTAAATATATAATAAAAAGAAAATAAACTAGCTGTTTTTCCACATCATGTTGCTGATTGCAGATGAAAAGATGTAGGGCCCGATTTTCGAAAGGTTTGGGCACCGCGCAGAGGGGTATGTGCTTTGCAAATGGTCATTGTGCTGAAATTGTGCCAAGTTGCCATATTCGAAACGTCCTTTTGCGCATCACAATCCATTCTGCGCTGTGTAGAAATAAAACGTATGCATCGCGCAATATGGAGGAGTGGCTGACAATATGCATGATCCTGGTATATTCAAAGGTATGCGCCAAGCAAAAAAACAGGTTTGTGATGCGCAGAATAAGGATTATAAAAGGACTGCGTTAACTCTGTGCACACTACCCTTCCAGCACTGACTACAAACAGGCAACAATGGGAAACGTGGGTAGCATGCAGTGTGTCCGTCGACGTGTGGATGCAAATGATGCAAGGCACACCCAGCATCAGCAACCCCGACATAGGCGAAGATATGCTGAAAGGGTGTACCAGCCTCGGAACACATATGAGGAGCTCAGCAATGAACAAGTCCTGTCCAGGTATCGCCTCGACCAAGACATGCTGACTCATCTATGTCACATGCTGCATGATGACTTGGCCAGAACAAACCCGCACAGTCATGCCTCGACAGGTTCATAACAGCATTGCTGCAACGTGCTGAGGAACATATTAAATTCCCCAGTACCAGAGCAAACAGGGAGGAGATAACGTTTATGAGGTCGCGCACCTGCCGCGTGTGTTAGGTGCAATTGACTGCACCCATATTGCTATCCGGGCACCTGTTCCAGTTGTCCTGTTCTATCAGGATTCCAGTTGTATTCGGAATAGTGGGAAATTTGAATAGCTATAACATGCCATGTAAACAGGGTATTCCAAATGAATCTGTCCGTATTCTGGATACCAGATTCCGAAAACCTGATACCGAATACCCACTTAGTATTAAGATACTATCGGAATATTAGGCCTTCTAGACACATTATTGAGAAAACCAGTTTTTGTCTAGAAACACGAGTCATCATTTTATAATCTATAGTATATAAGATGACAGCTTGTGTGCCCAACAAAGCCTTTGTAAAAACTGTGCACAAATATATTAGTACTTGTATGACCCCAAACTGGTTGCCGACTGTGCAATATCTTCCTTTTTTTTTCTTAGTAGATCAACAGTCAATACCTGGAGATATATATATATATATATATATATATATATATATATATATATATATATATAGAGAGATATAGAGAGAGAGAGAGAGAGAGAGAGAGAGAGAGAGAGAGAGAGAGAGAGAGAGAGAGAGAGAGAGAGATTCCTTTATTTAACTAGGTAGTCACGTTGAAAGTAAAACCTCTTTTACGAGTGAGACCTAGCCAAGCAGGTAGCAGCAAGTCAATTGGACAACAAGAACAAATGCACAATAAAATACAATTAAGACACAGGCAAATCACATTTAAAACAATAATCAAAATACACAAAAGTAGTCAACTATGTATAACAATTACAACTCTCAGTCACGAAATCATGCAGTTTTTTTTACTCTTAAATTAACTCTTGCAGTAAAGATATCTGGGTCTGCAGCTTTAGTTTGGACTGGAACTCATTCCGGGACCATGGGGCATAATAAGCAAAGGATCATTTACCAGCCTCAGTACGCACATTTGGGATTTTAAAATGCAAAAAAGAATGAGATCTGAGGCTATGGTTACTATGGGAAGCTATAAGGTACTCATTTAAATAAGAGGGTAATTTACATTGTATAGCCTTACAGTGTATACCAGAATATACCAGTGATACCACATCTGCACACATCGGATGGGTGGATCAGTTATGTGTTTTATCACTGTATTGATATGATGGACACCAGTAGTGTGTTTACATATGCAGTTATATGTGTTCTTCACTGCTCCACAGGCATATTGGCGTCCAACGTGTACCATCAAAGTATGGAAATGAAGATTGAGAAAAGGATGAAGAGGGGATGGGGGTCCTGCCTGTTATCTCTGCTGTGAGTTGCCACATATGTGTAAATTAATTGTATAGATACGTCATACACCCATCTTGTGGCTCATTGCTTTATTTGGCTATTCCATAGGTTGCTGCGCATTACGGGTGCAGCTGCAGTTCGGCAAGAGCCAAACGCCGACAGGGCACTCTTGCTGTGAAAGGCATGCTAACATTTTCCTAAAGCCAGACCGGTGATACGACCAACCAATCAAAGACTCGTATTTTCTCTGTAGCATTCCAATCATAAGTTAGCTGAGGTGGGACAAACAGTTCTGTTAACTATAATTTTTGTCCGTTTTTATGCAGCTGTCCAGTCTGGTGAATGTCGGTTTTGCTAATTGTACAGAGACATCTATTGAGAAATCATAGTAGACTCCAATTAATATTTCAGGAGCGTATTTAGAATTAATTATTATTCTTACAAATAAAATGGCATAATGAAAAAATCCATTCCGGCGACACTCAAAACCTTACAAACTGGGTTTAATCATGATGTTCAAATGGGTGAGTAGAACGAATAATATAACCCATTTCTGTGTATTGTGTATATAAAAATGCTTGATTGATGTTTACTTTGCAGGTAAATGAACTCGTTAAATTTACAAATTAGAGACTGAGTTACCACAGTAGACTTTGTCACGGAACGACTTGAATAAAAAAATAAATTTTAAATAAATTTAGAAAAAAAAAAAAAAAACAGACAGTATCCAAAGCCTTTTTTGTTTTTTTTACTTCAAAAACATACAGCTATGTCAGATCAGCAGGCCTTTAAATAAACCTACATAGTTTTTCCTTGTGATACAATACTGTCCGTATTCAATAAAACAGTGGCGTTATCAGTTCATTAATTTAAAAACATTAAACTTATGATACTATGCGCCTAGCTCGGGTAAGCACATTGGTGTATCTGAATGGTCCTGTATGTATATTGTGTGGTCTCGTCTGCCGTCATATCGGTACATACTGTGGTGACACCACTGTGGTTACTATTGTCGAGGTAATTGCCATTGCGGTAACGGTACCATCCCTCCAGTTAGTATTAATCATAATTTTAGATTTTCATAATAAAGATCGCCCATTTATTTTTATTAAATCAGTTACACGTTTAATAAAAAAAAAAAAAAAAAAAAAAAAACTTTACTCCGAAGTGATTGGCAGTTTAAAATGGGAAGATCTAAGTTTCATGCAAAGAAGCAGTCCTCCTAAAAAACAGGCCCCTCCCTGTCTGACATGTGGGGTGTTGTCATCATGTAGACGTGGCACCGATGCAGCCGCAGGTGAGCCACATCAGCTGTGCACTAAGTCTGCCCAGCAAATATGTAAATGAGTCATTTTTAAAGCGTGATTTATCAACCTAGCAAAGACTGAATAAAAACCACCAGGTGCCAGTAAAAACATCCACGCATCTTAATCCAACCCCTCTATCTCCAAGGCAACAAAAGGTTGGTTAATAATTCAAAAACGTATGTTTACATGACACCTAGACCTACCAATCGTGTAATTTTTGTGTTGTTTGCAGGTGGTTATGGTGTTACAAAAGCGTCCCAAATATTTAAATTGAGTTTTTTTTTAATGTTCTGATTGGGGGATTTTTTCCAGACAAAGGGGATTAAAACCTTAAAAGGTTCTGTGCTCTTTTAAAAAAGTTTTGATTGTGTACTATATTGTTCCTTTTGTGGCCAGTCCAAAGTAAAGAGCGTACCCCCCTGGTGCAAGAAACACCATTTAATTGTCTATTAATCTCATACCTTGACCCAAGTAAAAATATAAATAAATAAATAAATAAATCCCCAGCTATAACCAGCAAAGAAAAACGGCGACATACAATGCTCAGAGAAGTTATCTAATTGAATTCGAAGAAGCTTTCTCATTATTGTTTGGTACTGAAAAAATGTGTACATTTCAAACTTTGCATATGATTCGTATCAAAGTAACTTTCTACAGGGCTATAAGGCAACAAAAGGTGAAAATTTTCCCCTGACTAAAGATGTCATTAGCAAAGGGGGCCCGTTGTACTAACGAGGTCAAACAATAGGTCATGTTTTACTAAACATTTTAAAACTAATTAACAAACAGTTACAATAATGAACACTATTGTATAACATAACACAATATTCATAATAAAGGTGAGTTCTTATCTATTAACAGTAACACGTTTAAAGCTTGGGACTCGCTGTTTGTATACTGGTTGCATTATCATCAGCATATTTTAAGTGATTGAAAGCTGAAATTACTTTTTTAAAAACACACTTTTCTTATACCAACACAGCATTGGTGAGTGATAATCACTTTGTTTGAAAACCAAGCTTTCACTGATAATAGGTGCACAGGCGATGATTCCGTGAGTGCTCCGGGGCTCAAGCACCAATAGGAAAACAAGGTTCTGCACAGTGCAAATAAATCACCTGATCAAATTATAGTGTGGATGTTTCACAAACAGAACTGTTATTGCAGCGTTTAAAAATATAAACTTCATTTATACAAAGTTTCCCAGCTTTCTTGAAAAGATCTGCAGATCCATTGTTTTTCTTTTGTATTTGTTTTGCTCAGCTCCCCCCGCTCCATATACAATTGGCTCGCTCCGCTACGCTCACACTCTGGGCGTTCCTGCACTGATGTTGTTCCTGAGACTGACAGCTGAGACCTCAGTCAGAACTGTGGCGAGAGTAGGGAGGTGTGGCCACTGGACAGCATGTTCTTTGCGTATGTGTGTCTCTTCTTGCAGTGGGTGCTACTGGAAAATGGGTGCATGCAAATGATGCACTCATTGAAATCAAACCATGGCCAAGAAAGGCAAAGGACATGGATATGACCTTTTATGAAGAGATCTAATGCTTTACAAATGCCTTACATTGGCCTCAGTTCATAACACATTGTGTCAAAGTGGTTAATAGTGTGCAGGTGCAGGTGATCAAAGAACAGACAGACAATTGTAATCCAGGGGAAAAAGGTTTGTTTTGTTTAATTCCTTATGTCCAGTGCCTGGCGACAAAACAAACAGTAAATAATAATGCTGGTAAGTAATACAGCAGCGTGTATTACTTACATTTATAATCCCTGGGCTGGTCCTGAAATAATAGTCCTGTTATTGTATCCCCACATTAAACACAAAACACATACACAAGTCTGTTTAGTGTGTGAATTAGTGATTGTGGTACAATACAGTTTGTGCTGGCCTCTGGCAACAACTCCGGAATGTGTTAGCTGGCTAGTAATTTACAAGCACAGACGATTACTAATATACTCACTAATATTCTTAAAACACACATTTATTACAGCAGTGGTTACTGCTTCTCTCTCGGTCCTTCAGGTTCAAGTTCAAAAACCAAGCGAAGGAACTGATTACGAGACTCTGCCCCCCTTTATATGCTGTCACGCATGACCCCTTGGTAAACGAATGCAGCTGCCTTTACAATCTGCGGCTGCCTCATTGCTTCCCTTCCAGGTCGATACGTTCTTGCAACAGAGTCTCGCCTTTTTCCAGACTGACTGACTTCCCGACACAGGGAAAGAACTGTCAGGCCAGCTCATCAAAAAAACTCTGTCCTCGCTTAGTACCCTCACAGGACGGGAGGGAGATTTACATTCAGGGATCATTGTATTTCTGTCACATATCGCACCGCTCAGAGTAGAGCTGAAGGAACACTCGGCTGAATCTATCATTCCCATTATTCTACCCTCCTGGGAAAAATATTTCCCAGCACAATGTACAATGTGGTACATGAAGGGTTGCAATGCCAATCAACACCGAGTTATCTGGGCATTGCTATACTTCATTGTGCTTAACCACTTGAATGGGGCATGGTCTGTGACAAGATCAAATGAATGCCCCAGCAGGTAGTTTCGTAAAGAGTGAGTAGCCCATTTGATGGCTAAACACTCCTTTTCGATTACAGAGTAGTTGAGCTCCCAAGGTAGCATCTTTTTGCTGAGATACTCAGTCTACCTTTTGGGGCAAGACTGCACCCAAACTCACGTCCGACACATCGTCAAAAAAACTCTGTCCTTGCTTAGTACCCTCACAGGTCGGGAGGGAAATTTACAACCAAGGTTCATTGTATTTCTGTCATACACCTCTATAACAATGTTTTTTTTTCAGCATTAAAATGTGTTAGTATACTACCCTTTAGCACTGACATGCATATGTACCTTTTTAACCATCCATAACATTGTAGTTTTGTACCTACGTAAATATAAATATATTAATACCTACCAAAATAGACATATTGTTTTCATGGATGTACATCATCGATGTACATTTGCAACTAGACTACCTACAAGACTACAATGTTTACTCTTTCAATACTGTCCAAAAGTCCCTTCTACCATTATTTTACTTTACAATATTTTCTTATTTCTGTTATATTACTCTACTTATTACTCTCTTGTCTGTCTATTTACCGTAGACATTCTCGAATAGCTTTCCCTCATTTTATTTATTATTCCATGAAGTAAAAAAAGAAGTGATATCTATAACACAAACATTGTCAATGTAAAAAAACAAGTTTGAAAAACACAACAGCTGTTTTAAAGTGGTGATATCAAACACAAAATCCCAAGTTAGGAGAAGCAATTTGGGCAACCTGGTCAAGCATCAAGCAAATAGGCACAATTGGAAAGGTGCTGGGGCCCAACATTCATACAATTGTTGCTTCTAACTTCTTCTTTTAATAGCTCCACTTTACACTGAAATGCTCTTTGTACAACTTCAAGGGGATTGTGACCATTCCCTTATCAGCCCAAAAGACACATCTGCAACAAAAAAAACATTGACAATGCACAACCAAATAAAATGCGCCAACACCCCAGCCCTGGATCTGCAATGCCTGCCCCATCAACTGTCACTTCCCATACACTTACCTTGCATTCTCATTGTCCCTTGCACTCATTGCCATTATTGGTCTTGTTCATCATCTTCATTGTTGGATATATATTGCTTCATGCTCTTTCAGGTATTCTTGTATGTATGGGCTAAATGTCTGTCCATGTGTGCCCTGATCTAACTGTGCCTTACCTGCATGTTGTCCGTGTGTCTTCCCAAAGCATACTTGTCTTCGCCTGTGATGACGGCTCTCCCATTCCCTGTCTGTCTTTCTCTCTGTAGCAGTGCTTATAAGGATATTGATGCTTCACAAGGTTGCCCCAATTGCTTCTCTTAACTTGGGCATTTGTGTTTGACTTCACCACTTTAAACGGCTGTTGCGTTTTTCTAACTTGTTTTTTTTACATTGACATTTTTGTTATAGATAAGTGCATTGCCAGGTTTACCCACACCACCCTTATAATTGTCTTGATATATACTGGAACATGTTAACCTTAAGACTAAGCTCTGTACAGGCCTGTGTTGAAATAGCTTATGTTACCAAACAGGATTAATCATTGCTGTATGATAAATATATGTTTCTATTTCAGTGATAAAGCTTAATGTTTCCCATTAAAGGTGATACTAGTTATGAAATATAACAATCCAGTCATCGCTGACGACTATTGAATTTTTTCATAGAGGATGATCTTTTAATTAGTAACTTGAAGTCAAAGTGAAATCTGCTATGACATCTGGCCCCATCATAGTTTAAATATTCGTAACTTCCCTACTGTTCAGCTGGAGACACCAATGATAGGTACCGTACTGATCCCCAGCACCCTGAATAAATGACTACATTCCAGAGACATAAACAAGGCAAAACAAAATTGATAAAAGTCATTGTAGCCTAAAGAAAGTAGCATTTGTTTTTTCCTAGATAACTTTTTTCCCTTCATGTCTGTTGCCATATCTCACCCTTTCTACAAGCAAGACTGTATGTTGAGTCCAAGTCCATTATTGTAAGAGCTTACTTCATTGACTACAATGGTATACTGTACCTAACAAGTGCAAGAAAATGAATTTTTTACACAATTCAAATACAACAATCAGTCAGAATGGGGAACAAATAATCTGGCAGACAAAAAAAAAAAAGGCAAATAAGTCACACATCATACAGCAGAACCGCAAAGCCACAATGTAACCAGTCAACCCAAACATGAGCCTCACCAAACTGCTTATCCTTATCTGAAACAATGCTTGGACCTTTTATTGCCATTTGGGAGACGAATTTTGAAAGACATCATATAAGATGGGATATTCTTGATGGGTTTGTAAGATTGAGATTCTTCTTTGGATAATCTAATGCTAAACCACAAAGATGCTGACGAGACCTAATCATTTTTTGTATTCCATTGCAGTAGTGGACCAATACTGTCTATTGTAAATTAATTAAATTTTATTGAGAAAAAATTGCATGCTAGTTGTTTTTATTGTTATTTTGCTTAACTGTATATTTCCTTTTTATCAGATGTTTGTAATCTATCAGCAGTGTGGAAATATTGAAAGTAAGGCAATTCACTGTGCAAAACATGATGTATAAATTAGCTAAGTATTTTTAAAGTGGTCTGCTTTGTCACGTTTGCAACCATTTATCTTCTGTAAGTTACTTTGTTAATTACTGAAAAGTGTATCGTGCATTGTTTTACATACAGTATAGCTATTTAGAAATAAGGAAAGATTTTTAACTTAAAAAATGTACCCTTTATTTAGAGGGGGGAACAGCCCATAGCCCATATTTTATGTCTCCTAGTTCTCTTTTTTTTCTCCTGAGATGAAAACTAGTAGAAATCTCAACTAAGGCTCCTTATGTGTTAAATAACAGATCTCAGACAGTTCTCTTGATAATCTCACTGTCTCGGTATCTCCAAGAACAGCTCGGACAATTCTCTCCATAATCTGTGTCAAAATTCTACACTCTAATCCTTATGACATATAAATTATAATTTACTGTTACTGCCCTAACTTCTTTGATTTGAGTCCCCATGCATGCATATTTATTTATTTTAGTAGACTAAAGTAGGTTTTTTTCACCTACAAATATATTTTTCATTATGTGATTTCTCACTGGACACTACGGCTTTAAGGTTAATGTTTTTTTTTTTTTTTGTGAAACGATTTGAAATGACAAAACAGTGGACATACTGCAGCAGCTTTGCATTGGTTTACACTTTTGACATTACAATTTAACTGCACTTATTGATTTTGTGTGCTCTATCTTTTGGATTTTTGCTTGCCTGATTGTAGTAATCCATCTACCTATATGTTCAAAAAAATAAATAAATACTGCAGTAATGAGCGTGTAATTTTGAAAACTGGTTTTGTTGTTTAGCCTGAGTCATTGGTAGTACGGGTTTGCTATAAAAGGTTTTTCTTTGTTTTGTTGTTGTTTTTTTAAATTTATGGATTATTCTATGTGTTCATTTCCACAAAAATCACAAATCCACCTTTCTGTAAACAAACGTACATTTACTTTCAGATTTTCTTTTATGTCATTTCTGCGTTTTGAGTTTTTGCCTTCCGAGTATTTTTCAGTGAAAGACAAATATAACGATGTAATGAAATTTATTTTAAAAATAAAGCTATAATTAGAATAGTAAATCATTATGTATTAAGCTTACAGATGTTTTGACATTACATGAAAACCGATTATACAAAATTTAAAAAAATGTATTACTAATAAATTATGAGTTACTTTTTAAAACACCTATTATTCTATGAGAAATCCAAGGTAGTGCGAGCCTTTTTTTCTTTCTTATATTATTATTGGATACAGGAAACATTTTATTTAATTTTAGCAGATTATAAATAAAGTTTTTGCCTGAATTGATTAGCAGCAGGGGACTTTCTTCATGAGCTTCGGAACAGCTGCCGTCCATTGTAGTGACGTATGAAGATATCGCGCAACTTTGAACTAGCAGTTGAAATTCAAAGTTTTTCTGGCGGCACCACATTTTCCGTTGTTTGCTGAGGCAGTTGAAGCCTGAAAAGGCACAACCTGATTACAGTGCAAAGTGAAACCAAATGAAGTGAAGTACACAGGAGCATTTACTGCATTTCTGGGTGTGCGCTGTTTTGGCGGCAAGTTTGAAAGGGTTGGTTTAGTTAATAATCTGGGTTCTACTGTACATGGAGCAGTTAGTTATTGTGACATAATCAAAGCAGAAAAAAATATCCAAGAATCACGCAGAACACCAAATATGATATACAATAAGTAAGAAATGAAATGACAGGAAAATGCAAACGGTATAAATTACTTCTTTATCTGCCAAATCTTTCTTGAAGCCACTATATGAAGAAAAAAAAAATCAGTTTATATTAATTAAAGCCAATATGTAGTTTACATGAGAATATAACTTAACTTTTGAGACAATGCTGTTTTTGATATACAAATACACACAAATAGACAACGCAAAGAAATTACTAATTTTTAACATGAATAGTTTGAAATTAATGTTATATGTATTGTGCAATTTCCTGTTGTTGTTTTGACTTCGATTGTAATTGCCATGCTAATCATTATTAAAGTCAGCATGAAGTGTGGCGGGGAAGCCAATTTATGATGCACAGTGATCAAAAGCCTTTTGGTGAACCCTTGTGCACTGCAGCAATGATATACTTCCCCAACTCGTTTCCTTCCTAACACTATGCCCTATATAAGTGTCGCTCTGTCTCAAAGACTAGCCACGTTTTTCATCTTGCCTGACAACTTCAGGGAGATAATTTAAATTAATAATTGGTTTAACATAAACGAAGCCCTTTTCATTGGTTAATATACAGTATAATGACATGATTGAAATTATTTTGATTGGTTCTTTTAACTAAGAAAAATGCATTTTGACACTTGTTTTAAAAGCTTAGAGCAAGCTTCATTTTTTTGTAAAAATCTTGACAAAGAACAATACATAATCCAAACATTTAGTATTCTACAGTCAAAAGTGTTTATTTTCTGCATAATCTATGCAGAATAAAATTAAGTTTTGTTAAATATATAGTGAAATATATTGTTTGCTGTTTTTCTTGAAACTAAAAATAAGAATGATTTTTACCTTTATTACAGTGCATATTCATTATTTTGCATAGTTTATGCAGGAGGGTAAATACTGTAGAGAGATTTAAAGGCCCAGTGTCACAAAAATATCATTATTACAGACTGATATATGTTCAGGATTTGTTGCTCAAGGTCTGAAGGCATTTGTGAAGTGTACAGCATGGCAGCATCACATATTTTTATTTTTTCAAAGAAACAAAATAAATGTATATATTTGTTTAATGTTGGTTTATGTGGAAAGATGGTGAACACAGATGTGAAGATTGTGTGAAGATTTAGTTTTTGTGAGCAAGAAAACATTTTGTCATGTGTATATAAATAAAAGATAATACAGTGCAGTTGAAATGTTTCTGTTATTTTCACAAATACTATTAGAGTAGACATTTGTGCAGTAAAAGCATAAATTGTCTTGGGTACTATTCTAAAGCATTCAAAAGAGAATAAGCTGGAATTTTTAATAACAAACTTAAACTTCTGAGAGCCTTAACCAAATAATCTCAAAACACGTTACAGGAAAAGTAATAACTTTTTTAACTCTTGAGGAAATGGAAGGAAGGTTAAACTATAAGTATTATTTGTCACTTGAATGATTTGGTATTCAATGCACATTAGTTAACTATTGGTTACCTGAAACGAGTCGCTCAGTTGTATTTCTCATGGGTCTCAAACAAGTTTCATTGCATTTCTCCAATAGCTCTTTTAGGAGAAACATTTGAGACATAATAGAGACATAATACATAATATGAAGCTGAGACTTCATTTTCTTCTTCAACTAAAGAAGATAAAGCAGTAGAATTTCCCTCTGGGAGAGAGTCCTGATGAAGAAAGCAAAATTACTTATTTGTGTCCAGCACTGAATTAACATCACACTGAAGGCATCAGCCTGCTGTTCCAAAGCTTCAGCAGCATCTGGAATTCTTGTTGAAGAGTACTCTGAGGAACATCCTCTTTTCTACAGGCTCATTGAATCTGTTCATAAAGTACATCCAAGCAGACAGAAACACTGTCAAGGTCATTGTGAGCATTGATCTCGGAGGGAGAAAGGGCTGACATACAGCGAGAAATATTTAACTAGAATAAACAAATCCGAATATGTACCTAGATATTTCTCCCTATTTATTTAACAGTTTCCAGTGTTGGAACAAGCATTTATGGTCCCTTCAGGCCATTGGGTTCACTTGCAGGTTAATAGAGGAGAGTTCCCAATGCAGCCTGTCCTGGCTTCTTTTTTTAAACAGAACATTCTTGTTGTAAGCAATTCCATTTTTAAACAAATGTTGAGTATCACATCCAATACTTATTACAAGCCATCATTTTGTTAATTACTAGCTTAAAGGAAATAAAAAACATATTGCATATGTGCATGTTTTTTTCAGAAAAAAAATGAGAAAGTCAAAATTACAATATTAATTAAGATTCCCTGCTGGGATTAAATCCCCATATGCTTAGCTGTGGTGGTCTTTCCTTTCTCTACTAGGTTGGGTTATCAAAGCAGCATACATCACATACTCCATCTTTTCTTAATCTCCACCGTTCTTTTAATTCTTTTTTTACATGGATTCTATATTATCTATTGCAGACACTAGTTTTTGTCATATAAGTTATGCAACATGTATTGAAAATTGGAGTTTGCAAGACAATACAATATTATAAACCACAATTTACAAACTGACTTGATCAGAAGGGTTAAAAAATGAGCTCTTTGCAAAATATTGTTCAATGTTTCTTTGTCCTTGAAAACAATGTCTCCTTCTTGCTGCAGACAAGTCTCCCACATCAGCTTGCTTTACCTTACCTTTATGTAGCCTACTGTCTGACTGCGGCAAATTAACACCTGCTTTTCAGAGTTCATAAAATAATCAAGCAAATACAAAGCCCGCAATTACCGGCAGCTTTAATAAATTAGATGGTTTAGCCCCATATGTATGTACAGAATTACATATGCATCAAGGGCTAAAGCGCACAGAGACTTTGTCACCGTGTGTGTTTTATAAATCCCATCCAAGAATTCAGAACCCTTAGTGCCTGTTGTATAGCTGTAAAACATGCTAAATCCTTTTATAAATCTGGACCTCAGTTTTTTGTGTGTCATTATATATATGAACTCGACAATATTTGCACACTGCAATTGTACCTTCTTTCCTTTGCTGTCTTCCACAATGAAATCCTTATGGTCACGGCCATATTCTTCTGGGATTTCTGTGTTTTGGCTTTTTCTTACATTTCGACACAGTTTTTTATTTAGTTTTAAATGCCATGAGCATGTAAATATTCCCTATGATGGCACTGTAATATAGTTTTAAATCTCGCGAGCAAGAACAATCCTTCACTTCTGGTAATTCTAATCCTGTATGCGTTTTACAATCCTCCAATAGAAATGTATGGGAATATGCTGCCACTCTTTAGTTGGGGTGAGTAAAGTATTCAGAACAAATCGATGATAGATATAAGTCAGGAAGGAGGGATGTTGCACAACTGCACTGTTACAAAATATACATATACAAACAACAAACTAAGTAAGCATTTCCATTGTTTTTTCCAGTGTTTATTGGATATGCACCAAGTTCATTTTTTTTGTATCTGGGGTGTTTCTGCGGTTTTTATCGATTAAAAAATGCTTCACCAATTAATGGGGAACAATCAGTCTTATTTTTGAAATGGTTGTTTCATTATATAGCCCTCCAGTTATGACAAAGCATGCCAGAGCATGAGTAGCTTTGAGAATGAATACCCTTGGGTGGAGTCTACGGTATGTGGTTTGCCACAATGCCAGCATTAGGCACATGCTGCACAAGTAACTGCATGAGGGGGGCGTTTGATTCAAGGTAGAAGCACTTTAGTTCAAACTCTTTTGCTACCTGGCTGGTCTTGCAACCCGCTCTGACACTCCTCAGTGCAGGATCAGACAAGCTGCAAGCTTGTATTGCTAAGCTTCTTTCTGTTATTTGCAAATCAATGGGTTGTTTCCTAAAATTGTTTCTTCGAAGAAAACATTCTTTGACTAACGCCCTACCCTCCCCCACCCGGGGAAGAGTGTTGCTCTTTAGCACTGTGCTTTCAGACTTATCTAAGTTGTTAAATCAAGCCACTGAGCTGGACTGGAGTGCTGGGTTCTGAAACCTGACAGATGATCAGTTTACTTGTGTGACGTGGAGAAGTCTGTGTATTGGCAGTACGCCTTCAAGTTTCCAGTTAAAAAGGATATATCAAAAACAGTTGTGCAATAATTAATCTGAAAGTTAAATTTTTAAAGCAGACAAGCTGTTAATATACTGTACTTGTCAGGGGGTAAAAATGTAATTCCTGATTTCCAATTGCTTTTATAATCTGGTATAATGAGAATTCATATCCCTTAGTCTACTGCGAGGTATAAATACACAAGGGCATACTACAGTACTGACATTAATCTATTAACCTATTAAGAGTGCATTATATAACTATAATTCAATTATATAATCCCACAATGTCAACATTCTGTTATATATAATTGTGGCATACTGTTTTTCCACAGTAATTACATTGATAACTGATGCTGTTAATGGAACATGGATGTTTGTTTTTGATAACCATAGGGTAAGACCACATTGAGGGTTATTTAATTGGTTCAGCTAATGCTTCTTAGTTAAGGGGTCAAGAACATTGCACTGCCAAAAAATGTAGTTATCATCAATTGCTGGGGGGGGGGGGGCTTTTATTTTTCCCATTTTTTACTGGTTAAAAATAGTTCCTTATTGCTGAAAATAAATAAATACATAACTTCAATACCAAGTGTGATTTTAATATGACTATTTTTTTTTAATGTGGTTGTAGGTAGCAGAATATGACCTCCATTTGCTATATTGGTATTGATTAATTTTTTATTAATGATATCCAGTACTACAGCAGCCATGGTTTGTGGTAGTTTTGCACATCCTTGGTCATTTCATCTGGCTAGTAAAATTGTACCCACCAACATTGTCATTAACAATTTTAATTAGAAGACAACCAGCAACCAATACTTTTTGGAACGTGTATCAATGCCGTCACGAGGGAGCGATAGTGGAGACAGCAGACGAGGGACGTTTCACTACCACCAAACTCGGACCCTTGTGCGTAGGGGGATCTACCACGTTAAGTCGGTAGAACCTGGTGAATGTACATGACATGGCCACTCCTCTTGTCGGAGGTGGAGGTAAACTGGCATTGGTATATAGAGTCGAGACTGTGTCCACAATCCAGTGGGACAGTCGCTGCTTCGAGAGGGCTTGACCCAGGGTCCTTTCACCATGACAAAGAGCTGGTCAGACTGACACAGTGCTCTCGTCCCAGCCACATAACCTCTCAATGCCCAAACCGGGCAGAGGGAGTTCAATCTCTGATCCTCCTCCGAAGAAAAAGGAGGGGATGAATTGGTTTAAGTGGAAAGCCGTAACCACCTTAGGGAGGAAAGTGGGGTTCGTGCGTAACGATATCGTGTTTCCATCATCCAAAATACTCATATAGGTAATGTGCACTGACAGAGGCTGTAACTCACTAACCCGCTAAGCGGAGGTGATGGCTAACTAAAAGGCTGTCTTCATAGAGAGATATTTTAGCTCTATGGAATGTATAACCTCAAACGGGGCCTTAGTGAGAGCCTTCAATACTACGTCTTGAATCCACTTGGGTATCTGTCATGTTTGGGATGTAGCTGGAAGGCATTGAGCCACGCTTGAATCGGGCGCATATGGAGTAACCCCAGCTGGATGGTTGATGAAGCTGCAGCCATCAGACCCAGTAATTTCTGACACAACACCAATTGTACTATCGATCCTTGTTCAAACAGGGTTAGCCAGCTGTGAATGGAGGTTACTCTGTCATCTGACAGGTAGGCTCGCATTGTCCAGCCAGAGACCCAAGTAAACTGTACTTTGCAGCGGTATTAATTGGCTTTTGCATTGTTGAGGGGGAGACCCAGTCTCACCAGATGCTCCGTCACAATCGCCATGTGGGACATTACTACTTTCTGCAACTGGTAGCAGATTAACCAGTAGTCCAGTTAGTTCAACACCCTGATCCCCTGCAGCCGCAGTCACCCAGCCGGTTTCAAGAGGATGTGACAATGTGTGACCATTTGGAATCTCCTCTCCCTCAAGAACCCATTGAGGTGTCTCAGGTCTAGGATGGGGCGATGGCCAACGTCCTTTTTTTGCACCAGAAAATACTTTGAGTAGAACCCCTCCTCTTGAGAGGCAAGTTCTACGAGGTGAATGGCTTGTTTGAGAAGTAATGTATTTACTTCTTACCTGAGGACCAAGACCTGGAAAGTGCCGCTCATGGATGTAATGTGATCCCTTGAAAGGTAGGAGGGCCTGCATGGAACTGCAGCGTGTAATCAGTGTTTACGGTGGTGAGTACCCAAGGGTCTGAGGTGCAAGTGTGCCAGTATTGTAGCTGGTGTTGTGAGAAGGCTGTGTCTGAGGTCACAAATCTTCAGGTCACAAATCTTGCTGAGGCTGGGGTGGAGGCTGCTTAGGGCGGTGTTGGAACTACCTCCTGGAGCGCTGTTGTGCTGGGCCCCCTCTGGCATTTTCCAGTCCTTACGGGCAGCTCCGGTTATTAGCTGCCATGGAAGCCTGAAGGCGAAGGCAGGGAAAGGGAGCATCAAGGCCACATGTCAAGCCTCCTGTTCTCGGTGGAAGCGTTGCAGGATCTCTTCCACTGCTGGCCCGAAAGTATGACCAGGGGAGATAGACACATCCAGCAAGGCAGACTTGTCCATATCTGGGACCCTTGCCTGGGACAGCCAAAGCTGTCTGTGTGCCACTATAAGGTCTGTCAGGCTTTGGCCCAAGGTTTGCCTCAGAAGCCCGATATCTGCAGCAGCGTGCCTGACACCAAGGAGACCTGCTGTGTTGGTCAGGCACGTAACTTGTGCTTCGGCCATTAGGGCATGCAGGTTCCTTAGGCTGACCTCCTACTGGAGGGTTTCGCAACAGGGCCATGATGGTAGAATCCATCGGTGGGTTCTGCTAAAATTCAGAAATTCCAGAAACAACGGGAAGGGCTGATGGGGTGAAGTCTGTGCCTTTCTGAAAACAGAGTGACGCTGTTCAGGCGCTGCCTTCCAGGGAACTTGGAGGAACTTGGAGGCTCACTCCATTAGTGCCAGAACTGAGTTTGAGGGAGGGGTAGCACCAGTCTCCTGGATCAGTTCTTGGACCTCTCTTCCTGTGGGAAGGAGTCACCATCCCAGAAAGACAAGATTGAGATCGCATCCTGTTCCTCCTCGCTCATCGCCAAATCTTTGCAATGAGACATCCAGGGCGACCATCGGTGAGGGCGGGGTCAGTCCCAGGGAAGGCGGAGCCATCTGGCTCTTCAGTTTGGAGATAGCCTTTGCCTGCCTTGTGTCTCTCTCCCATTTAATGCCCTTGAAGGAGACTTTGAGTCGTTGAAAACTCGATGGGCCGGATTCTGCATGTAGGTTATGCTCTGCTAAAGGCTCGAAGGCAGCTGGAGGAGGGGGGACAATTGGGCTCCCAATGCCGCAGAGGGCTCTGCTGAGCTGGCTGAGGAAACCACACTAGTGAACTCTATGAGCCTCCAGTGCAGGGTCTGTGGCTGGGATACTGTGTAGATTGTCCAGAACATCTCATCCCCTAAGGCGGAGGTGGTGTGCTGTATACCCAGGCACCTGACACAGAGGAGGTGTTTGTCCTGTGGGGGAAGAATTCCTCCACAGGATGTGCAAGGATGGAATTTTGACATCTTGACATGCCTGTGCTAAGCACTAAGGGTGCCTAATCATCAATGCACTGAGGCCCTGAGGCACCGAGGGCACTAAAGCATGGAGCGTCCAATCACCAAGGGTGCTGAATCACTGAGACACAGAAGCAGCAAGGGCACCAAGGGCACCAAGATCACTGATGCAGGGAGCGTCTGAGGCACCGAGGCTCTGAGGCCGAGCACACCAAATGGCGTCAACCAACAGTGGGCGTGACAGAGAATTTTTCTTTTCTCTTTTTTCTTTCTTTTTTTATTTTTTCAGCTGCAAATAGCAGAGGAAAAAGACAACACAAAACAGAAAAGAAAGATTTAAACAGAGCAAAGTTGTGCAGCGTTTATAGCTAAGTCTTCAAAAGACGAGTTTCTGATTCAGGGAAAGTGAACAAGCTGACTTCTAGTGGTAAAATTGCAGGAGAACTACCAGAAAACTCGTAGTGAGAGCTCTTCAACACAGATTCAATCACAGCAACTGGAGAGTTAGTATACCTGGTTAGTATACCTACCTTACCTACCTAATTGTGAGAAGCAACAGAGAAAGTGGCCTCCGCAGAGTGACTACTTAATCCCTTGGGAGGCCGATCCGAGTACGTCACTCCCCGAGGGGCCTATGGGCAGCTCTGACATCAAATGCTCAGTAAATACATTACCTGTGGCAGGCCTATCCCAAAAATATGGGTTTGCTGGTCATGTTTGAATTGAAAGGGAACTGAGAATTTTCTTTAACTTAGTGTTGTACCAGATATCATTGCTTAAAATTTAAATACCCACAACCTGTGTTTCTTTTGAAACGCACATTTGAGACCGATGTAGCAAATGGCATTGCACAACGTTTCATATTAGCCAAATTATTTTGTTAGCTCAATCACTTTCACATTGACTGTTTGAAGGTATGGATATAAATAAATACACATAAATGCATGAATAAATAAATAAATAACCAAAAAATGAAATTTTATATTATTGTAACTTAGTGTGTTTCGGAGGGCAAGAGGGATCCTCCCCTGTTCCGTCCCACCAAAATATCTGTTAATCTCCCTATTTAAACCGCTCCTAGTGGTCATCATAGCTACTCACATTGCAAACACAGGTAGTAATGCTAATATTACTGTTCACATTGCAAACACAGATTGTATGTTACTGTAACCCCCGGTTGGGATCTTCTCATATGCAGCTCTTTCTATTTATTTTTTAACTCAAAAGTAGGGTTGCAACCTTTATAAAATAATGATTTATTAATACTTACACTACTACTTACAACTTTTTTTGCACAATGCAAAGTATCGCGGTGTATCATTATAACATGTATTTCCCATGTCCCCTAGTCTGTTGAAAATAAATGCAAATTGACTCTTTTTCTATTCTTTCCTGTCTTCTATCTTTCTGAAAAGATGCCCACCTCTGTGCTCTGACTTTTCAACTCTAGTTTGTTTATTTTTTTTAAAGGTCCAGTGCTGTAGACTAGAGATCTGCTTGGGCCTAAATTTAAAACCCGATCCGAACCCAGGTTGACCAAACAAATCCCAAATCAGAACCCGACCCGACCATCTCCACAAATATCACAAATCCAAACATACACTATTGAAACAAAGTATCTTCCTAATAATCATCAATACATGATTTAAAAGAAGACAACAACAGGCTTCCTCAAAACTTTGTTACCATAAGTAGCCACATATTAAGATCATTTTGGGCAAAATAATACACGTACGACTGACTTGGCCCAGCTACAGGATGAATACATCCCTTTTTAGTATGACACTGCAGATTAATTTCCAGTCTTTTTGCTGTCAATCAATTAATCAATAAGGCTTTATTTTATATAGTGCCTTTCATAGTGGACCACCATCACAAAGTGCTTTACAAAAGTAACAAAAAAAAAAAAATAATAATAATACATTAAATAAAGTGAAAAATGTATAATACATGAAATACAGTGAAAAACAATGCATAATACATTAAATACAAAGCTAGGAAGTAAAAAGAATTCTAAAACATTGTGGATGCGAGAGAAAAGTAGCAACAACACAAAGCTAATAACAGATATCAGGCTTAAAGAGCATGGCAAGCAAAAGATAACAAGTGGGTCTTGAGAGTTGATTTAAAGCGAGCAATGGTGGGAGCATCACGCACCAAAGCTGGATGAGAGTTCCAGAGAGTCGAAGCCATGAAGCTAAATGAGCATTCTCCAAGTGTGGTGCACTTTTGCTTGGGGATAAAAGCAGGCCAGAGTCGGAAGACCTCAGCTTGTGGGCAGGGACATCGCAGGTCAACAGGTTGAAGAGGTACTCATGACCTGTGTGATGAAGGGCATTGTAGGTGAGCAGGAGAGTAATCCTGAACTTTACAGGTAGCCAGTTCAGCTGGGCAAGACGGAAGGTGATGTGTTCACATTTTTTTTTACATCTGGTAAGGATCCTGGCAGCAGCATTCTGGACTAGCTGCAGTTGGTTTATGGCATGTGCTGGGAGACCACCATAGAGAGTTGAAGTACGAGTCGAGAGGAGATGAAAGACATCGATAAAACAAAGAGGAACATTTTGTGTATATAAATTATTACAGTATGTTTTCATAAATACTGTGTTTATATTTCACTATTTATTACCTGTTGAGCAGATAGACATTCATTCAGAACTCACTTTATATTCCACAAGGGTAATCACAGTTTACAGCACATACTTTATTCTCAAGGTGCTGCTCACATGAAAAACTGCATATTTTACTTTGAGTTACACTTTAAAAATAAAAACTGAAAGAGAAGATTGTTTTCCATTCTTGCTCTGTGTAGTCACTTAACAGTTCACAAATACCCTCTTAACAGGTGCTGATGTGCCTGGAATATATTTTCCTACAAAGGCAACATTGTTTTGAAAACGTTTTTTTCCTGTGCTGAACCTCAGTGGTCAGTCCCTGAAAATGTGCCTTTAGTTTGGGAACCAAACTAATGTTGCACAATGTGGCGTGTTAGTGTAGGCAAGGCAGTCCCCACGGTCTGACATCTTTGGTCGTTATTAACCACTTCAATTCCAGAATTAAAATAAAACCCCTTCTCCTGTACCAGATTTTGAAAATAATAATAAATAATAATAATAATAATAATAATAATAATAATAATAATAATATAATAATAAATAATAATAATAATAATAATAATAATAATAATAAGTTCAAACCTGTAATTGCTACAAAATGTTAACATATGATGAATAAAACACAAATAAATGTCCTAAACTGTGTTTTTTATTAACCCTTTATGCTCCTGTGTACTACATACCCATTTTCACTATAGAGATAAAAAACTATTTATTTTTTTTGTTTTTGTTTGAATGAAAACAAAAACACTGATAATAACGCTAATAACTATAATAATCAGTATACAGTAATTATCAAATTAAAAATCAAACAACATTAAATGTGTGCCATTATTTAGTTGCTCTATGCCATTTATTGAAATGTTCAATACAACAGAACCCGAGGTTGCCTTCACAACTGCTGCACATTTTTCTTGTGTCCTTTCTTTTGTTTTAATTTTCGCAGCAGACCCTGCACCTTTTTTGCGGTCTTTGATTCCCATGTGTTGGAGGGATAGACACAAATGTGTGTACAGGGTTACTTTGCGCAGGCATTGTGATGGATCTGGCTGCAGCAGATACCTGCTTTATTGCCTTGTACCCAGTATTGTGTTTTGATAGTATTTCGAACCAAACACCTTCCCGTTTGCAGCTGGCTTACCTGTAAAGTAGCTGCATGCTCTTTTGTTTGTACAGTCACAAAGGTAAGTGATTAGATTTTCAGGAACAAAAGCCAAAAAGCACTCCAATAGAGAACGCAAACTCTCAAGTTCCATAGCGGGGTGCACATCTGTGTAAACAGGTGCAAAATCAAATGATGGAAGACTGGCATCATGGCAAGGATCAGTAATAAACACCCAGTCCCTTGCTGTTCTTGGCTCCACATCCTCTTCATCATCATTGCTGAGTGATAAATCAGCATCACTGTCACTGGTATCGAAATCCTCCGAACCAACTTTGAAATCTTCATCACTCCCATTGTCGCTCTCCACGTACGTTGCCATGTTTAGCTTTCGCTAAAAACTATATCAATTACAATTAATCAAGTAATACTAATAATAAAACAAAAAATAATAATATAAAACAATCTCCTCTTTCAAAAATGATCTGATGTATAAATCCTGGTGCATGATGCCGATTTTAATCCTGCATCAGTGATGTAATCTGGAATCTCTGCAATCTGATGTCTTATTCAGCTTGTCTTTTAATGATCAGATTATTATTATTATTATTATTATTATTATTATTATTATTATTATTATTATTATTATTATTATTATTATTATTTGCAGCAGCAGCAGCAGCAGCTTTGAATTCTGCGGTGCAACACAACACATATATTGTTTCACTTTTAATTTGCTTGCTGTCCTTGTAAGGTAAAGGTTAGTGAAACTATAATCGTGATTATTATTCATCAGTGGTCTGATTTAACTCCGGCAGAGGTTGGGACTGGCACCCATCCCATATTAGGGTAGCACCGAATAGTTGAGTAATTGAGTCAAAAATTGACAGTGGACCTCAGAAATTGATTGTCATCTAATCGCACCCTTCAGTTTCAAAGTAGCAACTAAACTATTGTCAGAATTTTTCTCACATACTCTTTTTATTGATATATATATATGCTCTGAACACACTTTTAAACTAAGGGGAGACTTTCAAAGGAGGACAGAGATGTTTTAAATTCCTGTAGTAGTTTTGTTCGTGCACTGGGTGGGCTATATGTCTAGACAACTTTTTAATATTCAAGAAAATCATTCATTTAATTTGAAGTTTTATGAACCTGAGCAGTGTTAGTACTCTTTTGGTTTATTAAATGCTTTAAAAATTGGATTGGTTGGTTTTGCAGACCACCATAAATCCCAAGTAAAAAGCAGTCTGGGCGATCCAGTGCTTTACAAGTTTAACAGCATTAGTACTTCAATATAGTAATACGAATATGGTTATTATATATTTAGCCATCAGGCTATGCATGCATAATGCTAAAAACGTCCACTGTTAGATTCTAGATATATATATATATATATATATATATATATATATATATATATATATATATATATATATATATATATATATATATATCACTCTCTTAAGACTAAAACATATTTTCTATACCCTATAGCAATGAATCAATATAAAAGAGATATTAAATTCAAATATATGCTTATCTTCCAGTATATGGAAGTGTAGTGTAAGATATATTAAAAAGTAAGAACTGTCTTCAAAAGGAGCATGGACCACACAGCTTGTAGTTAGCAAGTCGCACGATACTTGACTGGGGTTTTACAGGATTTTCCCTCCATTGAATACATCAGGAGTCCCAATTAAATCTGATCATCAATCTGCCTTGACAGTTCCTATATTTGAGTTAATTATATTTTCTAAAAGGATCCGGTCAACTCTGTTTTCAAAATTAACTGAATGTGAGCTCATGGTTCACTATCTTCCACCTCTCATTTCACTAAAAAATAGGTGAACTGGAGTTCACAGAGTCCTTGCTACCAAATACACTACAAGTATATGTGTATATATGAGATATGTTTTTATTATGTAACACCAGATCTATTAACTTGCATTAACCTCTTAGCCGCATATTATGTTACCTTTTCAGTGTGTTGTCAATGGGTCAGTTTAACGTCATATACAAATTTGTGTTTTAACAAAGAGTAGAACAAAAAGACTGTAAGGGTTTATCACAAGCCTTTGAATAAGCATACAGTGGTCGGTTCAGATATTTCCATTTAAATTTAAGCTATAATGAAGCATGTTAAGTATAATAGCCTTATATTAACTTGTACCATGCTTGGACTAAGCTTGACCTCTCTCTCTGTTTCTAAAAATTTGCCTGCACAAGAGGTTTCAGACACCCTGTTTACTTGCCCAGGCCAGTGTTTTATTAATATGAAGCTCCATTGTAAGCACTTTTCCAAATTCACAGCATGAAGTCATTTTTTGGCTGATTCAAGAGACGCCTAGACCGTTATCCTTTCAGATAATGCAAAAAAAGCATACATCCTAATTTTTATAACTACGCTCCCATTATTTTCTTATAATATAATGAGATACAGGCTCCTGTCTTTCTTAAAGCATCTTCCGTTAGTTATCATTCAAGGTTGGCAAATCACGCTTTCAATAGCCAACACTGAATCCTGCTTTGAGGTGCCAATGACTAAGCCTTATCTTTTGAAGGTCTAATAACCTCCCAGAATTATACTGTGCGTCTGAAACAAACATCTACAGAAAAACCTGAGACCACAAAATGATTTATTTCACATTCAAACTCTATAGCTTTTTCTACAAATAATTACCTCTGTTTATTACTGCAGTAAAATCTTTATATAACCTAAACATGTACTGTACTGTATATTCTTTGGTTTAATTGATATTGTAATGTCTAAAATACACTTTTTGTTAGTTGGTGAAATTGAACTAATTCTTAAATTGACTTAATTAAATTAACATTCCTTAAAATGTGTCAACAATATATTTACAATATTGTGAAAGCCATGCTTCTGTAATAACTTTTACTGTTCTTTCAACAGTTTAACTTTAAATGGCATTATAAGATGTATTTCTAATTAAGTTACTTCAGTAATATTATTTTACTCCAATATCATGTAATATTATTTTACTCCATTGATACATATTTTAAGTTTTGAATGGAAGGTCCAGTTATTTATATCTAAATACAGGCTGGCATTAATATACCAGAATGCCATAGTGCTACAATGACTGAACGTAGTTTGATCTTCTTCACTGTTCATACAAATCCAGTCAAAGCAGGTTTTAAGACAGCCTTTGCTTTTTGCCAATTTTAGGGTTGATTAATATGAAACACTATTGTAAGCATTTTTCAATAATCATTATTTCAAACCAATATCCAACTTAATGTTTTAACACGTCATACGTTTTCCATTCCCAACTCTTCCTGCCAGGTTCTAATTAATATCTTCTGTTATCTGAAGGTGTTTCCATTCGATAATATTAATGAGATCACTCATTATACAGTGGATCTTTGCTGTTAAATCGCTGACCATCAGAAAAAATCCTGCTTCATCAGCCAAAACCAATGAGTCATTTTCATCACTGCCTGTACTACAAGCAGATGAAAATGAGATTACAACATTAGTTGTATTCCTTTAGTAAGCTTACTGTTAGAGTTACAGTTTATACTTTAAATTATTTTATAACATGTAGTTCTAATTCAGGTGTGTCAATATAGCAATGTTTTATAAACTGCAATTCTATTTTACTTCATTGATATACACAGAAGGCAAGAGGCTAATTTTTTTTATTATTATTAATATTAAGCAGGTGAAATCTTGAGCAACCAAGCTGCAGGTAAACCTACAGGTCTCAACAAGTGGTATTCAAGCCCCCCACCCTGGCCTCAAGATGTCTGAGCTGCCATCGTTTCTGAGCTGGCATCAGTGTAGATATAGTTTTCTAAGCTGCCATGGCACAGAAATGGTATGTAAATAGTATAGCTGGAGTCACTGTAGATGTAGTTTTTCTGAGCCCTGAAACATTAGTTACATACATTAATATACTGTAATATATGGGCAGGTTACATAGCACTGGAATATCAGCATGCTCTCTCCAGGACTCAAATGTTGGTTTTTGAGTGAGTCAGCCCAGCATCCAGATACATTCAGGTATAAATACTTTTGGAACAAGTGGTGTGGATGTCTTGCTAGTCAAAAAACTAAAACAGGGCAATCAGATTCTTTACAAATAGAGGTGGCACCATTGTGTGTTTGACAACAATGGCAATGAGAGGAGAGACCTGTCTGGCAAACAATGTGCTGATTTATTTAAATAAAAGGGGGGTGTGTATCACTGAAGATATGTTAATCACTTCAGCACAAGCAATCACCACCTCTTCCATACACTGGCTGTGAGACCACCACATTATGCCAGTTCATACAACCCTAAAATACAGTCTGGCTACATGACTGCAAAGAATAGTATAATAAATAATTCAAACAGTACAAAAAATATCCTTACAGTATTATTAATGTAATTTCTATTCCTTCTTCTTTGCATTGGTGGCGCAGTTGTGAGGATCAGGGGACCTCTTTCTTTTTTTACATACATCACTTCCCAACCTTAGAGGTCAGCCACGCTAGCTTCGTCCACACGAGGAAGGTTCTCAGAGGGATAGAAGGGACCCCTGGCCAAAACTATCATAACTCTCTTTCATTTTCTCATTCTTTTGCTCACTCTAATCATTTTCATCCATGCCAGTCTCCCTCTCTGGAGAGCAAAGCTTGTTCCCAGCCTTGGAGCCCAGCCATTTGGCCTTGAATCCTGGAGGTGACTCCAAGAGCCACCAAGGAAACCTCTGGCCCCCTTTGCATGTTTATTTCTCTTTTCTCTTCCAACTCTCCAGTCTCCCCGCAAAGGAAGGGGAACTGACTACTTGGCCTCGGCCATACGGCCATGCCGATCTCCCTCAACATAGGCAACCCTTGTAAGGAGACCTTCTGACTTCTCTTCATCTTTTGGATTTCTCTGCTATCCTACCTTTTCATTTCTCCTTGGGAGAAGTAATGGTTGCTTCCCAGCTTTGGAGGCCAATCAGTTTGGCCTCACCTCCAAGAGGGCAGCTCTCTGCAAGCCAATGGGAAACCCTGTCCATTTGCTAAAGCCACACACACCTTTCCCCTATTTCAATTCCCAAGGTTATTCCTCCATACAGCCCTTGCTTCTGTCCTGTGAAATCAGATAACAAAAAGACAAAGTGGAAGGGTCTTTTTTACTTTGTGTATTCTTTGCAAAATTCATCATCAACCCTCATTAAAGGTCATAGAACTGAACAAAGCTTAAATAGAACTGCTAACAAGGCCATTTAAAAGCACACTTTATCCATATTGAGTTTGGTTTAATGTATTATTCCTTTTCAAAACTTTTACCCTTTAAGTCAGCAATTTTGTGCATTTCACTTTCAGTGGTTTTATGGTGCACAGCCCATTGCCTTCCACCACTGGGACCTGGGCTCAGTTCTGTTTTGTGAAGACAACAGCTGCTAGAGACAGGGAGGGGGGACATGTGTTTCAAGTGTCTGTCACATTGATTTATGAAACTTGCCAGGACAATGTTCACAACACAGAAACTGTTTATCGACATCAGCATTATCGAGTACTGTGATAATTAGTAGTGCTGGGTTTTATTCCCCCACCTCCCTAGAGATCCTAAAATCATAAAAATGATACTTGGAAAAACTGTACCTCTGCATCATTTTGGTTGTCGCGACTATATATTATATATATATATATATATATATATCTAGATTATATATATATATATATCTATATATACCTATATATATATATTATATATATATAACCATTCAGGGTATAGTCTACATAAAAATATCGTTAAAATTAAATTTTATTTTATATAAAATATATTTTAATTTTGTATTATTTGTTCTTTCCAAACCAAGAAATCTGAACTACGTGTACTATTCCTATTCTCGGCTGACTGGTGAGAAGCAAATCTGTAGCTAATTAATTATATTCTTTGACATGAGGCTGTAACTTGGCCTACACTAACAACATTATGCAAAAAAAAAAGACAACTGGGTCATTTACAGGTCATATTCAGTAATATCCTCTTCTTGTTTATTCTGTGTAGTTTTTTTTTTTTCTTCATCTAAGTGTACAGTATTTTTATTGAGCTCTTTATTGCCTTTATTCCTGTCCAGACTTAATATTAAGCTACAATCTGAAAGAGTTAAATTGAAATTAGGTTATTTAAATAAAATGTGATTTAAAGACAAATACATTAGGGTTGTCAAGAGATTTAAAAAATTGATCAATTAATTTTGCAATAGAAAATGTTAATCTTGGTTTTAATCACATATTTAATTGATACAATTACTGCATCCATCTCATTTGTTTGTTTTACTACTAATGCTATTATTATTATTATTATTATTATTATTATTATTATTATTATTATTATTATTATTATTATTAGGCTTCCCCAACAAAACCTAAAGGTTACATAAAATGAAAACCATTACATGAAAAATCTTGAAATTTCAGAATTGTAGACACCAACTGGAACTAATGTCTACAGCTAAATGAAGCTGATTGGTTCAGTGGTATGGTGGCCATGTTGGATAACCTAATTAACATACAAATGTCTTCTTTTCCAAAACCACTAATCTGATCAATGCAAAGTTTGGCATACATGATCCAAGTATGGTTTTCTTTAAAGTTTGCCCAAATGAAGTAGCTACATTAAAAAACATAGCTGCCATGGGCGAATCAAATATTCAGCATTGCTCTGCTTGCATATATTGTGCATAAAATGAACAGTGTTGAACAAAAACTCTTGAAACTTCACAGATTAGTGGAGGCCTATGAGAATGAATGTATGCCCTATTAAACAAAATACTCTGATTCTATCGACTTACCTGCTTAATATGTGGATTGTGTTGCTATTTGCAGTTGGAAGGGAACAGAATATCGATTGCTAAGTAAATTTGACTGCTTGTTTGCTCATGTAACTCGATCAGCTGGTTAAAGTAATTAATTTTCTATTGTGTTCAGAGCTGTGGTAGGTTAAAGTCAATTTAGAGAGCGTGTAAACTGGACCAGCTCTAGACCTGAAGACAGTATAAATTGGCAAACAGTATCAGCCAGTCTAAGGGCAGTCTGAGCTGTGGCAGTCAGAGCGCGGACCTTTCCCAAATTTTTCCCAATGGCTACTAGAGGCCTTATTCCCACTCTGACACCTAACATCTGGATCAACCTGGACAAAGTGGGCTCACTCTTTCTCCTCTCCTAGAATGAACACTGGTAAGTACTTGCTTCGGATATTGTTACTAACTCCCTCTCCCCCTGTACTACCTGCTACAAATTGTCCTTCCTAAATTGTCGTTCTCTGAATAACAAATCTCTGCTCTCAACGGACTTAGAACAGATACTAATATTGATCTTCTCTCTCTAGAACAAACCTGGCACTTTGTAAATAATAAGCACTCGCTACATCTATCCACCCCAAATGGCTACTCGCTCTTTGACAAGCCACGCCTCACTGATAGAGGTGGGGGCACTGCTGTTATTGCTATCACTGTGCTTGCCTCCTCAACTCTCATTTTCCCAGCCTTCTCTTCATTTGAGCATCTCGCTATCAAGCTGCCCCCTCCCATGTCCGTCACCCTTGCTATTATCTATCGTCCACAATAGCTCTGCTTTTATTGCAGAGTTCTCACAATTCCTCTCCTTAATCTGCACTTCAACTGACAAAATTCCACTCCTAGATGATTTCAACAGCCATGGCGATTTGCCGCCTTCCCCTCTAGTGACTGACTTGGTCATGCTCCTGGACTGTCTTGGACTCTTCTCAATCTGTCAACATTCCAGCTCACCTGTGGATACACCCTGGATCTGCTCATCACCAGGGGTGTTGATATCTCCAATCTCTCAGTCTCAGATATTTCTCTCTCTCTGACCATTTCTTAATCACTGTCAATATTAATCTTCCTGCACCTTCAACTACTACTGATATTGTTATTTCTTTCCACCCCAAAAATGTGCTAAATCTTATAATACTCTCTTCCATCTTCAGTCGATGATGTAGTGTCCCTCTACAACGTCACCCTTACTCAGATCATCGACACAGTTGCCCCACTTACAACCAGAACAATGAAGAAACATCACAGCTGTCCTTGAACTTCGACTGCTTAAGTCTGCCTGTCGCAAATGGAGGTCGTCTGGACTAACAGTTCACAGAGAGATTTGGACCGATCACCTCAGTAGCTACAGGCGTGCACTTGCTGCTGCCAGGGTGAAGTACTTCTCTGAAATCATATCCATGAGACACAGTAAACCAAATATTCTCTTTAAAACCACTGATCAAATCCTGCATCCAGCCATCGATAAATCCATCTCCTATTCATCTTCCTCTCTTACCTGCCATGATTTCTCATCTTTCGGAACAAAATCAACACCATTCTACGCTCTCCTGCCACAACCCCCCTCCTGCTCTCTCTTCCTTCTCTCCTCCTCCATTACAGATGTCTCCAGCCTATTGTTGAAATCAACTACTGCACACCCTGTGCCCCTGGCCAACAAATCTCACCCATCTCTGTGCTTCTGACCTTGCTCCTTCCATTATGCACACTCTCAACTTGTCCCTGGTTTCAGGCCTGGTTTCTGCTGCTCTCTAGACGGCCCGAGTAATACCAGTGCTCAAAAAACCCTACCTTGACCCGGCTGTTTTATTTAACTTCCGTTCCATATCCAATCTTCCTTTTTTTATTTTTTATTATTTAGTCGTCGACAATTTTTACTCCGGTTTTCTCCGCAATTTAGTATGCCAAATTATTATCTGTATCCTCGGCTCACCGCTTGCAGCCCCCCTGCCGACTCAGGAAACGTGCTCCTGCCAATCTGTTATTTTTCACACTGCGGATCCACAGCGATGCCACCAGACCTATAGTGCCGGAGGACAACATAGATCTGGCGGCTCCACTGCAGAACCACAGGTGCCCTATCGGCCACAGGGGTCGCTGATGTGCGGTGAGCTGTGGATTCCTCTGCCGACCTAAGCCCTCCCTACCCGGGCAGCGATTGGCCAATTGTGTGCCTCCCCTTAGGAACTCCTGGATGCACCACTCAGAAGCCCTACCCAATCTTCCTTTTCTCTCCAAAACTCTTGAAAGAGCTGCAGCCAGCCAGCTGATTAAACATCTCACGGATAACAATCTGCTTGAATCTCTGCAGTCTGACTTCCGGCTGCATCACAGTACTGAAACTGCTTTGTTCCAGATTATAAATGACCTTCTGCTTAAATGCTGATGCTGCTGCTCCTTCTGTTCTTATCCTTTTTGACCAATTGCTGCTTTTGATATCATAGATCATGGCATTCTTCTTGTCCGCCTTCAGAAGTATGCTGGGATCTCTGGAACCTGTCTCTCCTGGCTGTCCTCTTACCTATCTCAACACATTCAGTCTGTTTTCTATGATGGAAGCAGTACTGATGAAAACCCAGTCACTTGCGGTATCCCTCAAGGGTCTGTTCTTGGGATGCTTCTCTTCAACATCTACATGCTTCCCCTGTGTCACCTCATCCGCCAACACAGCCTCATGTTTCACTCCTATGCTGATGACACCCAGCTCTACTTAAAACTCGGCCCTGGAAGCCCCTCTGCCATGGTTCGGCTCTCAGCTTGCATTCAAGACATTGAGACCTGAATGTCTGCCAATTTTCTTCAGCTAAACACTAACAAATCTGAACTTCTAGTAGGATCAAAAACTCAACTCAAGAATCTCAATACCTTGGAAACTCTCTGCTGCTGCCTTTCCCCACTGTATGAAGCCTTGGTGTACTTCTGGATAGTAACCTCTCCTTTGATGCCCAAATCTCCTCTGTAGTCAAATCCTCCTTCTACCACCTCCGAAACATCTCAAAGATCCGTCCCTACCATTCCCTCCTGGATGCAGAGATACTCTGTCATGCATTCATCTCCTCTCGACTCAAGAGCTGCAACTCTCTCTATGGTGGTCTTCCATCACGCACCATAAACCGATTGCAGCTGGTTCAAAATGCCGCTGCTAGGATCCTTACCAGATGTAAAAAACATGATCACATTACTCCCTGTCTTGCCCAGCTGCACTGGTTACCTGTAAAGTTCAGGATTACTTTCAAAATTCACCTGCTTGCCTACAAGGCCCTTCACTGCACAGGTTCAGAGTATCTCGCCAACCTGATGACCCGCTATGTCCCTACACGCAAGCTGAGGTCCTCTGACTCTGACTTGCTTGTTATACCCAAGCAAAAGTGCACCACACTCGGAGACTGCTCTTTTAGCTTCATGGCCCTGACTCTCTGTAACTCTCTCCCAGCTTTAGTGTGTGTAGCTCCCACAGTCACTTGCTTCAAATCAAATCTCAAGACCCACTTCTCTCTTGCTTTCAATGTTCTTTAAGCCTGATGTCAGTTATTACCTCTTGTCTAAATTGCTATTTCAGGTTTTTCACTCCATCTTATTCGTATGATTCTGTATGACACACAAATCCACAATGTTTAGAATTCACTTCCTAGCCTTTACATATTTTTAATTTAATTATTTTTTTTTTACTATTTGTATTCAATGTACTATGCCTTGTATTTCACTGTATTATGCATTGTTCCTCACTATCTTGTAAAACGCTTTGTGATGGTGGTCCACTATAAAAGGCACTATATATATATATATATATATATATATATATATATATATATATATATATATATATATATATATATATATATATATATATATATATATAATTGATTGATTGATTGACCTTGACCTCTCTTTAAGGTCAAATATAAAACTAGCTTATAACTGATTACAGAATGTAGAAACAGTCATGGATACTATGGAATACAGATAGGGATCCATATGGGCACTATTAAAAAATTACCTTGATCATGACCTTTGACCTCTCCTTAAGGTCAAATGTAAGAAAGTGATGTCTACAACTAAGTGAATGGAAAACAACAGATGGCAACCAATCTTAATGCTTAAATTTCACAATAACTCCTTGGAAGCCATAAAATTGCATGCAAATTCTAGTATTATTATTATTATTATTATTATTATTATTATTATTATTATTATTATTATTATTATTATTATTTAAAAGTTTTTCTTATTATCTATAAGGCTTTACATGGTCTTGGACTTTATATTCAAGATCTGCTGACCCGATATGTCCCTAATTGTTCCTTGAGTGGGAGTTTCTGCAGCCACTTCAAGCATGGCACAGAGTTATACTGCCCTTCCTTCATTCTCACTGTCAAAGTTCCAGTACAGCAATAGCCACTGAAACACAGCAACAACCTACAGTTTACATCCTATATGAATTAACACTAGAACGACCGCGTTTATACCCATACCTAGACCAACCATGAACGGTCAATTTGACCAGCATATTAAAAACAACATAAATATTATAATGAAAGGACAAATAATTGAATATAAGTCGTAGTTTTATTCAGGAAAATCATATAAAGCATCTTCACAACCAAAACATTTTAAATAAACAGACATTTGAACAGAAATGTGTTTATATGCAGACATATTATGTAAAGCACAATCTCAAAAAACAGTAAGAAATTAAATTAACAATTTTAAAAAAAATAAATATGTGTATATACAGGTGGATCATGTTCATACAAAACTGTACAACTGAAACAATGTAAATAAGTATAAATTTTTAATTTTTTAAAAATAAATGGGTTTATATTGGCTACATAACAAAGAGCAGATGTGCAACTGAAGCTAAGCGTTTATACACAGACGTACTACAATCAAAATGAAATGAATAAATAAACATTTGAACAGAATGGTCTTCATTTACAATCTTATACAAATCACACAGATCCTGCGCTTTTCAAAATATGCAGCGCACTTACCACACTGCTTTGCGCATTTGGCACAGCTATCAACAATAACCCAGGCTTCTGCAACCAAATGCTCCACTGGCATATACTAGGGCAATGAAAGCTTCTAATTCCTCCAAGGGCATTGACCTGGGATCATCTTGTAGTTTTCGGTGGGCTTCTGCACATTTGTATGTGGTGAAGTGTATGCATGTCAATCAATAGGTGAAAATCACCTAATACGCTCTCGTCAATGTTGCATTTTTCATATGCCGTGGGCCCTGGAACTTCCCTCAAAATATTATGTTCACCCCCTCTAACTGCAGCTTCAACACCAGTTGTTCCAAACAGTGCCATTATCACCAGCCTCTTGAGTGCCAAGTGGTCCAGGCACTACCGCTGGAGAAGCGGCTGGATCAGGTGCAGGGGCTGATGCAGGTGAAGTGACTGGCATCCTTGCAGGGGCTGCCACAGGACTGCTTCTTCTCCCATGGGCTCTCCTGCGCCCTCGTCTCGCACTTAGTCCTGGCACTTTGCTGGCATCATCCTCGCTGCTGCTGAAAGATTCATCTTCGTGTCACAAGGACAAATGTGTTTGAATGTTTTGCAATTGTGTATCTGCAATTGTCTTACGAAATACTGGGGAGCTTTAATTGTGACAGAAAACAAGTTAAAAACAACCAAACCAATATAGTATAGGCAAAGTTATTTGCAGAGGAAAGATTGCAGGGTTTAAGGGAAGCAGATGCTGAACCTGAAGCCCCAGTGTTGGAGGTTGCAGATGCTGCAAGTGCCCGGCAGGTCAGACAAAGCTTTATAGATTAGTTTTTTTTTATTTTATTTTGCAAGTATTTACTATCCACCTCCTAAAAAAAAAAAAAAAGAAAAAAAAAAAACTAGCCTTGTTTGAGGGGCTGGTCATCCTCCAACCGCAGGCTGCTGGACAATTTTGTAAATTTTTTCTCTTTTGTCTTTTCTTTTTTGGGGTTTCAAAATGAAGACAGGAGGCAAGGGCAGATAATGGGGTGCAGGGAAAAGACTGGGAAGGGTAGGGTAAAAGAAAAACTACTACAATCATTTATTTTCACTTTCGACTCCCAGTACCCTTTTCTCACTTTATGATTTTATTTTGTGATTATTTAATTCTTGTCAAAATAAACAGCCTTCTCAAAAATGTGTTTTAATATTAGCCTAATAAAGGAAAACAACTGCTTTCATTAATTTGTATGTATCTATTTCAGCGCAATGTAGTTTCTTCATTGTAATAAGAAATATGTTTTTTTAACATTTACATTTTATTTCAGTTTTTTCATTAAAAAAATAATGTTTTCTGGGGTGAGTAAAAATATATTAACTTTGATTCATGTACTAAGGGTTACTCTTAAATTAATTTACGATCCAGTTTAAATGAAAACACGGGCAGTCTATATTTAAAACTGTGATTACATTAGAGATAAACTAATGTATCCCGTAACAAGACTGCAATAGTGTATCTATTTCATATTAAAATACATCGCGCAGATGATTATCGATATATCCTGTTTGAAAGAAAAAAGTACACCGCTACAGAAAAAAAAAAAAAACTATTCTTACATTCGTGCATAACATGATAATTCATATAAAGTATAGTTAACTATATTAGTACAGCAAAATACCACGTTATATTTCAATTCAAAGATTGTGGAAATAACGTTATCTAAAAACCAAAGTGGCCCAGAATTTGGGATGTAAATGATAACAGGGGCAGTAACCTGTAACACAACTGCAATTGTGTATATATTTGATATTAAAATACAGTGTGCAGAAGATTATAGATATATGCTGTTTGAAAGAAAAAAGTACACCACTACAGAAAAAAACAATTCTTACATAGTTTGTTATGTTAGCATAGCAAAATATCACATTATACTTTAATTGAAAGGTTGCAGAAAGCAGACCTCTCACTCTTTCTCTGATCGCAATGTTAAAAATGCCTGCAACTTTTCCACTCGACGACATATTCATGTGACAGACATGGACTAATCAAAACGCGAGACTGTTATGCGGTTCCATCCCTAAAGCCGGGTGTGTGTCATACCTTGGACAAAGACATTGTTATCAAGCCTGCTGACAAAGGTGGTGCTGTGGTAATTCAGAATATAACTTTTTATACTAATAAGATTAACTGCCAACTAATGGATGACCATTTTTATAGCAAACTTAGTAAAGATCCTACGTGATATTGATGCTATGTTAAAGATTGGTTTTGATAATAATTGGTTGTCCAAAAATGAATTTGATTTCATGACTCAATCTCACCAAATTAGACCCGTCATTTATACTCTTCCTAAAATTCACAAGAATTGAATAAATCCACCGTCCAATAAGTCGTCCAATTGTATCTGGAATAGGCTCCTTAACGGAACCGATTTCAAAGTATATCGATTAATTTTTGGGTCCGTTTGTATATGCTTTGCCATCTTATATAAAGGATAAGACTGATTGTTTGATCAAACAAAACATTGCAGATACAGATTGTCTAGTAACATTAGATGTTGCTAGTCTGTATACTAATCTAACTAACTCAGATGCTTAAAAGATGTTTAAAAGCTTTGGAATTTAATTTAAAACAGAGATCTAACTTAAGATCACCCACTGAGTTTTTACTTCAGTTGGCTGATTTGGTCTTGCATAAAAACTATTTATTGTTTGAACGTGACTACTATCTGCAGTTACAAGGTACTGCTATGGGGTCCACTATGACACCTAATTATGCCAACCTATATATAGATTCTTTTGAAAATGATTATATTTATACTAATAATCAGTTTAGTAAGTATGTTCAGTTTTGGTATAGATATATTGATTATATTTTTTGTGTGGTCTGGTTCCAATGAAAATCTGTATGTTTTTGTAGATTGGCTTAATAACTTAATAGCGTCCTTGAATTTTCCATGTAATACATATCAATGTCTTATTAATTATTTGTTTATCACTGTAATGAAGAGGGAAGGATCCCTGAATTCAACAATATTTATAAAAGAAACTGATAGGAATACCCTATTACATGCTAATAGCTTCCATCCAAAGCATCTGAAGTGAGCGCTCCCATTGAGTCAAATGTATAGAGTACGTATGATTTGTAATCAAGAAGAAGACTTTAAAATTTAAATGTTAGATAAGAACAGTCAATTTTTACAATGTGGATATCCTAAAAAGTGGCTGGATGCAGGCATGTTAAAGGGTAATGATAGAGATTGGTCTGACCTTTTCAAATCTCATAGTAAACATAAGAAAAAATTTTCAGTTGTATACTCTTCTACACAAAGTACACATAACACAATTCTACAAGACGTTGTTGATTGCTCTTATTGTGTTGCTATTTTTGAGATGCTTTTTTGAGAGCAGGGTTTTCTTTCGTTAATATTGAATTTTTATAGTAAGGAGAGTCAAATATAGTCAAAAAAATCCACTGGTCCTGGGTGAGCACCCCACTGAAAATGCTTGGTCCTTAAAGGGTTCCTTTTTTCCCAAGTGATACTTGTTGAATGTCAATTTGATAATTGTTTTTGGTTTTTCTGTCCTTTGTTACTCTTAGCTCAAACAATTAAAATGTTTGTATCTCACATTGCATGAATGTTGTTATGAGTTCCTCTGAGTTTGAGTTTGAAATCACAGTTACTCAACAAAAGTGTCTGTTGTAAGTGAAGATTATGTTTTAGATGTAGAACATGAAATTGAAATTATAAAGAAATAAAATGCAAAAAAACAAAAGGACTATGAACCAGTGTAGTGTTATTTAAGGTATGCAATAAAAAGTGGCAAACAGTGCTCATGCATGTCTGAACAATTAGCAAAATGTATTTTAAACATATAAAATAAATATATGGCTCATCGATTCAAATGTTAGCTAGCGTAGGTCGGGGGGGGGGTGCGTGCGTGCAGCTGGGGGCTTCCAATTTCCTGTTAATTAGTCTAGTGTTTTATTTTTGTAGCAAACACTGAGATGCCGTCATTTCATGCTTCACTGCTAATCTACACTTCGTTGCCTTTCACTGAAGGTCAATTTTCTGCGCAGGGCTCCCAAGATATTATTAATTATTTTCTTACCTGTTAAGGTCATTATTCTCATCATTCAGCTTCTCCATTCGGCTGTAGGAGCTCCAGCGTTAGTCTTTCCTGCTCCGTCCAGCTTCCAGCCCAGCAACAGCACCGTCCAAACCGCAGCTTCATTACTCAACTTGTCCGCATCTTTATTAGACAGACTGGCCCTCCACTAAAACTTTCAAAGCTCCTTCAAGACATCGACATTCCCATCGTCAGCGTTTGCCTTGTCATAACTCCTCTATTTAAATCCACCACAAAGCTCTGTCAGCTGAATCTTTTTTTACTCCTCGTTTGCAATCAAGCACCCCTCTCCCACTCCCACATCCAGCACAATTTACGATTCTTTCAGAAGATCCTGCCCTGGATTTTCATTAGCTACATTCAATGTTTTAAAGACCTATCCTGCCCAATTTCATACTCCATTTCAACCTGTGGTGGCTTGTGCTTTTGACTGGTCACAACATGCTTCAACAACACTGCTGTTCTGCAACTTTTCCTCCAGCGCCTCTCAGTCCATGGCTACCACGGCAATGCCCTCAGAGTGACTGCGGGGAGTGATAAGTCGCCATGGTGACCAGGCAGCTTCATCCGCCACTGCGAGCTCCGTGCCTCAGTACTGCAATCTTCTGGCTTCCTGTGCTGCACTTTCACAACCTGCGAGGGCTTGTTCAATTCGTAGATTGTGACATCTAATTACTGCGTTAACGTATTCATATACATGACTAACTGTCCAAAAACATGTAAAGAATATATTAAAATCTAAAAGAATACGCAATTGTTGTTCTACATTGACAAGGATTTTAATAAAAATAACCAAATATATTCTACCCGGCTTCACTCAAGCCAATGGTTAATTCCAATCATAACCTCTAGATGGCAGTATAACACCACACATTCTATACAGTCTTTAAGCTGGTTTGCTATCACTGTGAAGCTCGCACACTCCAGTTTTTCTATACATCCCTGTACTTTGTTGTCACTCCGAGGGATTCTCAGGAGTCCCTCCTCCTCAACCTTTTGCCTACCTATATCAACTGCCATTCTCCAATTTCAACTCTTCCCCTCTTCAAGGACCTGGTCATGAAGCAACCTTTCTCAGGTGCTTTTTGAGATGCTCAGAATCTACCATCACAGTAATGTCCAGCTTCCCTGCATCAGGCATCCATTTCCCCAGATTTGTGTTTCCTCATCTGGCACTGCTCCTCCAATCTGACCAGCTTCATCAAGGCACCTTATTCAACTTTCAAAGTCATCATTTCATCAACATGAGCTGTCAGTCAGTCATGGAACCATGTCCTACGATTATCAACGTTCCATTCAATGTCCTCCTACCCCCAATAGTCAAAACTCTCAGAAACTGCTCCCGACCAATCAATAGGTTTTGCAGACGCCTCGGAGCAACACATTCTTCATCCTCTGGGGTTCTGCAGCGGTCTCAGATCTCTGCTTTCTTCATCTCTCCCAAAAGCAGCCCCATCTCTGGCTCCATCTAAATCTGCCTTAACACTGAAAGACCAATATCTACCACATTCAGCAGATCTCTACTCTCTGCAGCAGACCACTGCACTCTACCGATGGTAGTCCTCTGTTCACCATTGCAGATCTCTGCTCTCTACAGATGGGCCTCTGCACACAACTGACAGCACTCCATCATTTTCTTCTTCAGACCTCTGCTCTGTTCAGCAGATCCTGCCCTCTACTGTTAATTGCTCCTTACTACAGCAGATCTCTGCTCCCTCTTCAGATCTGCTCACTACTGCAGCATGCAAAAGTTGCTCTAGTTTACTGTTTAAATCTGCAACTGCACTTCTCCAGAGCCTCCAATGCTCCAGCTTTCCTCCATAACATGTATCTCCACAACAGGACCCCCCACCCAGAGCCTCTGTTCATTGATTCCACTCACTACTATCATCACTCGACTCCACCCTCGCCTCTGAGCAGGCCTCCCTCCTCTCCACCCTCACCTCCATAGCAGGCCTCCCTCCTCTCCACCCTCGCCTACAGAGCAGGCCTCCTTTCTCGACTCCACCCTCGCCTCTGAGCAGGCCTCCCTCCTCTCCACTCTCGTCTTCAAAGCAGGGCATCCCGCCCCATCCTTCCCCCAACCTGATCACGAATGTGGGGGAGCTGGTCCTCCTCTGCAGTGGATTCCTACATTTCATTCATCCTTCTCTGATATAGTTGCTGCTCCTTCTAAAATTGCTAGTATGCCGGGAATGGGAGCTTCCTGTCTGTTGGGGCCACCAGAGGTTTTCCCCTAATCAGCCTCACAGGGTTTTTTCCTCTCCACTGAGCAGCAGGTATACATATAATTCCATCCTACTAAATTACTAACCATCCTTCTGTTTGTCCATCTGGTCTTTTGTTTGTTATGCGCTGGCATGTACTGTCTTTTCTTCGTCTCACGGTGTGGGAGATTTCGCGAGGAGCTGGGGCTCCATCCTTTGTGGGGCAAGTGAGTCTAACTTCCCCAACCTCAGGGCTAGGCATCAGCCTCCCTTTACCTTCAGGGTGTTCTCACCATGTGAGTCAGAGTGGACCCCCGGCCCCACTCTATTCTTTCGCAGCTCCTGCACTTATCTTACCTCACTCAAGGCTCTGTTCTATACTAACCTCTATGCCTTGTCCTTATTTCAGGCCCCAGGCAGCATGAAGTCTCAGACAAATGGGGGTCTAACAGAAGTCTCAGACGCTGGGTACCTCTCTCTCTATCTCCTTTCATGTCCCGGTCTACTGGGACCGTCTTCCACTCGAGGGGTGGCTCCCCGAGTCATAAACCTCGTATGTGTTTTTGGTTGCTGGGTCCTTTGCCCCTGGGTTGTGTCTGAATCGCCACCCTCAGTCAGTGACCATCTTTCTATCCGGTTTTTGTTGCTGGGTCCTCTGCCCCTGGTCTGCTACTAAACTGGGCCCTGCCCGCTCTTCTATCCTAGGTCCGGTCTTTTCTAGCATGCACTCTGTCCTACTAACAGCTCCCTTCTGCTTCTTCTGCCCTATCCTTACACCCCAACTCACACCCCTTGAATTATATTTCAAATATATTCCAAATGCACTAGATGTTTTATACATTACTGATTCATTTTATTTGACTGACTAAAATATAGATTTTACAATATTTTGTTATCAATATATATTTGCAATAAACTTACAGTACATTTAAAAATGTGATTATTTGTTGATTATTGTAACTATTTGATGTCTGTTTTTGTGATAATTGTTAAAGTTATTGTTTGACATGTTTATGGTTCATTTGCGAGTATTTCTGTGATTTGTTATTAGTCAGCAAAAATCACCCTGAGGGATGTGTGTGTGTGTCTACTAGAGTGGGGAGGTGCCTGTATGCATGTGTTTGTGTTAGTGAGCGATGACTCACTGCTGTTGGCAATCTGTGCCAAATAACATCTCTGGTGCTTTAAAAAGAGCTGAGATGCTTTCTTTATTTCTCCATAAAGGTATTTTGAAGTGCTGTTTGTCTACAATATTGTTTGATTTTTTTATGTTTCATACTTAAGCACATACTGTATATTAAATGTTGTATTTCAAATGTATACATAATTGTTCTCATATAAATTTTATATTTCTAAATATATTTACTTTATATTTTAAAAGCATTAATGGTATATTTAACATATATACACATTTATGTTTTTTAAATACATACAACATATATTTACCATATATGTCATATTTTTTATATCTAGAAAAGGGGCCAATTTTGGTGTATTAAAAATGTATAAAATATCTTGAAAATATATGTTTATATTCTATTTAATTAAAGAATGATGTTGGGAAAATATATGTATCATACATTTCTTATTATACGTATATTAAAAATATACTTTTGTTCCGTATGGATTGGAGGTCTAAACTATAAAGAATCAAACTCAAGTGCATCTCAGTTGCAAGGTCTAAGCAAGTATCTCAAAGAAAAGGTCTAAAAATAAAAATGGTGAGGGAATTTTGGTCCTTATGAAAGACAGCGGTCCAAAGTGAAAAGTGCACTTGTGGTACTGTGAGGATGACAATATTAGTTTTAGTGCTGTTTTTGTTGTGCAAGTGAAAGCCAGTCAGAATGCTTGTTTCAGAAGTAATGTTTTTAAAGTATAATGTGTAGCTGTGCAACTTTTTTTGACTGAGCATTTGAGGCTGATTTGTATTTCTGGTGGTGCAAAGCATTTTATACATCCAAGCTATGTATTCAAAGATGTAATCTTGGCCCAAATGTTTACATATATAACAGGACCCTTTCCACATGCAAGCAGGTGGTTTGATGCCATATTAAGCATGACATTATTCATAAACATACGAATCTTCATCCTTTTCACACTCATTCTATTTTCCTTGGATGAGGCTGGCACTCTTTTTTAACATTTAACATTGTTTCAGTTCTGTTGTGTAATTCCTCAAATATAATTTTATAGCTTTACATAAACAAATGTGCTTTCTGTAGTTTAGCCTTGTGTGGTACTCTCTCAAATAACAAAAAGTCCTTGTAGACAGTTTGTTTACATTCCTCAAAGGTAGCTGAAGGCACACAAGCTTCTCCACAGTTGATACATACTTACGACTATGTCATATATATGAGCTGCATCTATTACTTGCAATAGTTGAGAGTATAATCAATGTATTTTATTATTTTTTGTACATATTTTAGAACGATTGCCGTCCATGTATTTTACGTGGCTGTGCCGTACTATGTCTCGAGGACGTCTACTCGAGATATATGTTCTGGCTAAGGTGGGGGGGGGGGGGGTGGGGGGGTGGGGGGGGGGGGGGGGGGGGGAGGGGGGGGTGGGGGGGGGGGGGGGGGGGGGGGGGGGGGGGGGGGGGGGGGTGGGGGGGGGGGGGGTGGGGGGGGGGGATGGTGGGGGGGGGGGGGGGGGGGGGGGGGGGGGGGGGGGTCACCCTGAGCGCTTCCCCTTACAGCTCTGGAGACGTATCTCAATCTTAACCTGAACAATTCCTTCTATTTAGCTGTGGAGCTTTTTCAACCAAAAAAACAATCTTAAGGTCGATTTTATGGTTTGACAAATATGATTGTAAATGCTCATATCTTTGTTAGTTATAATATTTGAAGCTGCAGTTTACCAGAATTGTGTTGCTGGCACTTGACTAGATGGTGGACCAGTGGTAGTAATTTAGTGCTAATAGAGGTACAAAAAAGGCATTTGGACAACTGGTTAAATTGTTAAGCAATAAAGTTGTTGGATTGTTTGTACCATTTGCTGATTTAGAATATGAGATAAACTATTAGCAGGACATTTTTTGCTGATCAAGATCATTTGTATATTCTCATGGTCAGGCCAAAATCTGTGAATCAGGATTTTGTGTAAGCAATCTTTAAGAATCCTTTCGCAGATGCAAATACATAAATCTTAGAGCTCAATAAATATTTGTATATGCACTTCTGAGGTCATTGTGGCCTTTACAGGCTACAGTCAAAGGGGTCCATGTACTAATATTACATGTTCATAAGTACTGCAAATTCATAGCCCCCGTCCTTCAAAGAATTTTTGCTTGTGATGTACGAACAGCATACATTACTGCTCATTATACGGGAGATATCTGAATCTGCATCTCATTACAAATAGATTCACAACACCGTAAGTCAAGATTGTTGCATATAATGTTGCATATAATTACTTACATTTATATTGTTGAATCTATGATTTATTATTTAGTTGATTACATGAACATATTGTCACATGTAATAGGAATAATGCACAAGAAGCCAGGAATTACCTGAGGTGCTTTATTAAGACTCAGATAAGCCACCCTCATGAAACTCAAAGCACAACAAAAAAAACACCCCAACCAACACAAGCCATCCCAAGACAAAATGGTGCCAAATTACAAATCATAGCAAATGCAAATCCCCTCCTGCTGATGACACCCACATGCACTAATTGTCCCCCATATGACAACCCAAAGATCAGTGGATCGAAACTGGTGAAAGCTTTTTTTTTAATATATTAATTATACCTTTATATTAACAGAATTTATTAGTTTTTGTTTATGAGTGAGAACATCTAAAATGCTAACAGTGTAACTATTGCTTGTCTAAACAAAATCTCCACAATGCACAAACAGCATCCCCAAATCATTGTCAGCGAAAAGATTAAAATATGTTCGTGTTCCAGATAGTGTTGGACTCTTCCTGCCTCACAAAATTTTATCAACTTTGAATATTACTAATGGATTGTCAAAATTCAATATTTAAAAAAATAAAAATACATGCCTTTGGGATATTCATTTGTTAAGCTTGTTCATAGAATGGTGTTTTTGTTTTTGAGTTGTAACGAATGCATTTCTACTGTGGGCTAGGCTTTGAGGTGTGTTTTTTTTAGTTTTTTTTTTTTAATAGAACCTTTTTCATACTAACTTTTGTACATGATAACATTAACTAAAAAATTCAACTGATGCCTATGAGTAATAATATTTTAATATTTTAATTATTTTAATATATGTTGTGACTAATTTGAAGCTATTAATATGTTTCAATATTAACTAAATCGAGTTATTAATCAAATTGATTCATGTTGTTACACAAAATGTTTAGTTATACTGTATTCATTGATTACTGTCTTGTTCACAGTCATCTTAAAATAAATCTAGAATATGTTTTGTTGAAAAATAATAATTTTTGTTCTTCATATTTTGCTACTGGTTATTTATTTTCAAAAGGTTTTCTTTAGGTTGTGCTGCTGGGGTGGGGTGGGGGGGGCTGCTTCAGTCTTGCACCAGAGCCCAGCAAGTCATAGCGCCAACGGGGAGTGGGGATAAGCTCGGAGGGTGAAGAGGAATAAGTGAAGAAAAACTAAAACTAAAAGAAAAACATATGTAGTACTCTATATATAAACCTGTGACGTGTTTAGTCAAGTTTACAAATAAAGTCAATTTTACTTTTTGTGCTTTATAATAGAAATACAGGCTTTCTAGCTATAAATATATTCTTAAAAAGAAAGGAAATTCTTTGCATAGAAAAGTTAGGGTTGATATTAAAACGACAAAAGTAGGGAAATGCGATGTTAGGGTTTTTAATCCTAACTCTGCATTCCCTCCCACCCCTTTACAAGCAGCGGAAGGGACAAGGCAACACAAGCAACCACAGACAGCCATCATCAGTTAAGGCGAACAACATACAACTGCAGATAATACAGAAGACATCCATCATCATGGTCCACTTGGTGTATGAGGTCTACTGCCATGCCAATGTGTTGCATCTGTCTCCTGCTAGACCTTATGCAGGTCTAGTAGGAGACAGATGCATAATAGTGGCATCAACATCACACTGTACCTCTATGAATTCTACTACCATGATCAATGTCTAGTGTGGCATCCACATGTTTTATGTGCATCAGTTTGTCGGGCGGGGGGTGGGGAACTGCATGCAGGGCAACATGAGGGGAAGTGTATATGGTAAATCGTGAGACACAGAATTTGTGAAGGCACCCACTAGAGGGGAGGCATGCCTTGATTTAGTCTTTTCAAATAACGAAGATAGAATAACTAAAACAGAGGTCAGAGAACCACTGGCAAACTCAGACCACAACATGGTCTCATTTGAAGTGTTTTTTAAATCCTCAAAAGTAAAGACTAAAGCTAAGGTTTACAATTTTAGAAAAGCAAACTATGAAGGCATGAAACAGAGACTAACAGAAGTAGATTGGAGTAAAATAGAGAAAACACCCACAGAAGAAGGATGGTTGTTCTTCAAAAACGTAGTACTAGAGGCGCAAAACAATTATATCCCTAAAGTAGACAAATCTAAATGTAAAACTAAATTGCCAAAATGGTTTAATACATCAATTAAAAAAAATATTCAGCGAAAAAAGGCACTTTACAGAGCATTAAAAAAGGACCAAAAGGAAAGTACACAGAAAGAGTACACAGAACTGCAAATGCAAGTCAAAAAGGAAGTTAGAAAGGCCAAGAGAGAAATAGAAATGAACATTGCTAAAGGAGCTAAAACCAATTCCAAAATGTTTTTCCAATATTACAACAGCAAGAGAACATTCAAAGAGGAGATTAAATGTTTAAGAGATACAAATGGCAAAATCATAGAGGAAGAAAAAAAAATAGCAAATATGTTAAATGATTACTTTTCACAAGTTTTTACAAAGGAAGATACTGACAACATGCCCCACATGTCATCCAGTTCCTATCCAGTTTTAAATAACTTTAGCATAACTGAGGCAGAAGTGTTAAAGGGACTAGGAGCTCTTAAAATAAACAAATCCCCTGGGCCGGATGAGATCCTCCCAGTAGTACTCAAAGAAATGAAAGAAGTAATTTACAAACCGCTAACCAAGATCATGCAGCAGTCTCTTGACACAGGGGTGGTACCGACAGACTGGAAAATTGCAAACGTAATACCGATCCACAAAAAGGGAAACAAAACTGAACCAGGTAACTACAGACCAGTAAGCCTGACTTCTATTATATGCAAACTTATGGAAACTATAATAAGATCCAAAATGGAAAATTACCTATATGGTAACAGGGTACTGGGAGACAGTCAACATGGTTTTAGGAAAGGGAGATCGTGCCTAACTAACTTGCTTGATTTTTTTGAGGATGCAACATCGATAATGGATAATTGCAAAGCATATGACATGGTTTATTTAGATTTCCAGAAAGCTTTTGACAAAGTCCCGCACAAAAGATTAATTCTCAAACTGAACGCAGTTGGGATTCAAGGAAACACATGTACATGGATTAGGGAGTGGTTAACATGTAGAAAACAGAAAGTACTGATTAGAGGAAAAACCTCAGAATGGAGTGTGGTAACCAGCGGTGTACCACAGGGATCAGTATTAGGTCCTCTGCTATTCCTAATCTACATTAATGATTTAGATTCTGGTATAGTAAGCAAACTTGTTAAATTTGCAGACGACACAAAAATAGGAGGAGTGGCAAACACTGTTGCAGCAGCAAAGGTCATTCAAAATGATCTAGACAAGATTCAGAACTGGGCAGATACATGGCAAATGACATTTAATAGAGAAAAGTGTAAGGTACTGCACGCAGGAAATAAAAATGTACATTATAAATATCATATGGGAGATATTGAAATTGGAGAAGGAATCTATGAAAAAAGACCTAGGAGTTTTTGTTGACTCAGAAATGTCTTCATCTAGGCAATGTGGGGAAGCTATAAAAAAGGCTAACAAGATGCTCGGATACATTGTGAAAAGTGTTGAATTTAAATCAAGGGAAGTAATGTTAAAACTGTACAATGCACTTGTAAGACCTCATCTTGAATATTGTGTGCAGTTCTGGTCACCTCGCTATAAAAAAGATATTGCTGCTCTAGAAAGCGTGCAAAGAAGAGCGACCAGAATTATTCCGGGCTTAAAAGGCATGTCATATGCAGACAGGCTAAAAGAATTGAATCTGTTCAGTCTTGAACAAAGAAGACTACGTGGCGACCTAATTCAAGCATTCAAAATTCTAAAAGGTATTGACAGTGTCGACGCAAGGGACTTTTTCAGCCTGAAAAAAGAAACAAGGACCAGGGGTCACAAATGGAGTTTAGAAAAAGGGGCATTCAGAACAGAAAATAGGAGACACTTTTTTACACAGAGAATTGTGAGGGTCTGGAATCAACTCCCCAGTAATGTTGTTGAAGCTGACACCCTGGGATCCTTCAAGAAGCTGCTTGATGAGATTTTGGGATCAATAAGCTACTAACAACCAAACGAGCAAGATGGGCCGAATGGCCTCCTCTCGTTTGTAAACTTTCTTATGTTCTTATGTTCTTATGTTCTTAAGACTTTTCAGGTTTTTATTTTTATTTGATTTTTCACCCCCCCACATTTTTTTATACATTGAAAGTGTCGAGTAGGTTGTGTAAATCAAAGGAAGAAAAATCCCATTTAAATGCATCAAGATTTCAGTTGTAACACAACAAACTGTGAAAACGTCCAAAGGGGGTGAATACTTCCTATAGGCACTGTGTGTGTGTGTGTGTGTGTGTGTGTGTGTATATATATATACACACACACACATACTGCTGTGCAAAAGTCTTATGAGCATCAGCAATTTACTCAAAGCCTCCACTAGTGTTTTCTACTATTATAACTACCTTGACTTGCTTGAAGAAGGAAAAACACTGAGTGAAATCGCTCACATCACTTGATTTCCAAGGTGTGATATCTGAAGCATAATCACCAAGTACAGAGAAACAGAATCTGTAATTGACAAACCCAGGACTGGAAGACCCAAAAAGCCAACAAGGATGAGTAATACTTGGAGATAATATCCTTAAGGGATAGAAAGAAAACAAGCGTTGAATTGACAACAGAACTGACAGAGGGCACAGGTGTCATTGTCCACCCATCAACAGTCCAAAGCACCTCTGACCATAGTTCCATAGTCCAATTTCTGTGTTCTTGTGCATATTTTAGCCTTTTAGTCTTGTTAGTATTCTTACTGCTACACATACTTTAAGTCCTGATTTCAAGAGTGACCTATGTATTGTTGATTTGATAGATAACGACACCTGTGCCTTCTGCCAGTTCTCCCCAAAAAGTTCATCCTTATTTTACAAAATGTCACAAAATATCTCACACTTTTATGTAATGTAGGCCTACTGACTAATGTACTTACTCCAAAAAATATTTATTGCTCTTTGAAGTACATTTACAGCTTCTTCTGCCTTGTGCAATTCATTTTGTCTCAATGGACATGCCCAAAAATTTCATGTACTAAGCAATAATAATAATAATAATAATACAAAAATAATAATAATAAAAACAAAAAAGCAAAAAAACCCTACAAAAAAGCCCAAAAGTAAAATATTGTTTCTGTTATTGTCATAATACAATGTTAGTATTTGCTCACAATTGACTTATCCATTTAAACTCAGTGTTGTGAATTGGAACAATCATTTACTATTGTCTTCTGGATAATACTTGGGGCCAGGTATATAAATCAGGTACACAGGTTTACATCAAGTACATTGATTTAGGATACAGCAATGGACTTAGCTAGATTTTTACATTAAATAGATTTAGATTTTTATTTTTCTACCAGTTGAAAACCAGCTGATGACCAGGTATTACTGTAACAAGAAAATGAGTACTTGTCTTTGGAATGACCACAAACCAATACCTGAAAATCAGACATACTCCACGTGTCTGATACATATACAAAACTCCATCTTGGAATTCCAGGTGCCTACTGCTTACATTCTGTGAATAGTTGTTACTATGGCCCTAAAGCGCTCAATTCATTGCTAGAGTTGCCCTCCCCTTCTTTTTTTTAAATAATGGCAGGTATGCTATATTTAGTTTAACACCATTTTGCAGACTCTTTACATTTCACTTTCAATGTTTTATGTCAATAAAATTCTGCTTAGTGGGCAACCTTTTCACCACTTTAAAACAACTCTTTAACTTATGTGCGCTTGTTTTGACAAGAGGAACGTAAGCCATTCTGTACTTGTCTTTACTAAATAAAATACAGCACTAATAATGTAGTGTTTAGAAAGCAGTAACATCAGTTACTTCACTAAATCTATGTAGCACAATTAGGTCTGCATAAACAAGGAACTGCCACCAACACACTGCGTTATTTAAACTGCAGTATAATCCTGCGCTGTACTTTCAACAATTTTTTTTTTTTTTTTTTTTTAAACAAATTAAGTACATTAAATTAGGAACATGGTATTCTGTAGAATATTTAGATTAGTGCTACTTTCTTTTCCGTATCATATCAGAATTGCAATAACGAATGTGGTGCGTGTTTGCAGTCGGGACCAGTCAGAGATTCCGACATCATTAATCTACCTGCTTGTACCAACACAACACTGTAATCCTTCCTCCTTGTTGTGACGTCAGACGGGGAATACTGGAGTCCTCGACATTCAGGACGAGTTACTTACTAGTAAATGACTTGGAGAGGGTGGAGCTGTCAAAGTTCCACTCATAGGGGAAAAAACAACCCGAGTTATCCCCAAAATAATTGTGTATTCGCTTGTCATCGAAAGAAAGAAGTCTATTTTACCACAGCAAGCCTAAATATGGACTAAAACTGCGCTTCTACAGAATAGATCATGAAGAACCCAAGAAACAGCGCAGCAATGCAATTTAAAACTGGGATCCTCCTGGCTTCCCTGCTCGCACTCGGCTGCAGTGACTTACAAGACAAGAAAGGTAGGAGCTTAAAAGCAAACTAGAAGTTGTTGTTGTTGTAAAAAAAAAAAAAAGAAAAAAAAAAAATCTTAATAATAGTTTTTTGCGGATGTAAGTTTTAAACCTTAAACGAGTAAGAAAGAACACACTTCATAGCGTAGTAACATTTAAACACTTCGCTCAAGCGGCAGCAAAATGTACTGTACAGCATGCATTGTGTCCTAGAACGGCATGGAAAAAGTACATCCGACGATTTTTTCTTCCTGGTTTGGTATTTAAAGCTGTGTAAGTGTTTGAGGCAGCAGCACATTGTACGGGTAACTGATTTTTAGTTAAACGGGTAACTGAGTTTTAGTTAATCGTTAACTTTAGGAGTTTCACTTGTCTTTACCCAAATTGTTTACATCTTTGTGAAAGAATGCGACAATTCCAAAAGTGGACATTACTATGAATAAAAGTAGGTTGGTTGCAGTGTCAGTACCATCCTGTCACCCAGCAAATAAAAACAAACCAAAACCAAGTTTTGGATAGCAGTAGTTTTTGACATATGGATAATCCCGAATTACATTGTAATTCATTATATTTGATGTGCTTTACTACTGTATTTATCGTGTTGGACATTTTTCAAAATGTTCCGTTCTGGTCGTTGTTTCACCATTCTGTTAAATAATTTTGTCTTGAATGTTGCTCCTGTACAGGTATTCATAATTAACGTAGAGCTGCTGCTGCACTTTGTAACGTATGTAGTGGTGCTGTGTTGATTTAGTTTGACAGTTTATTAACGTTAGTTTGTCTGTTACTTTATTGTTATAGTTTATTAACATAGACATGCCTACTGTTTTCTCTTACTTATTCTATTAATTTCATATGTTGATCCACGTGTGTCATGACAAGTAATACATATTTATTTATTGATTGATTCAAATTGTGTCTGGTAGTCAACTCTGTCTTAAAGAACACTTTGCAGCTAAGAGAACACTTCGCTTGCATCCTGTGGGGTGTTCTCTTAGCCAGAGGCCACTGTAATTGTAAAAATAATTTATATTTAGGCTGATATCGTTAGTATAAGGTATCACTTTATTTATTTAGATAATACATCTTATACAAGTGCACCTTGACTAAGCAGCTGCCTGCCTTGTTTGAAAGCACCTTCCAAAATGTTTGTCTGCTTGTCTTTTTTTTTTTATACATTTACCTTAGAATTCTGATTGAGCACTTTAAAGTTGCATATTATAATTGTGAAGTGCAGTACTTGGAAGCTGTTTGTATTTCTTTACCACAAATCATTGTGTCTCTTAATCGCACAGTACAGATAGCCTGTCTGTCTGTATGTCACATTTGACACTTTTTAAAACATATTTCAAGAGATCAATTTGTCCAATTGTAATGGAACTTGCTAAGGACCACCATTAGCTCAAATCTCCATGTGTAGGGATATTCAAAATGTAGGTGTAAAATGCTTGCAACTGTTGTTTTCTGGAGCGAGACTGGAGAATGCATTAACCAGGTGTTACCTAGGAAAAAAAATTAAATAAAATTATATATATATATATATATATATATATATATATATATATATATATATATATATATATACACACACACACACACAGACACACACACTGGGGGCAGTGTTCGTTTGTTACCAGGCTGGACAGATGGAGTTTGCATTGACCCAAGAGAATTTTGGTCATGAAGCCCTTTGGTTCACCCTGTGCATCTAACTCAGGGTGGGAGAGAGTCTGGCATTCCAGCTTGTCTTGCCTTCAGATACAAGAAGCCTGCCAGTCCCGTGTGCTCAGTGAGCCTTGTTAAAGGGTGCAACACCTGCCCATTTCGATAGGGGAGAGAAATGACTGTTAAGTGTTTCCTCAGCATACTGGCATCTTGCTTCCATACACTGCAGCTCTCTTGCCTCAGCAGTGTTTGGGATGGGAAGTCGTTGGAAGTCTGTCACCTCACCGTCTAGGACTTTATCAATGGAATCCAAAACAGATGGCTTGGCAGATAAACACTGTACTTGAATATTAATACATCAAATATTTGGAAAATCTCACAGCTACACACTGTTAATACACATACATCCATTGTAAACACTATGGGGTAGATGCACTAAAGTGTTGCGTCTGTCGCAATCATTGCATACCACATGTAAACCAGTCAGAAGTGTAGCGTGAAATGTACTAAACAAACGCAATGCTGTTACCATCATTTTAATGAATACTATGCAGCCTCAGTTCTTATTTGCACTTACATGAATATGTGTATAGCCTTACATGAATATGTAATTCTGGGTGTTCCTGTAGAAATTCGCCAAAACAGGGTAGAGATATTGTGATGAGATGTACTAAAGCTGAGGGCAATTGCGACACTTTCAATTAGGCCTACATCAATTTGTTAAGAACTTTTGAAAGCATGTTTTAGCAGTTGCACTTGTTGCTAGCATTTCCTAGTCCACTTTTTCTTGTGTGCTGCCAGCTGTGCTCAATGCATTTTTGAGACGAACACCCAATTCCATTAGTCAGAGTGTACATACAAGCCTTGAAAACAAATTTCTTTGACATTTCTGGTTTTCCCAGTGTGTTGGGAGCAATAGACTGCACACATGTGCCACTAACATCTCCAGCTCATTCTGAGCATCTGTATAGGACCATGCTAGGACTACTGTGTGTTAATTTTCTAGGCCAGTGGTTCTCAATCTGTCGTCACTGGTGGTTCACCTGCTCCTTTCAAATGGTCCATGGAAAGGTTACATAATTACGGAAAGGAAGCGACAGCACAGTGTACATCCCATTGCAAACCCAAAATAATACCTTAAAAAATCAGCTACAGATGCAGGAAGACAATGCACACATGGAGAATATCTCCAAGTAAAATAAGTGCCTAACTCTCCATCATATATAGTTTTGGAGCGTCTAAAATATTCACTATTAGGGAGTTTTTGTGTATTGCGCTCTTGAGCAGCTTGTACAGTAACACACGACAGGGCGTCTGTTGTGTTGCATTAACATATGGCTGTAGTTGAGTTGGATGTACAAAACAAAGTCATATATTTGTTGTAAACATTAAACTGGAGGTTTTCAACGTTTCCATTTATTGTAATTAATCAAAAATTTTAAACCTCTGTGCTCAGTCGCTCCATAAACAGAGCTGACATGACCTGCAATGTTAGCCTATTGTGACCAAGCATTTAAAAATGCCAATCATGTATTTTTGTTGATAATGAAGAGATACAGAAAAGGAGGCAAAGACAAAGTTCACTATCCATACATTACTACCGCTGACCTGGAGAAGCTAATAGAAAAATACATTATTGGAATTTTTAAATGCTTGATCACAAACAGGCTATCATGGTGGTTTATGTCAGCACTGTTTACGGAGCGATTGAGACCAGAACGGAGGCAAACAGAACAAAACTGAGTACTCTTGACCAGCCGAAGCATAGAATTATCATACAGACCATTAGATTTTCAAGACAAACTTTTAAGTAGATTACCATTTCTTTGTGTTTCATCAAATCAATAAAAAAAACAGCTGCCCAAGCATTTTTTTTTCTTCAATAACCTTATATTTTGAAACAGACACCACACAAATTACAGTTTTGAAATGTTGTGTAAATCTGAAAACCCTTCATCATTCTGGCAAGATATACATTTGATTTTTAAACTCTGGGAATAAGTCACTGTTGTCACATAAAGCATAATTTGATAATGAGGAAATGTGTTTTACAAGACCTGTCGAATAAAATAAAACGCTGTTGTATATATTGTGTATAATCTGTGTAATCACAGGAAGAGGAAAGTATTAATTAGCAAATGCAAAGGAGACTGTTTACTTTAGGACAGCACTTGTTATCATAGATGTCTAAAACTGTGCCAAGGCAGTCTTGTAAACAGCAGCTTTGAAGAAGAACAAATACTAAGCAATTAGGTAAATAGTTGTGTCTAACAATATATGTAACCACAGCTGCCTCAAAGCCTACAGCACATAGCCCATGTGTTTGCCTTGTTTGGGGACATCATTTTAACCACATTCTTTCTTTCATATCAGTGTGTTATGATCTCACTTTCCATATCATTCAGTTTACTCTATATTAGTACTGGGACACAAAAGGGTATGTGTTTTTTTTTTTCTTAAAGCTAAATATTTACTTGAACAGTAAAAGTAAAGTACAAGCACTGTGCTTTTTGTAGGTAAAGAGTTAAGTAGTTAAGGGTTGAGTTGTAAGTTAACCAGTATGTTTCCTTGGGGTGTATAAAGAGGTAAGTACTTAAGGGTTGACTTGGATGTTTTTAAGTTAACCAGTATGTTTCCTAGGGGTGTATAAAGAGGCAAGTAGTTAAGGGTTGAGTTGGATGTTTTTAAGTTAACCAGTATGTTTCCTAGGGGTGTAAATGTCCTCTCCATGTAATATTACGCACTGACTGACTGATGCAGGACTTGACAGGAAGTTTTGGGTTCATCTTGCACAGGGATGACATTTATCAAATCCTCCACAAGCAGGGATCATAATTATTGCTTGCCTGGCAGTTCAAGGTTGTTAATGCAGCAGCATTCTTGTTTCATTTTTGATTGTAAACATTTACATGGTTTATTGTATTTACAATGTTGTTGTTGAGGTGAGTCAACCTCAGGAAAAAAAGTGCCTTCTTTTACTAAATAAATCCTTTGATTGCAACTTGCAACACTATTGGATGGCTAATTGTGTCACAATAGCAAAAGTAGTTTGTGCTGTTTCTCATAAAAAAGGCCATTAGTCACTCTAGCAGTCAAAAGACAGTATTGCCCTTTGACTGCAAAGGTTGAACATATCTGTACTGAACAGAATGTAAGTAACAGGCAGTTTGTCATATTGTAAGGTTACAGATGAGGCCCACAGATCTGATTGCAGTTGTTTTTGTAATAATGGTATATAATGTATTTTGGTAAGTGCTTATAATAATGGTATTTATAAAAGGGAATGTTCGGATGCTGCACGCTGATTGGCTGCTGTAGGGTTTTAAACTGTGCATAAATATAGTTTAATGTACGGCGGAACTTATTTTTGTCTAATTACGGTTCGATTAATAAATTATCAATACACAACGTATTAAACTTGCAACGGAGAGCCTGGGTATAGTTTTTTATTACTACTCTATTGTGCCTTATTACTTGTTTTTCTCGATCATTTTCGCTAAAAGCTGTATATATAGATATAGCCATGTTTTAATGTTATTTTAGCCGGTTTGGCTAGTTATTCCCCATCACAGCCTAGCACATTGCAAAGCCTGCAACTCAATTTCGCCCTTCCCCGGGTCTAGCATGTTCTCGGCTGCGTGTACTTTCGTTTTAACTAGCTTCAGGCATTTGAGGTAAGTAGCTGGACAGGACTACAATTAATTATTTTGAGCCCGACTGGGATAAAACAGTATTCCATTATTGTATTGCTTGTTGGAAATGTTGAAAACAGTTTAACCATGTCTGATGGACTATTTTTTCACCAAAGCAGAAGAATATACAATACAATTGTTTGTTTAAAAAAAAAAAAAAATATATATATATATATATATATATATATATATATATATATATATATATATATATATATATATATATATATATATATATATATATATATATATATAAACAAGTTTGTTTTTCTATAGCATAGCTGTATGGAAATATAACTGCTATGCAAAAGTCTTAGACACAGTCAAGAGTTACTATATATATAGTATTGATGTTATGAGCTTCAACAATTGACTCAAAGCCTCCACTAGTGTTTTCCACTATTATTATAACAACTTTGACCTTTACTAGTACGCTTAATTTGAGTGAGAAGAAACCAAGCTTGTCATTTAGCAATCTTTAATTAACATTGATCAGAATCTTCAAAAACTTATGATCACAACAACTCAAAGTAAACTATACATGAGCAGCTAATATGAGGTGTTAGTAGCTAATCCATTACATTTACCCAATTAAAGTTTTTTTGTAAGGCGAGAAATTTAACACCAAAACACAATACTGCAAACCCCATATGTACCTAGCAGGGTTTAGAACCCAGGGGATCCCTGTGACAGGCATGCATTCAATGTGCAAGGCAAGTTCATATACAGTACTTAGCCAAGCACCTGCACCCTGCCCCCCACCTCCACCGCCGCTCTGCACATCTGATTTTGTATTTTCAAAAGTTGACAGGTACACAACAATTGATATGAGAGACAGCAGCACATCACTTCAAGTGGGCAAGTCCTTGTTACACTCGAGCAAATGCTTCTGATTTCTCTCAGATAAAAATGCAAACAACTCAAGATTTGGCGAAAACGATTCCGTAACATTGTCTATAAAAAAAAAACGATTCCCTGCTTTGAGCTGTCACGTAAAGCACAGACACAGCTGTACAGCCAGGTCACCCCATCCCCCACATTCCATTGAAATACATACTCCCATGTGGGCTAGGAGGGAGCTGGAGGTGGAGCTTGTATACTAAAATAATACTATTATAGGCTATACAAAAAAAAAAAAAAAAACGTACTGCGGTTCTAGGTAGAAGTGCTTATAAAATTGTTATTTATGCAAATCTGCTGCTCAAACGCCATCAGGATATCTAATACATATATTTAGGAAAACTTTTTTTGTTTTCTGTTACACTAAACTTACCATCTCTGTTTCAATAACAAATAAATAAATAAATAATACCCGAATCTCACCCTCACAATGGGGGGGTTTAACTTTTACACCAGGTCGACTTTTACTTGACCGAATATGGTATATGTATAGCAATAACAAATTCAGTGTTTGTCAGTCTAAAGACAAATTTGATAAATATTTCAGGAAAGTTGAACAAACCCAGCAGAAAAAAAGGCTGGTCTGGCAGGCTTGGTGCTTTTTAAATTGGGAGGTACCTGTGGATAAAGAATACATAGCACTGTATCACTGTGTAGACTAGCATGCTCATATATAGTACACAGAGTGCCTAGAAATAAATAAAACCGTACACATTTAAACCTAACCCCGAACAAGCAGAGCATAAACAGACAGTCCCTTTGCAAATGATAAATTCCAGGAATTCCTGGGAGTTAGGAACTCTGTGAGGTTGCATGGATTTCATGTGGCTCATTGGATTTCACAAAAAACATTTAGGTCAACCATATGGTCCTGAAGAAGCAAAGCTAAACTGTAGTAAAATACTCTGTCATGTTTTTAGCTAATCATAGAAGAGCTTGAAAGCATTCACAGATGAGATGAGAGAGAGATTAAAATTGAAACCATTGCTTTAGTAAAAATTTTAAGTGAAACTAAGGGTGTCTTCTCAATAGCAAGTTCTACATAGTGAACTGTTAGCAGATTGCAGTATTAATACATGTATATAAACATTTCAATGTATTACATCTTCAAATTAACCTTGGAGATGTAATTCATTCGTGTTTCAGAAATTAATTTTAACAATTGTAATGAATTGCCTTTCATACATGACTGGATCTGAAAAATTAAAGTTTTTAATTGTTTTTAATATGGTATGTCTTGTTTTTAATTGTGTTTTAATTATGTTCTCTGCAGAAAAATTTTGAAACAAATAGTGTTGGGCACTATTCAGCCCTTTGCAATTTACAAGAGACTCTTTAAAATAATAGTCTTCATTTTGAACACATTTTATTCTGTATATGATAATTTTTCATGCCTAGTAGAGGGAGAGTTTGTAATGTTTTTTCTCAAAATGTTAGGGAAACGATAGGATAAGGGATTTAATGTAATTCATTAATAATGTGTGACTACTATGTGTGTGTGTGTGTGTGTGTGTGTGTGTGTGTGTGTGTATATACCTTGAAGTCCATGACAATAGTTATACTTAAAAAAATAAGCAATGAATTTGAAAACATAAATCATAAAAAAAAAACATATTTAATTCCTCCCTAGCCTTCACCTCCCCCAACCCCAAACCTTGTGCGTAATATATTGATTTTCTCGAGGCAAGAAGGATTTGAAAACCAGCTGTGAAACAGGAAATTGCTGCACTGCAATTTCAATGAGTTTGTAAAAGTACAGTACATCTATAAAAAAAATTACAAAAAAAAAAAAAATTATATATACACACCTACATACATAGCAGTAGAGGAGGCAAGGGGGTCTCCCATAAAATATCATATACTTATAATAATAATAATAATAATAATATAGTAATAAGATGATGATGATGATTATACCAACACCTTAAATTCACACTATGCAGTTAGGCAGAGGCACGGCTCTGTTGCCAGCAGTCACCTGAGCCTAGACACAGGTTTTTATTGGATGAACCACATTCTTTTTTTCACAGGAGGCCGGCCTCCCCTGTGTCTGTGGTGTACTGTCATGTTATGATGCTTGTGCTTAGCATGTGCAAAACTGCAGAACTTTTGTAAGACGTCAGTAGTGAAATACAGTATTTAGATACCAGACAGTGTTACTGAAATGTTAACCTATATGTGAGGTTCAGGGGGCGGAGCTAGGCACCAACAACCTATCATCTCCTGTCATCAATTAAATCTACCTTATTTAAACATTAGTCACCTCTACCTAGCTGTCTTGTATTTTTTCATTTTGGCATAAACCTAAGCGATTTCAAGACCCATCAACTTTCGTATACCTCAATAATGGAATACTTACAGCAGTCGTCATCGGATTCAGAGGATTCCCAGGATTTTCTGTCATTACGAGATCATTCTCCTCCAGCTTCAATCCAGGGTCCATCCAGTCTCCGTTTTTTCTGCCCTTCTGGTATTTCAGTTGCATCTGATCAGGCTCCCCATCAGGCTGTCGCCCAGGTTCGAGTTCAAATGTTGTCTATCGTTCCTGCCACTCAAACATCGAATCAGTGCCGATCCAAGCGACTTCAGCCTCAGGACGCCCCTCCGGATCGATTGTTTTGGATTGACTGGCCCATGAATAAATTGATAAAAACCCATCTTAAAAACGGTAACGCGATTCCAACAGGGAGTGATAGAGAGTCTCTTTATTCTCTATTGCAATTCAGTCTCAGCAGAACCAGTCTTTCCTCCGGAAAAAAAAAAAAAAACATAATCAGCCGCGCCCAGCCATTCAGCATCGTAAAACAGACAGCAGGCAGCCTATTCCGGATCAAATCACCCCCACAACTAGCACCGCTAACCAGCAGCCAGCCATTGAAATCCAACATTCGCAAATATTTAACGAGATAAAATCATTTATGCAGCCTTTTGCCGATACTCTATCTTCGGTCAGTTCTCAACTGTTGGATCTAGATGAAAGGGTGTCTAATATGGAACAGGGAAAACAATCTACAATGCTGTCATTAATTCCAGCATCAAATACTGCAGCGACGCCTACAGCGTCTTCCAGTCCAGCCCTAATTTCAGCACCCGGTTTCGCCACTAATTCATACAGATCTTCAGTACCTAATCCTATACATTCTTCAGCTCCCCTCGATCAATCCACAAGGAAAGACAAATACAGGCACAGTATTAGATTTTCAGGAGGAAGACAAATCTGCAGCAATTTCAATGCTGGCTTCTGTTCGAATAGGCAATGGAGTTTTATCCCCATGTGCAGCAATTGCAGAGACGCTCACGCTAATACAATCTGCCCTTTAAAACTCAAGTGACTTTCCCCGATGCTCACAGTCTTTACTCCTATAAAAATCCCGGCATTATCAAGTAAATTACAGAATCATCCCGATAGTAATTTAATTAATTACGTGATCGACAGATTAAAAAATGTTTTTTCAACCGATCTGACTCAAATTCCTTCTTCCTTGTTCAAAAGCAAAAATCTTTATTCAGCGACTCAAGAACCGCAATTAGTGCAATCTCTCATCAAAAAAGAAATTATAAAAGGATTGATAGTCAGTCCATTTTTAGCTCCTCCTTTTCCAGTTTATAGAATTAATCCTATTGGCATTGCCACGAGGAAAGTGTCAGGAAAAAAGCGTCTCATTATTGATTTATCAGCACCACGGGGGTCAAGCACCAGCAGCATTAACTCATTAATTCCCCAAGATCAATTTTCCCTACATTACATCACTATTGCAGACACAATACATTCAATTAAATTAGCAGGTGGTGGTTCCTGGTAAGCAAAAGCAGATATATCAGACGCATTTAAAGTAATGCCAATCCATCTTCTCTCCGTCACCTGTTTGGTATGTGCTGGGAAGGAAAGTTTTATTTTGCCACCCAATTGACTTTCTGCTGCCACAGCAGCCCAAAGATATTTGATACCCTGTCGGATGCATTATGCTGGATTCTTCTTAATATCTATCATGTCCCATTCCTGCTCCACTTGCTGGACGATTTTTTAGTAATTTCTCCTCCTTCAGATGCACCAGCAGAAGCGATCTCCAATCTTAAAAGCTTATTTTCTGAAGTAGGCATTCCGCTTTCAGAAGAGAAATCAATCGGTCCCCTTCATTGAGTCTAAACTTAACCATATTCGTTTGCTCTTTCAGGATTTTCAGATCAGTAAAACAATTAAAAAACGGGCACTGCCTTCATTGCTGGGTTACTTTAACTTTGCAATACGTATCATTCCACAGGGGAGGACGTTTATATCTCGATTGCTAGCGCTGGCATCAACAGCAAAAAATCTGTACTCCTATATAAATATCTCCTCAGAAGCTAGGAAAGACATTAAAGTGTGGTCTGCGCTTATTCAGCACTGGAACAGTCTCTCTATGTTTTATGATGATTTCATTTCAGCTCCACACGATATGGCTTTATTTACTGATGCCTCATCTCTGGGATTCGGAGGTCTATTTAACAATCAATGGTTTTGCAGTACATGGCCTGAGGAAATCGAAAACATATCTCCTCATCTAAAATCCACAGCTGTGCTAGAGATATACCCAATAGTAGCAGTTGCCCAGCTATGGGGTCATCTCTAGTCTAAGAAATCAATACTATTTTACTGTGATAATTCAACTACAGTGCATATTATAAATAAAGGACGATCCTCTTCCCCTCTTATCATGCAATTGCTGCGGCGGCTAGTATGGATTTCAGTCTCTAATAATTTTCTAATACAAGCTTGCCACCTACCGGGCATTTTTAATAATGCAGCTGATGCTGTTTCTCGTTTACAGATTTCCAAATTCCACAGTTTGCTGCCCACAGCTCTGCAATATCCAGCAGCAACGCCACAGTTCAATCAGCTGATTTTCAACTAAATCCAACTATTAATAAACTTCTTAATTCAGCTCAAGATTACATGGCATCAGCACTTGCCCCATCTACCGGATCCTTGTACTCTACAGGTTGGGCGTGTTATGTAACTTTTTGTTTACAAAGCAGGATTAATCCTACTCCATTCAACCAGGACTGGTTCATGGTGTTCATAGTGCATGCAAAGGACTCTCTACATCTGGCACCAGCTACAATCAGAATATATTTGTCAGGAATTCAGCATCAATTTTGTTTGATGTCCATCAATTCCCCAACTCTATTATCAATTCCAGCGGTTCGTCTCCTTTTAGAGGAATTTCCAAGTGCTCTCCGGCTCCTTCTTCTGCTTGCCTGCCTATTTCTATAGAGTTTCTCAGTAACTTGATTTCAATTCTGTGCCATGGCTGTTTTTCTTCATTTGATGATTTAACTATGGAAGTCATATGTCTGTCTGCATTTTTGGGGTTTTTGAGATGTTCTGAATATACAGTTCCTTCTATTGCCAGCTTTCCTACCCTCGGTATCCGCTGCAGTGACCTCAAGCTCATCCCAGATTCTCACTTCATCATATTTCTTCGCATTTCAAAAACAGATCAGCTACGGCAAGGACAATGTATTCAGCTTTCTAAGATTAACTCTCCTCTATGTCCCTTCAATTCCATGTTGAAGTACATTGTAGAATGCAAGGCCATTTCATCCTCCAACCCTTTGTTTATCAATTCAAGCCGGTCCATTGTTTCAAGGCATTGGTTTTCAACACACCTTTCCACCGTGGTGTCCAGAGCAGGTCTTCCTTCACAATTCTACACTCCTCATTCATTTAGAATAGGGGCAGCTACTTCAGCTGCAAAAGCCAACATTAACCAGCATTTAATTAAAAATATGGGGCCCTGGACTTCATCAGCAGTTGAAACTTATATTCCTCTGCACATCAGTCCATTGCTAGTATGTCTGGAGTGGGGATGACCTTTCTGCCTGAGCCACCAAGGATTTCCCCTAAGGAATAAAATTAAAAGAAAGGGTTTTTTCTTTCCACTGTGCAGAGGGTCTTCACATAGTCATTAGGGTACAGTCTACTAACCCCTTTGTCACATTAAGTGTTTGTTTTCTTTTGTCTAAATGTTTTCTTTTTCTTTCTTATGCATTGGTTGTTCTCTCTTTTTTCTTCTTCACGTTGCTTCAGCGGGGAGCCGGGGGTCCATCTTTTGGGGGGGGTTAGTGATTCCACTTTCTTCAATCCTTTGTTAAGCTCTGCTTCATTTACCTCATAGAGGAGGGTTTTCCATGAGTCAGAGGGGACCCCTGGCCAAACCCTTCCATCTGCATGTATGTTTCTTTCAGGTCTGATGCTTCTATGTGAGGGTCCCCAAGCGGTAGCATCCCTCTTGTTTGTCAGGTCTCCTCAAAGACGGTGGCCCCTCTCCTGTTTGTCGGGTCTCCTCAGCGACGGAACCCCTCTTCTATTATGTTGGGCTTTGAAGAGGCGGAACACCATGCATTATATGTTTTAACAAATACTAACTTTATGTTTTCTTTCCAGTTCGCGAGCCTCTTCGTATGTCGGGTAACCTCAGAGACGGTGCCCCTCTTGGTATGTCGGGTCACCTCAAAGACAGTGGCCCCCTCCTGTTTATCGTGTCTATCAATCAAGTAAATGTTGGGCCTTGAAGAGGAGGAACCCCTCTCTCCATGTGTATATGTTTACTAACTCTGTCAATAAACACTATGGGGGGCCATAGCTCCGCCCCGTGAACTGTTATTTAACCCCAGTGCTAAGGATGTACGTGATACATCCAATTGAAATACATGGTAACAAAACCCACAAAAAAACTGGATGGCCGTTTTTTCACTCGGGGTCACTCATTGATAAGTTATTACATAACATATTCAGTCGTTGGCTTTAATTTCACTATATTTCACCGACAAAATATATGTGATGTGACGCAGTTGTTAAATGTAATTTACAGCCTATTGGAACGTAAAACAGTCTGTGTGTAACTTTCGTTTTTGTTTCAATGTGGATTGATAATAGAAAAAGTTTTCCTTTGATGAGTAGCTGTTTTATCGACCTGTGTTTCATGAAAGTAGCAGAAACATCTGCCTACTACATCTTGTTTTGTTTATATGACGGTAGAGGAAGATACTTCCTGCTCCTCGCTGTCATCACATGACATCATTGTAACTTGTCACGTGTGTGGGAGGTATTGTAGTTCAAGTCTTTTGTTTTGTCCCTTGGTGTAAACTCAGATATCACAGGCTAAGAAAAAAAGAAATTAGGAACCATGTGTTTTTGTATATAGTTACTGTGCATGAAACCTTGTATCTCAGACTTGTTGTGTCTGTTTTAGTTGGTGCTGCAGAGAAACTAGTCCAGTGCGTTTGATCATTCACACAATCTATTTTTCATTTGCATCTACCTGACATATTTTTCTAAGAATATTATTTTTCTGATCCCTCTATTTATCTATTTATACTTTTTTTTTTATTTGATCTGCATTATTTTCTTTTATTCATCATCAGATTTTGTTTCCAGATCATTTTATTTTGTTCCTTTCTTTTCTTGTCGATTTGACAACGATTTGTTTTTAGGGAAGGGTGGTTTTTCATTTTCTACTAAAATCAGATTTTTTTTCTCATCCCTGTATCATAAAATTGTTTTAATTGTATACAATATATAGTTATTGGTTTGAATTTATTTTTTGCTCCATAAAAAACATAAAACAAAACAAAACAAAAAAAATATTTTCATTATTATAAAAACTATATTGTACTGTCAATTGTGAGGAATGGCTTTAAAAATTTATTTGGTTTAAAAAAAAAAAAAGATCTCCTCTCCTCTCACAACATAATAGGATATTGTATTATCAATTTTGTACTGTGACAGCATTGTATATTTCAGATCAGATTCTTTTTCCTATTCTGCATTTTGATTTTTTTGCCAATTTTCTTTCTTTTTTGTTGTAAAAAACTATTGATTAGTATTTATTGATTTATTTTAGGTTATATATTGCCTATAATTTTACAGTAATTAAGGATTTTGGGGGGTTGGTTTTTCAATAAATACTGTACAGATCCAATTTTTTTTTATCCTTGCCCAACAATTTGAATTGATTTTTAGTTTTCATAATGAAGTAATTCTTATAAATATTAATATTATATATATATATATATATATATATATATATATATATATATATATATATATATATATATATATTACTGAATATATATAATTATACTTAAATTGGCCTTGAAATGTGTTTGTGTTTTTATTATTTGCTGTTAATTATGAAGTTTTACTCAGTAAAATGGCAAGAAAACGGCTCATTGCAAAGTCTGTTGTTGACCTTCTAATGGAGCCAGACTCAGAGAGAGATTTTGTGCCTGATGACTCTGGTAGTGAATATGTACCGTGACTCATCCTCCAGTGAGGAATCCAACAGTAGTGAGGAAGAGGAGCCAATGGACATTGAGCCTGAGCCCCTGCCAGAACAGGGTGCAGTACATTTTGCAGCAACTCTGCGATTGGATCCCCCCTAACAACGTACAGCCTGCAATTACACCTTTTTTCTGGCACACCAGGTACCAGGGTGAGCACAGCTGGATTGACCACAATTGACTTCTTCATCACTGAATACTTTTTTGAGTATTTGGTTAGTCAGACCAATTTGTATGCCCAGCAATACATGGCACAATATGGGGACAAATGGGCCCCCACTAATCTAATTGAAATGAAAAAGTTCTGGAGTTTATCCCTTCTGATGGGATTGGTGAATAAACCTAGAATTGATTTATATTGGTCCACTGACCCTGTTCACCTTTGACCAATTTTCCCTGCCACCATGAGCCGGGACAGGTTCCAATTAATTTAAAAATGTTTACACTATAATGACAATTCTAATGCTCTCCCGAGGGACCATCCTGAATTTGACAGACTCTTCAAGTTGCATCCCTTCTCGATCACCTTCAAAATAAATTTGAAGAGACATATTCACCTAGTAACAATGTATCTGTGAATGGATCCCTCCTCCTATTCCAGGGGAGGCTCATTTGTAAACAGTATATTCCCATGAAACGTGCCCGTTATTGGATTAAACTGTACAAACTTAGTGAGAGCCCCACTGGTACACTCATCAGTTACACAGGGAAGGACTCTCAGATTGAACCACCTGGCTGCCCACCAAGGTTGCAGGCCACTGAGAATTGCGTGGGATATGCTTTTTCCCCTCCTAAATTTGGGCTACCATTTGTATGTAGACAACTTCTACACAGGAATCCCTCTGTTTAGGTTTTGTACACATCCTAAACAATGGTTTGTGGCACAATAACACCAAACCGGAAAGGATTTCCCCATCAGTTGGTAGCCAAGAAACAGAGGCGTGACGAAACCAACGCTGTGAGGAACTGCTGACATTGAAATACGCAGATAAAAAAGATGTGTACCACCTCACCACCATTCACAATGAGGCCACAGTGGCAGTTCCTGTGCAAGGTCGGACCAAATGCTGTAGCCGTACAATGCTGCAAGGAACGCACCATGTACATGGTCCAGATTTCGTTATGCAACAGCCATATTGTGTACTGTACAGCACCAGAAAATAAGCTTTCTTTTCTAGTCTTTCAGACTTCTGTCATCTCCAGCCTTATATTTGCCAGCCAAGAAAGGCCAGAAACGGTAAGATTAGAGACAGTGAATAGACGTACTGAATGTCATTTTATACAGACGCTGCCACCATCTGGGAGTAAAGCAAGGCCACAAAAAAAGTGCCGTGTGTGTTCCTGCAAGGGCATGCGGAGGGCTCCACGGTACTACAGTCCACACTGCTCCTGTTAGCCAGGCCTCTGTTTGGAGGAGTCTTTTGAAGGGTGTCATACGGTACATGAGTACTAGAACAACTAAACCCCAGAACAAACCACCATGACCAGTAACAAGTGTAACAAGAGGTACTAAAAGTCACTTGTCACGCAGCAACATTACCTTGTAGAAAGGGAAAGTTCAAAGTGACCTAGTCTTGGTCTAGGACCTATAAACGCCTGACAGACTATAGAAAGGTGCACATATTTGGTATTTCTGAATCCAGGACACTCAGGGCAATCCAGAAACACTATATTTTTTAACAGTGGAACAACAGGTTTCACAGATCCAAACTACAAGGGAAAAAGTGACTTTTATCATATGCAGTGACATTACCTCAAATTACAGAAGGATTATGGGTAACAACCCATTGTTATGTTAATTTTTAAGTGAACAGAAGAGGACATAATGTTGTACAAGTAAAGTGATGTTAATTTTTGCCTTGAACTTTCAATATATTGTTCAGAATTGAAGTTTGATGGGATTGTGTCAGTGTTACAGTGAGGCTGCTGTAGAATGAATGGACCAGTTCAATACACTTGGTTGGCAGTAATCATATTACATTTACACTAAACCTGTAAAATACATTTATGTTTTGTGGCAAATAGAACAAAAGGCCATGCAATTATGTAATCTGCAGGGACTTGTAGAAAATCTGCTAGAAGTATTAAATGGAAACTTTGGCAAAAATTAAAGCTCTGAATAGAAACCCTATATGGCTGACTAGCACAGAACTGTCATTTTTTTTCAAGGAAACTAAAGTTTAAAATTAATTTTATTTTCTTACTAGCAGTTATACATTCAGAATATGCCATTTGTCACAATAATATCACAATGATAACATCTGGAGCAACTAACTAATGACATTGTAAAAATAAATTACCATGCCAGAAATTAATCTGGCAAGAAGATTTATTAATGTTTGGTGTTTATTACCTAAAAAAGAGGATGCTAGTAAAGATAACCTGGAAAGTTCATGACAGGATAATGTTGGAATTAGACCTGTAGATACAGTGCAGTCCACTTTAATGACCGCGGCCCCAATAAATGGAACGACATACGTTTTTACTTTAAAGCCTGCTTTTTCATATGCAGGTAAGAAGTAACAGGGACATTTTAACAGTATATTTACAATAACATACTATATATGGAGACAGCTGTAATGTGTTTTAAGAAATTAATAATTAAACGTTTTGGAGAGTTGTCTTTTTATGTTGACGAGTTTGACGCCAAATTCTTTGGCGTACATCTTTGTATATTTGCACACCATTGGCTTATTGGTCACAGCACAGCAGAAAACAATTTACACTTGAAAGAAAAAAGAAAAAAATCATATGTGTATTGATATTAACATGAATTGGATTGTAAAATATTAAAGTATTTGTCTGTGTCTTATGTATTTCAGCCCGTACATTTCATAGTTTTATAATCTACAAAGACATTATCAACAATGTGCCCAGTTATATAACCATATTTAAAGAAGACAGTGATTATTTTATAGATTTTATGGCATTTGCTTTATACATACTTCATAATGATTTGCTGTGCAATGTTGCAATTGTACATTAAAGCCAGTATTGTTGATTTAGTAGACAGCAAGCATCTGGACATTTTCTGCAGAAGTTATTATGTAATGAACAAACGAAATAGGTAATCCATGAGTATAACGACTAGAGCATTCAGCGGGTTTTTAGCCCACTCATTGGCTTTGGTAAAACCCCTGGTGGGCTAAAACCTTTTCCACCTTTCAGTGCTGAATACAAAGCTAAGGATCCACTAAAGTTACAGGATGTTCCATTTGGAACAAAAAGTTTCCTGCTGGACAGCCAATCAGCCAATCAAATTTCACAATCCAAACAGCTTGTCTTTTAATTAGAAATAATACATGTTTGTAATAGGCCCCAAAAGCAAATCCAGTATTGAGTACACCGTCAGGCAAACCTGAACCTCATAATTTGATTACCTGCTGCCCTTAAAGCACATAAAAGTACTATTTAGATGGTGATGTGTAGGGTTACACATATTGTACAGCAAGCATAAATAATAAGGATTTGTAAGTTTATTTCTGTAGTTATACATATAAAACCCTGTAATTTGAACATACTGCAGACACACGTGCAATATTGTTCTGATGAATCGTAAAGCAGGAATTGTTCTAATTTGCTCGTCAGATGATACTGATTTGTTCCTGGAGCTGCTGACTCAGTCAGGAGTGATTAGCAGAAGCTCCAATCATCCCTTATTTTTTAAACTGTACACATATTATCAAACCAAATGAATCACAACATCCATAAATTCTCCCATTGTCCTTCTCCAGACTGTAGCATGGTCTTGTACGAGTGCTGGGGACTGAGGCATCAGGACTATATTTAATATACTTTTCAAACACAATAACTTTTTTATAATTGGTATTCACTTTTTGAGCATTTATTCCTCACTGTCATAATACAGAACAAGTCCAGAACTTGGTGCACAGTGAATATATATATATATATATATATATAGATTACACAGGCTGATGTATTTTACAGCACATTTAATTCCATTTGATCAGTGCATGAGTACAGATACAAATAGTATGTGTCAGACTTTTTAGTGCACATTGGGAAAGTACCCATTAACATCAGAAACAAGTAACGTGGAGAAGATGTTTATGAAGAAAGTAGCAAATACATGGCTGAACCTGCCCTCACATAGAAATGCACTTTTTCTATATTAGGATGTAGTTCATTTAAGAATTCAAGAGTTGGGATAACTTGCTCCTATGTGAAGAACTGTACTGAGTCTTGCTGGCTTGTGCTTTCACTAACATATTAAAGACTTGAGGAAAATAAGTACAAGTGACTTGCCTCAAGGGTCACTCTTACCCCATTTACACTAGCCACTATTAAGCAGACTCTGAGACAGCTTAGTTCTTTTTTATGTGGTGTAAACGCAGATATTGTAAAAGTGGCCTGCTCCAGAGGAGACTGTGCGACAGCTTTGGTCTCGTGAGCAATGCCCCCATTGTCAGCGTCAAACGACACAAACAATAGAAACAGGAAGTTGGGAATTGTTCCAGTTTTCGTCCTTCATTTTTTGTCCCAGTCAGAAAGTTGTTAAATCGTCCTGGTTTTGCTGTTGTATTCACAGACTCTTGTCTTGGTACAGCTGCATAAAAGCTGTATGTTTTCACCCACTCTGGGTTGTGTGTTCGGTGAGTGGATAACGGGATTGGAGACAGAGGTAAAGATAATAAGAATAGTTAAAAAGTATTAGTAGTAAAATATCTGCTCACCGTGTTTTGTTTAGTCTGTTTTGTTTGTCTGGTTATTTTGGCGAATGTGTCGTGTCCTTGTGTTTTTGTTTGTTACCACCGTTTATTTTCTATCTGTTCTGTTCACTCATTAAATGCTGAGCGAGACTATTCGCTCAGCTCCACCAAACTCCACCTCTCTCTTTGTTTATTTTCCTGTTTCTGGTCGGACGTCTCCCACGTCTCCCACGTCTTTGTGTCAGTTGTATACATTTTAAATACTATAAACTCCAGCTTCTTAGTGTTACTACTATAGTGCACATGATATCAACTGTAAAGTATATGGTATTATTGGCAAAAGTAAAACATCACACAAAAAACATGAATTTGTTTGCTCTCACACGCTTTTCAGAAAGCCTGTATATATATATATATATATATATATATATATATATATATATATATATATATATATATATATATATATATATATATTATATTTTACTTTTTTATATCTATAAATTGTATTGGAGACAATCGATAGCTACTACTGGATCTTTATTATAAACGGTATATATATATATATATATATATATATATATATATATATATATATATATATATATATATATATATATATATATATATATATATATATTCAATTTGTTCAACAGCTCTGAATTTCTAAAATGGTGTAAGTGACAGTCTTGCACATGGATTTAAATTGCGTATGAAATTCTCATATACACTTGGTTACTGTCAGATTGGCAAAGTCACTACGACCTCTCACCACTAGCCAGTATAGCTCACATAAATGTTTCCAATGTGTTGCCATTAGTAAGTCAGGACGATAACCATTTTCACTGTGTCACTTGATGCTGCCAATTTGTTTGAGATTGACTGGGTGGCTGAGGCCCCTACAATTCAGCCATGACTCTGTGCTCTCACTTTGGATAATGGGTATGCAGAGACACTGCCTGTTCCATTAGCACTGATGCTGGAGTGATGCTCCATCACAGTCAACTGTTATGAAACTTCTTCTCATACGAGTGCACTGGACAACAGAGTACATTAGAAAGCATTTAATAGACCCTGTAAAAGGAAAGACTTTGTAGATGGGTACTCTTTACCTTTTTTAAAGAAAGTTAACGTTTAAAATATATGGTTTTAACACTAGCTCTTTATTATTAACAGACAATTATTTCATGTTGAAAGAGGACTACAACAAATGTCCTTAAAAAAGTGCTGGTAGCTTCATTGATGTAGTTCAAGCAAGTTGTTGTTCGTTCGTTTGACTCTGTGAGCATCTACACACAATGAGTACTCCTGGAATGTCTGCTTTACAAATGTTTCTTTAACCGAACCCTATTAGTTGTTAATATAACTCCCTTTCTCTAAACATTAGGCCAATAAAATATAAATATTTATATGTATGCAGGTCTACAAAAAAAAAAGAAAAAAAATAATTTTCTCCATATGAAAACCTTGTCTACACTACACTGTGCAGCATTCAACACTACACTGTGCAGCATTCAACACTACCCTCTGCAGCATTCAACACTACACTGTGCAGCATTCAACACTACACTGTGCAGCATTCAACACTACCCTCTGCAGCATTCAACACTACCCTCTGCAGCATTCAACACTACCCTCTGCAGCATTCAACACTACACTGTGCAGCATTCAACACTACACTGCAGCATTCAACACTACCGTCTGCAGCATTCAACACTACACTGTGCAGCATTCAACACTACCGTCATCAGCATTCAACACTACACTGTGCAGCATTCAACACTACCGTCATCAGCATTCAACACTACACTGTGCAGCATTCAACACTACCGTCTGCAGCATTCAACACTACACTGTGCAGCATTCAACACTACACTGTGCAGCATTCAACACTACACTGCAGCATTCAACACTACACTGCAGCATTCAACACTACACTGTGCAGCATTCAACACTACACTGCAGCATTCAACACTGCACGTACATTTTGTAAATGGCAAACACAGGGGTGGGAGTGTTCCGTCTATACATGATTTTCCATCTTAAAAATATTTTGGTAACTGTGAAAAATGAGTGTGTGTTTGGAATGTGTACTGTAGCAATGGCGGACATTGGCGAGCCGAGTGCTGATTTCGTAAACAAAAACGAAAAGTTGTTTTCAGCTTCTTGCAAATTACCGTGAAAAATATGCATTTTATTTTCCTTACAGTATTTTACTGTAAAGTTATACTTTTATCAGAGCCATGCATTTGGTTACTATGCAATGGAAACGGCAACAGAGTCAAACAAATACCGACTTCATGATTGGTGTTCGAGTTATACTTATACTAGTCTTTACATTGACCTAGCGAGTCAGAAGCATATATGTTGTTACAATTTACTAATAATTTGAAGGTATCTGTAGCTTTGAAATTTTATAATTATTTCTACGTAGCATTAGAAATGTAAAGAAAAATACAAAAACTTTGTCATTTGCCGTGTATATGATTTATTCATTTAAAGGCAGCAAAATATGGAAATTGAACGTTCCTTTTCAATAGTATGTCAACATAATTTTAAAAGGTTTACAAAACTTGAAAATGTCGCTGAATTTGTCACTCATGGATGTTTAAAAAAAAAAAAATCAATTTTGTCTTCGTGTTACGTTTTTTTGCAGCCAGCATATTTATAGAACATTGATTCATTTTTAAAGATTGTTTCAATAGTGACTTGAGTTTCAGTGTTTTAATGTTCAGTAGAATAGAAATAAATAGACTATCTTTGGTTAGCTGTACCTGAGAAAATGCAGTGAAAACGAAAGCAGCCTTATTTAGCTGGAAACTAGGTATTCTCAGCACAGTAATAAGCTTTTAGTTTTGGTTTGATGGCAGCAGGAGCATAGCCTGTTATGCACGGCGACTTAGAGGTAACAAGTTATTACAATAAGCGAAGAAACAAGCAATACAGATTTTTTGTTTGTTTTTTTTGTTTGTTTGTTTCCGTTTCCTTTGTTTTGTAAAATGAAACGGTTTGTGCAATTATTGTGCACAGTGTATTTGTTTCTATAGGTTGTATACGTATATTTGCTTTGTATTTGTAGTGTATAGGCTGTGTGCAACTATGTTTAAAATATAAACAAATGTTAGCAAAAAATGTTAGCCTTGCTTCACTCGGCACCATACATTTTCCGTCTTGGCTACTTTCACCCTGTTCACACTTATTGAGTCGGCCTTGGGCTGCCTCAAAATTTCCATTCACAGTTGAGGTTTTAGGGGCCCTAAGTGCGTTCACATATGTGGCTGAAAAGGAAGCCTAAATTGCGTCGAAGTGCTTGTCGAGAATGTAAACAGTGACGTAAACACTGTGTTCCCGGAAGTTAACATAAGAGAGTGAGCTGGGAAATTTGCAGAAGTAAGTATGGCAATCTTATTTTTTGCAACACTGTTGGTACTGTACTTATTGCATAAGATACGATAAAGGCGTGTGTTAATAGTGAAGTCTGTTACCATGGAAAGAAGCGATCGTGTTGGATCATGTGTAAATGCAGCAAACAAGGACGTGTACATTACATTAGACACAATACAGATTATTTTATGACTGAATATGCAACATTGTATGCATTATTGTGGCAGTGTCTGCCCCTGTGTGTATTTTCTGTTATATGTTGTGTGTTAATGTTGGTGTATAGTCATTGGTACACGGGATATAAACGGGTCTGTGTAACACAAGTGTTTAAAATGTATATTTACATTTAGGCACGAGTATTGCACAGCACTTCACGTGCAAGTAAAAAGTAATAATATATGAGCACGGGGAATTACACTTTATTAATTCATGTGCAGTTGTACCGCGACTCCAATTGAATGATTGATTAGCAGTCGAGTCTCGGTACAGCTGCATAAAAGCAACATGTTTTCACACACGGGGAGTGCGTCTTAGGGGGGGGGGGGAGAAGCATAATTATAAATATCAATTGTTTTGTGTAGCGTTCGTCCACCCTGTTTTGTCATGTCTATTAGTTTTGTTTGTCTATTTATTTTGGCCTCACGTGCCGTGTGCTGTTTTGTTACAAACCTTTTATTTTCTGTCAGTTTAATTATTAAACTGCGCATCAGCGCCTTCACCATTCCTGTTTCTGGTCTGTCGTCACCCACTGCGGCTGTCTTTGTGACACGTGGTGTGAGAACTGGGATTACCATCGCCTCCTAGATGAAGACCGCTGTTTTTTTTCCCCCTAAAATTGGACAAAAAGGCCAAATTGGAAATTCAGAAACATTTAAATATACCCTCCCGTGTTTTAATATTAATTAGGTTATTTGCATTTGGAAGGAGAAAAAAGTGAGACTTATTTTTCTTTTTGCATAGAAACCTGGTCTTTTTAATAGTCTGCAAACCTTACAGCAGGCTACAAAATACTTTAAAACCTGTTGGTGAAATATATATATATAGCAAATAAACTTTATGATAATTAAATGTGTTTGTGTTTAGCTATTTTTGGAAAATACCTTACTTTGTAAAAGATTACATGTTAGGTGCTGAAATGAATAGATTTTAGATCCTTGTCCTTGTCAACATTTGCCAGCTTTAATGCGACACATTGATTAAAATTACAGTGCAAATCTGTCGTTAGTAGGGTGAGGCTGTGTGCATCCCTTCATTATTGAAAGCATGACCAAGAAGCCTGAGGGAACAGGACAGCCGCAGAGGAAATCAGAGCTGAATTGATTTGCGATAGCAATCATTTCAAAATTCACATTAGTCTCTGGAGGAGGAGTGAATAGTAACCAACTTGGGAGCTTATTTGCATTCCTTGTTAGCAGCCTGACAGCATGCCTAACTGTGAAGGTGGACATTTCCCTTAAACCATCAAAATCAGTGTCAGCTCGTCAGAGGAGGCACTGCCTGCTGTTTCTGTTTGTTTCTTTAAATTGTGTGTGCCTTGCTCTGGAATTAAAGTTTGGCTGATTTGGATCCTTTTTATTAAATTTCGTATATACAGAACAGTATATCATTATTTTGTTGGTCATTTATTTAAGTTGAGCTAATTAAGTCGATAAAATATTTTATGCAAAGTATGTTAAAGTTAACTGGAATATGATCATAACCAAAGTGATATTACTGAGCTCTTATCCCCATTGACTCGCATTATATTCTGGCCAGAACATTTCAATGTGGTGATAAGAAATAGAGGGTGACATTAACAGAAGAATATTAAGCAGTTTTGATTGTATTTACTTTAAAAATCTTTACTAATCATACATTCTGAGCATGTTAGTTGACATGATCCAGCTGCAGTAAATTCAAATGTTGCACAACCTGAAATAAATCGGAACAATGCCATGACATTTCAATTACACTAAAAGCAGTTTGAATGTATGGGTCAGTTTTACAGTCAAGTGTAGTGGATGAACTACTGTAATGGCTGGAGCCAACAACTGTGGAAGAAAACAGTGTCACTGTTGTAACTGATGAGATATGTAATACCATTCTGGAACTCCATACTTTAAAAACTATTAGCAGAAACATGAACCAGGCCTGTAATATTGCTACCTTTTATGAATCTAACAAATAATTTCTTGGAAGACTTTCGTAGGGCAATGAGGGAACTGTAAAAACAAGGGCTTTTTCTGTTATTTGTAGTCCTGAACTTAGAGAGAGGATTGGAGTACTGTGTCTGTTGCCCCAAGAACAGGGCTTGTTGACATTTCAGTGTCCTGCTCTGTCCTGTACTCAGTATCCTGCCATGTCTGACTGTACTTTACCATGCAGGACAGTCAGTCAAACGTGTATCTCTGGACGCGAAATACTCCAACCCTACTCTGAACCTGTGTAGTATTAGTGCAGTAAGAGACGTTTATGTAAGTCAGGCACAGTTCCTTGGTTCGCTTATCAGTACCAGCGGGCAAGCCTTATCCTTGGGATGCCTTGGGAGGTGCCCAATCTTTTAATACAAATCTTCCGAAGGCATGTAGGTTGCACTTGATCTCAGGAAGTTGCATGACAGTGGAGAGAACCTGAGTTGCTGTAACCAACAACACCTTAAAGTTGTTAAAGGACTCCCAGGTCCAGCCCTCAGCACAGGGACAAGCTGCTTTGGCAGGAAGCACTTCATATCTGACATTTAAATAGGAAATAAAGTGTCATTTTTAACTTCTCTTTTTCTATTAAAAGTTGACCTAATCTTTTTATAACTGTTTTTTAGATATGACGTCTTTACATGCTTCACAACCAAAGTGCTTGAGTCTAAGCATTTACTCAATTGCTTTTAGGACAAACTTTGAAAATACATTTGTGACAGCATGAGTTATGACCTGCAGGAATATCAAGTGGAATATCATTACACATCACAAGCCTGTGATTGCTTTATTAATACTAGTGGAATGGAACTTTACAGAAAAAATAGAAAATATATCCCTGGTGTCTTAATGACTGTGTCTCAGTCAGAAGACTAAATTCTGAGCTTGGATTTAAGCTTCATTGGAATTGTAGATGTTTTCACTTATTATCTACAGCATACATGTCTTTGTTCAGTATATTTCAGTATATATTCTTCTGAATACTTTTACACCACACATTTGTCTTGTTATGTTACTTTAGTTGGGTAGGAAATGAAAGTCTGGGTTATAATAGCATATCAAATTCACAGTGGATGGTTAAAGGTCACTGGAAATTATTTGTTATCATCAAGGGAGCATGAAATGTGGGCAGATGAATTCTATCTATCACAAGGTGCACTCTTTCTGTTAAATAATACTTTTAAAAAGAAATAGAGAAGCCCAGAATATCAGTTTCTCAAAAAACAGACTTCATTTTGAAGCTTCATTGATAACAAATCACAGTCCCTAAGCAACACTTAATTTCTGATTGCAAGCCATCAAGAAAACCCAGTGACAGTTAAGAATGTATAACACAGAGACTCCCGAGTGGCGCGTTCGGTAAAGGGGCTCTGAGTGGAGTGCAGGGGGGGGGGGCCCTCTGACAGGGGTCTTCCTTGTGTCACGCGTGTGGGTCGCCGCTGTTCAAGCACACAGAGAGACAGAGACGTGGTGTTGATGTTGAAAACGCGGGCACAGGCACGCAGGTTTTATTAACAAAAACAGAAAACAAAAGTAAAATAAAGGTGGTCATGTGACGTTACCAGCGATGGTAACGAACAGAGGACTAATACATCAAGCTGTACAAAAAGTGCAAAATAAAACACAGTACAACAAACTATAAATCAAAGGTGCCGTGAAAACGGCAGGCCTTGCAGCAGCCCCGATCACAGCGATCGTCATGTTTTTATACTGACGCTCCGCTGAGACATGCCCACCCGCCTGCTGGAACAGCTGATTGCTTTCAGCTGTTGCTCCACGCTGACGGGTAATCGTTCCCAGCGGAGCACCACAGCAGCTAAACAATTAATTAAATCAACATATTAACAATTAACCCAAAAACATACAATAAACTACATATTTCCCCATGTGCAAGGCTTACGCTTTGCCACAGGCCCATATTAATGAAACTTACCATCTCCTTTATCGTGCCAGTAATAGTGTTTAACATGACAGTATTTCATCTGGTGGTGCATAAATGCCATTTATCATCAGAAAACTTCACTTATCATGACATTAGAATAATGTGCCTTTAGAGACCAATTTTCTCATTAACATCTTATTCCTACATCTGTATTGTGTCATTAATTGACCCTTAACAGCATCATAATTAACACGTGCCTCAGACCAGGCAGAGAATGAGATGCATCTTAACCGTATCATTTCCTAGCATAATTTCTGCATTTAGAAACATGTATTTAGCCAATAGTAATAATAAAAAAGGGTATGTTTAATTATCTAATAATTACGTAATTTAATTGTGTTATTTGTAATGCATACATTAAATGCTATTGTTAAGTCATCTAAACACATTTGAGGCCTATTCATTGCTCTAATAAAATGTCAGGCTTCATGTGCATGTGTGGAATATACCTGAAGAGGAGGGAGATATCTTGGATTGATCCAGAAGAGTGAAAAGACACCACAGTTTTGTTTATAATCTGATGTTCATCTTGCCAGTGCTTCAGGCAGTATATGAGCTCCTTTTTTACAGTAACAACCACATTAACCCAATCAGTCCCTTGCTATGCAGACACTGTTATGCCGTACATTCTGATATGCATTATCTAAAGAGAGCCATGAAAAAAAAACGACTAAACCACTAAAATGAAGAACATGATTAAAAGAGGGCATATAAACATACTCTACAGTTTAAACAAACTGAGATCAATTGGTTGGAAAAGGGCAAGATATTTGATATGCAAGATGTGGACGACAATATTCTGAATTTGAAGTATTTAATTGCTTTTTACAAAGAAAATAAATTTTGACTCATGCCAAAAGAAAACAAAATAGTAGGTAGTCTTTGTGTTACTTGTAGCCACCTGTACGCTGCACAGTTTTCTATGTACATTTAAATATTATTTATTTCTGTGAAGTGTGTGCAGTATATATAAGGTCCCAGATTGCCACAGTCCTTGGACAATGTTATGATTATTGCCACAATTAACAAGTACTTCTAGCTCCCAGAACTGCATCCTGTTATCAGTGAAAGGTAAGACACACCTTTCTCTACAGAAGAGACCTTGAAAGTAGAACTTAAAGAAACAGTTGTTCTTTCCAAATCAGAGGAGTCTACAAGTAGATGGTACCAATCCTATATTCAAGTTTTCGAAGCTTCGCTCCATTTCTGATGGAAATTAAATCTTAATTCACACAGAATGACCATCTTGAAGCAGAAACACAAGTGACACAAATGACAGGCCTTGCTGTTGATTTAAACACTTCCGCCTCTGTGGGTCTAATATTATGCCATGGTTTCATTTTTAATCTGTTTTTTTTTTTTTTTTTTTTTTTTACAATTAGCTAAAAATATAATTTTTATATAAACAATTCCTGGAACCCCCCCCCCCCCCCCCCCAAGGCTGACGGCGTCCGTATTACTAATGTTCAAAGGAACGAACTACACCGTAAGGATTCCATATGTAGTATGTACTTTAAAATAGATTAAACCATATGATATCGCACTGTGGGGTGGGGGGGTCGTCACGGCCTGAAACATTTTCAGGGGTGGGGGGGGGTGTTACAGTAGCTTAGTTTTAGTGGAAAGCAAACATCAGACTTTCATGGAAACCTAACTTGACAATATGCACACTAACAATTGTCTTTTAACTGGACAGTATTGATCAATCAACAGTAAAGCCATGTACTGGGCCTCAGGGGTATCCAAATACCATTTATAAACATATTACTCTTTTTAGATTGCTGATGTGCAGCAAATACTTCCATATCAATAAGGTTGCTGCACGCTGCACTCGCTATAGTGCAGTAAGCCTTAAAAATATGGAGGTTATTTTTGAAGGATGCGTAGGCATAAAAATATAGGACAAAATATTATAAAATCTGCCATAGAGCACTTTCATATTTTGTGTGAGAGCATGTGCCTTTTTCAGCATTTAAAAAGCTTACTTTTTTTTTAAAAAAACATAAGAACATTCAGCCATTCGGCGCATCTTGCTCGTTTGGTTTTTGTTGCTTATTGATCCCAGAATCCCAAGGATTCAGCTTCAACAACATTACTGGGGAGTTGGTTCCAGATTCCCACGGTTCTCTGTGTAAGAAATTTTTGTTCTGAATGCCCTTTTATGTAATTTCCTTGTTTCTTTTTTCATGTTGAAAAAGTCCCTTGGGATGACATTGTCAATACCTTTTACAATTTTTAATGCTTGAATCAGATTGCAGTTTAATCTTCTTTGTTCAAGATTGAATAGATTCAGTTATTTTAGCCTTTCTGCATATGACATGCCTTTTAAACCAGGAATAATTCTGGTTGCTCTTCTTTGCACTCTTTCTAGAGCAGCAATATCCTTTTTGTGGAGGTGACCAGAACTGAACACAGTATTCTAGATGAGATCTTGCTAATGCCTTTACTTAAAGTACAGTTTTAACATTACTTCCCTTCATTTAAATTCAACACTTTTCACTATATATCCAAGTATCTTGTTGGCCTTTTTTATAGCTTCCCCACATTGCCTGGATAAAGACATTTCTGAGTCAAGATAAATTCATAGGTCTTTTTCATAGATACCTTCTTTAATATCAGTGTCTCCCATATTGTATTAATGTACATTTTATTGCCTGCGTACAGTAGCTTACACTTTTCTCTATTAAATGTCATTTGCCATGTGTCTGCCCAGTTCTGAATCTTGTCTAGATCATTTTGAATGACCTTTGCTGCTGCAACAGTGTTTGACGCCTCCTATTTTTGTGTTGTCTGCAAATGTAACAAGTTTGCTTACTATACCAGAATCTAAGTCATTAATGTAGATTAGGAATAGCAGAGGACCTAAGACTGATTTTGCTACTTATTTACAGCATGATGAATAGTATTTTCTGACCTAGGGCTTCGGCCCATTTGTTTCTCACAAATCCGGTACAGTTCAAGCTGTGGACTAATTTGCTTGGCTCATGCCTTTCACCTCTGGAAGCAAGGATTTGAAATCAGTCTCACTAGTGAAATGAGTTTGGTGCTCTGTGCAACTGTTCCCAATTAAAAAATAAAATAAAAACACAATTTGAGTAGATAGTACTGTACACAGTTCAAAACCTGCATGTCCTTTTTTGTTTTCACATTGTGATAGTGCAAGCCAGATTTACAGCTCTGTGGGTTTAACAAGAAGCAAGAATGGCATGCGCAACTTTAGTGTGAGTTTTCCCACACTTCTGTCAATGAAGAACACCCTTGTAGGTTGTGAGAAGTTAAGCCCCTTTCACACTGACATGCTGTACCCAGGTCGTTAATGAGTGTTATGCGGGTCGGCTACCCAGTTTCACAGTGCTTTTGAAGAAGCAAGGTCGACCTGGGTGATAGAAGTAAAAGCAGCTTGTTACTGATGCTTCCATCTAACTGTCTCTGGATTGAACTGTTGGCCCAAATGTTGATTAGAGCAAATGTTTCTTCATCCCTGCTGCAATCTGGCTCATGCTGTGTCTCAATCAACACAAATATAGCTAAACAGAATAAACAGAAACGTTCCTTGTGGAAGTGAAACCTTTACGTAGGTGTGGCTGTTTCTTATTTCGCCAGCTTACAAATGACTGTCGTGCATTTTGTCTCACTTGACTGCATCCTGAGGTGGGTCGCTGCAACCCGGTTATGACCCAAGTACATGGTTTCACACTAGGCGGGATTGTGACCCGGTAGCCAGAACCTGGGTCGAGACCCGGATAGGAGTGCCAATGTGAAAGGGGCTATAATTTAGTTATAGCTAAAGTCTAATCCTAGATCTGTTGCTTAGATTCCAATAAATGTTTGTTAATGCAAGGTGGTTTAGTTATGTTGACTGTGCTATTGCCAAATAGTAAACACTCACTAGTGCTTACCACCAGCATCCATCAAAAGAAAATAAGTCGCTAGAAATCTAGTTTTCTTTTAATGAACATTATTTTTTTCAATAGATCAGCACCATTTACTATTACACAAATTTGGCAGACTTGTGCGTTCCTTATAACTGGGTGCTTCTACTGTTAATTTTGCACATAGCCTTCGGTCTTGTATAAAACAAGAACATTTTAAATTCCTACAATGTTTCCTTAGGCAGAGAACAATATCTCAAAGATCTCTTATAGGAATAGTTTACAACCAATACAGGAAATACAAAACTAACTGAACTAAACTCACTTTATGATTAAATGTTAAATACATAATTTAAAATACAAGTCAATGTTTGTTTTTCTTTATTCCTAAACAAAATTAATTGCTGTTTTTTATTTCTACATGAAATGAAAAAGAATGAAATCACATCTTATTACAAGGCGAGGCACCTGCGATGTTGACATGGCAACTTTCTTTGCAACAGCAGCCTAAGAAACTACAGGAGACTCCTCTTTCTTCAAGAGTTCAACGTGGTTTACGCAGTTTACGCAAGTCACAGTGTACTCATGTGCTCACTGCACTGTGTTACACGACCTATCTTGCTCTGAAAAGCAATCGGCATTCATCATTTGAAAATACTGTATCCCAATTAAACGATGTGATATCCCAATTAAATGAAATAAATAGCACTGGAAAGAACCATCTCCTCTCCCAGAGTTGTATCGCATTTAAGCAGAAATCCCAATTATCAGGATCCCGATTAGGCAGCGGCGACTGTACCCGTTACTTGTTTCTTCATAAAAAAACTAATATAATGTCCTTACTTATTACTTAATAAAAAAAGTAGTGCATTATATATTATATTACTCGTTATATTTCTCTCTCTTGTCTTGTCCTGTTGAGACTGTTGTTTACTATTTAACTGTATGTCTGGTAATTAAATTATTAAATGTGTCAAACAGGTTTTTAAAATGTTAAATATAACAAACAAACAAACTCTTAATAATTGGCTGGATAAAGGAAATTGTAATCATTACAACACATTTGCGCAAGTCATGAGTAAAAAAAAAAAAAAACCTTAAGTTACAAAGGCTTTTTATAAGAACGTTAGTTGGGGAAAAACTGACATATTGTATATAATACATTGTGTTAGATAAATTACTTAACGTAATAGATACACATGCATTTTTCATATGCATGCAATTTGAGTTGTTCAAAGTGTACATTCAGTCAAACTGTTTGAAACGTTTTGTTTATAAATCTAATCAGTCCTTGTTGTATCACATCAAAAGGAGCTTAGATTACTGAAGAAGAAGCTGCAAATAAAATAAACAGCAGTTCACGTCAGTGGTTAGAACTTAACTGAAATGGACTCTGGCTTTAAAAAAAAGAAAAGACCACCAATGTAGGTATATAACAGAGAAAAGGTAACGAAACAAGCGTGTTTATTTTTTTCGGAAAGTAACTAATATTATTACTCCCATTAAAAATGTAACAAGTTATATTACCTCGTTATTGACAAAAGTAATATTATTACAGTAACATGGACATTTCAAACTCTGATCTGAACTTTTGGTAATTTACTCTCGTATCACTGCCTCCCATAGTCAGTCTTGCAGTTCTGTCATGAAATTAATACAAATGTTTATGTGAACCTTTGGCAAAGTGGTAATTAGTAGCAGGTGTATAGCAGGTGTGGTGCTGGTGCAGTAATCCCAAGAACAAACAGACAACAAAGTACGAGTGAAATGGTTTGTTTAATGGTTATTAATCCAATGGTCTGATGACCAGCCAGCAAATAATAATGAGCTTCCAATACACAACAATCTGTATTGCACAGTACTGAAAAGGGTTGCAGTCCCGTAAACAATAAGCACAGTACTAAACACACACAATTAGACACACACACGATCACAGGTTCAAAGTGAGTGCTCTCAGTGCTTGTGGTGAAGTATAATATAATATGTACTACATTTGTGAACAAGTGGTGAGAACAATGTTAACAGTGACTTTAGTGCTGTGTTGATCTGGTTTTATCCTGGCCTGTGGCGACAGTTCCGGATTCGTGTTTAGCCGTCTGGTGATTTAACAAACAAGACAATTACTAACAACATGAAAAACAAACAAACACTCACAAAATACTTTTACAATGCTTTCTCTGCGTCTCACACGGTCCTTCCAGTTTCTCAATATAAACTAAGCGAAGGAAAAGATTTACGATTCTCTGACCCCTTTATGCTATCACGCATGACCCCTTGGTAAGCAATTGCAGCTGACTGTATTGCCTGCAGCTGCTACCTCGTTTACCTTCCGGGTCAATACGTTCCTGCAACAGAGTCTCGCCTTCTTCTAGGCTGACTGGCTTCCTGACCCTGGAAGTGAACTGTCAGGCCAGCCCGTCCAAAGACTTCCCTTTTCGCTACTTTGCGCCCTCACAGGTCGGGAGGGAGATTTCCAACCAGAACTCATTAAATTTCTGTCACAGAATCCCTTGAGCTGAAAATGCAAGACAGGCTTAACCTCTTCCATTTCTGATGGTCTTAAGCTGTAGGAAATGTATTGCAGGCTAATCTTTAATCACAATCTATTACAAGGCATCACTTGGCATCACTGGTTATGTGGATAAACTATCATTACCAGTGTTAATGGTTTGATTAGTCTTGCTGGAGCAATAAGAGCTTGGAAAGGATAGCCAGGCACCTGGTAGCTCTGCAGAAGTGTCTATTGCAGTGGTTTTTCTAAGCTACTGCTATTGTTCTAAACTGCTTTGACACAGGTGTATATATTTTTGTAGAGTGAATATTCTGAATCCAAATTCCATTCATTACAAATTGTAGTTGCCCTTGGGAATACACGCAATTTAATTGCATAGCAGGACTTTGCAGTTACAAATAGTGCAATTTAAGCAAACACAAATAGTGTTTAACTTGCTGTTTTTTTGTACATTATTACAAAATATAGGTGAATATTCCGTTAACAGATGTGTTTTGGAAAAGATATGTCTTGCTTTGAGAATACCAGGGTGAACATGACTTGCATATGCATGCGTATCCTTCAACTAAGGAAACAATTTTTTTGTATGACAACCTAAACCATGTAAAACTATGCAAAGCAAGCACATAGAACTTTTTTTTAAACACAGTACATTCCGTTTTTGTTAATTTCACACATGCAGAGCTTTTAACCGGAACCCAGTGTGAAAGACAACAGTGCATTTCTTGGAAAATGTATTAAAGTTACACATGTAGTTTCCTTTAGTTTTGAAGAAATCCATTTGCAATCTGGTTTCTGCATTTATATTAGTCCCTTTTTTAATATGGCTACAAATTACTTGCTAGAGTGGTTGTACGTTACATTTTTCCTTGAATGAGTTGATGCTTGTTCATATTTTGTACATTTGTGTCCAGTTAAATATGACCATTCCTTCTCGGTTGAAATTGTTTCACGTGTGTGGCGGTGGAGGGGGGTGGTATATTAATTGTATTAGACTCTTCCTGTGTGCCTGCAATGACATGCTGTGTTGTGTCACGATTGTTAATTCACGGTACAATAATTAGGTGCTATATTGTTTAATGAAGGGAACATGACAGCGGGTGTCGAAGTTTGATTTCCCTCAGAGTTGGTGTTCTGCCATCGTACCAGTAGCTGAAGTGTTCCTGAGCTTAGATATATAGCTGGCAGCGTAGGTTTTTTTTTTGCCAGTACAACACAAACCCTACCCTTTGTATACACAGTTCTTATGACCATGCTATATAAACGGGGTGCTGTGGTTTTATTGTGCTCTGTTCAGTTCAGTATATATGAATACTATGAATCACATTTCTAGCTTTTGAAAGCTTTCCCAAACCAAGTGGTTTTAGCTACAGCCTTCATCAGTAAATGTTGATTGTGTAACTGGGTTGTTCTGTTGTATTGATAGGTCTTTTAAGCACTTGATTTTCTCAAGAGCAGTATTTGTTTGCATTACTGTCACATATCTAAATTACATGGGACAAGGTGGGGTGTTGTACAAGCTTTAAAATAAACAGGGTTTATTCAGTGTTAAAATATAGAATGTAAAATAGTTTATGTTTTGGCTTCAAAGCTTTTTTCAAGGGGGTGTAAGAATAGAGCCACAGCATGCAGCCTTATTCACAAAGCTTGAAGTCTTGCTTCATTAAATAATATTTTCAAAGTCTGTATGAAACTCAGAAATTTGGTTAATTTACAAAGTTACAGTTTGATATTAATGCAGCTGTTCCAAACTGTTGATGGCTTCTTTAACTACAGTTCTAAGATAACAACACTGTATTATATTACCAAATATACCAAATTCATAAATTATTGAAATTTGAAATAACAAACACCCTATAAAATCTACTGGAGCTTCACACTCCACATCTTCAGGCTTAACTGACTAAAATAAAAATCAGTAAATTCATATTTCAGTAAAGATACTGTATGAACATGGTATATGATCTCTTACGATTCAGGTTTAGACCACAATTCTGTTGAGAAAGCTGGTTGGTGTACTGAAGTTTAGTTGAATCTGTGCATGTTTAGGAACATTATTTTTTAATTTTTTTGTTCAATTTGTACTTATTCCCCCTGCTATCCCTAAACTAGAATGTCATTATTGGTGTCTACTTAACCCACAGCAGCTGTTTACAGCTCTTTACTAAGTTCACAACAGATGAACTGCTGTTTTGATGTAGCTTAAACTTGCTGCTTCATCATTTTACATGAAAAGTACAAAGTGAACTGTCTTTTGAAAGCCATAGTGATATATGTAAGGGGTATACTTTCATAAGTATTTTGGTATTGTTTTTTTATTGAGGAATGATTAAAAGGTATTGCTGTATGGGAACTGAGTGTGCTGCAAATACAAAAACATGTTCAGATTCCACACAAGACCAAACAAGCCCAAAGCCAACAGTGTTCAGATATTTACACAGTAAGTAGAGCAGCAATATGACAGATGAACTCCTTGAAAAAACTATATCATATTGTAGTTGCTTTGGGGCAGTCCTTCCTCCAATCTGAAGTTTAAAACACATTCTGAAGAGATGTATTTTATTGTTGCTGTGCCTTTGGAAAGCTTCCTCAATAGTACCATTTTGATTGGAAAGCTATATAAAGATAAGTAGCAGATTAATTAGTTGTTCAAAAATAGTACCATGACTAATATTATGTTACCAACTGTTTTGTTTTGTTAATTTAATTTTAGATTTTTTCAATGAAGACACCTTCATAAAGGGTTAAGTTGTAAATCATGTTATGAAAATGGTTTATTGTGCTGCAATATAAAGTTGTAGCTTAAAGCCATGAACAATTGCATTACCTGGAAGACCTTGCAATGTACAAATCAATGTACAAGATTTGCTTAACAATAAATAGCTGCAAACCCCAATACAAATGGAGAGTCTGCCTCTTCTGGGAATAAATAAATAAATAAATAAAACACCACTGAATTCTTCATCTAAGGAAGTAGAAATACTTGTTGATGCAGTTCTTCATTTCTGTAAACCTTCCCTCAAGGCAAAGGATCAAAAGATCCAGCAGCCATACAAAAAAGAGAATGGGATAGCGTGTTGAATTATTCTTTTGTTTTTTGTGACAACTGTGTAGTTTTCTGAAAAAAAAAAATATATATATATATTGGGCCTGGTAGACTTGCTTATACCCAAATTGTCTCCGATGGATCTTTGACTTGGAGGATATTTTATGATATAATGAAAAGTAAATAAATAAATAAATACATGTTAAAGTAAATTAAACATCTATACATGTATTTATTTATATGTTTATTTATGTATTCATTTACTGAGCAATTCCACAGGAAGGTCAACCTAAGAGGTAATTTTTAAATCATCCTATCATGGTTAACGTATACTCATTTTACAGGAAATTGTGTCTACTTATATGATTTGTAAGGCATTACCAAAGAAAATGATGGATTACAGGTGAAAACCTACATTTTTTTTTTATCTGTAGTCTATTCACTGGTTACAAAACTTGGTGGGAAATGGATGGAGCAATTTTAATTTTTATATGTTACTAAAGAATAATACATGAATCCTGATAATTCTTTCTAAAGCAGATTGTGATAGGTTAATGGTAAGGGCAGGCAGCTAATTTCATCATCACTATTTTGTAAAATTGATAGTGTTTACAATGGCACAGACTCCCAGTACATCTGACAACAAAATTCCATGTTTTTTTGTTTGCTCCTACTATTAAGTTTTGAAATGAATTTCATGCTATAGGTTCAGAGCACAAATGGTGCCCTCAGCATATTGAACATATTGATTGCTGACCACACTCTCTAGTTTAGCAGAAACCATGCAGTCGGGCGTACATTTTTTGGAAGTCTGACACCTGGAGGGTTTCCAAAGTTTTTATTTATTTATTTATTTTTGAACTGTGATAATATCCTTATATTTGCAGATGTTACACATTTGTATCACTGTAGCGGCCAGTGTGCGGTGCCATTAATTCATACCGTATCCTCCCTCATTTCAACAGCTATTGCTACTGTCTTAATTATCCTAACTTTTTCCCCCCGGAGGCTGGTACGAGACACGTCTTCATGGAAGTTTTTGGGGTACTATTCAGCAGAGACATTTGCAGTTATATTCTGTGTGCACGATTCATCGTGTAGTTTAGACAGAAGCTGTTGGGTGCTGCTGCGGGCACCTAAATAAACTACAGCAAATCAACATGCCTGTATTTCTGATTTAATAATAATAATAATAATAATAATAATAATAATAATAATAATAATAATAATAAAACTGTTTCCTATATGAGTCAATTTCTACAAATGTCGGTGCAGAACTATGAATTCTGTAATAGTTTCTGTTGTCGCAGATTTGGGGAATCCTGGTAGGGTTAGTTTTTAAACCTGTTCATTTACGATTAAAAAATAGTGTAGTGCTGGATGTAAGTACAGTTCAATATTGAACACTTGATTTGGTGTATTTGATGTTTATAAATAAGGGTTAAATTAACGTTTGGGGAGGGGGGCCCACAATAAGGTCCTACACTGTGGCCCATCTTCCTCTTCCTCCACCACTGGCAGCACCAGTCCCAGCAGTGTCAGCAGCAGTCGATAAATTCTTTAATCAACGTTAATCAAACAAAACGAGTGCTATATTACATGTATGGAATGAAAATGCATCTTGCGACAAAGCTGTTATCAGAATATAGAATGGTAATGTAAGCCTATAGAAAATGTACATTTTAATGTGCGTTTTTGTTTCAATATGGTCCATATTCATAAAGCGTTTTCTTTTTTCTTTCTTTTTTAAATGATCCGAATGATAATGTTTTTTTTACACCGGTTTTCTCCCCAATTTGGAATGCTTGCTTGTTATTTGAACCCCAGTTCACCACTGCAACCCCCTGGTGACTCGGGAAACAGAGGCTGGAACAAGGCGTTGTCCGAAACGTGCTCCTGCCAATCCGTCCTGTTTCGCACTGCGGATCCACAGTGTGGCCACCAGACCTATCGTGCCGGAGGACAACACAGATCCACTGCAGAACCAGAGGTGCCCTATCGGCCACAGGGGTCACTGGTACGCGGTGAACCGTGGATTCCCCTGCCGACCTAAGCCCTCCCTGCCTGGGTGGCGCTCGGTCAATTGTGCGCCGCCTCCTAGGAACCCCCAGTCATGGTCGGCAGTTACACAGCCTGGATTCGAACCTGCGATCTCCAGGCCATAGGGCACATCCTGCACTCCATGCAGAGCCTCTATAAAGCATTTTCAACCAAAATCAAAAATAAGCATTTGAACTGTTAAATTATCACATGAAAGATTTATCTGACACAACAACTTATTTGTGTTGTTTTCCAATAAGTCAATGGTTTATAAATATGACCCTACAATAGGTTTTCTCCAGCTCTCTCAGAAAGTCTGTGAATCAGGGACATTTTGTATTGTACAGAAAAAGGCAAATGTTTTATTTTTTTTTTTTATTCACTATTTTTTTTTTTCATGGGTACCATTGATTCAGGCAAGTTGCTTAAATATTTAACCCTATGTGCCTTGTTTTTATCAGGCATTGTGGTTCTACTTAAACATTTACAACTGCAAATTAAATGGTTTAATTATTTTTCCTCAAGTTATATTAATGTAAAAAACTAAATATAGCTTTTGTAAATTGTTAAGTAAAAATCAAGCTGAAATAAACAGCCTGCTTTTTACTACTTGTTTCCAGCACAGATAATCTATTCGACTAGTACTAAAGTGTGTGTAGGGCTGTACAGCAAGGCTTGGCTAGTAAATGGTAATCTCTGATCAATACATGTTTGTGGTTGGCTATCCTAAGGAGTCTACTGTGAAGAGATGTATAGCCTGGTATTACCTAAGTTATTTTTACCTCGGCAGATTTCAAGGTCATCACCACTGTGTTAACAGTAATAATAACTAAATAATAACCACAATTATATTTAGTTAACTGTAATAATAACTAGAACTAAAGTTAAACTAATAACTACTGTGTATCTAACTATAACTGAAATGAAAAATTCATAACTTAAAAAAAAAGGTAACTAAAAAAACACTAGTCTATGGTAACCTACGGAGCCTTGACAACTACGATTGCAAGTATTTATTTAAAGTATTTTTAGTATAAACTTCCCAATTTAAAAATGTAATTCTATGTTTGCTTTATAATAATTTTTTTTTTTTGCTTTATTTCATTTTATGTTTGCATTTTGCTTTTATTTCATGCTATTTCGTATTTTTGAAAATCACAGGGCTCTAAGGATATCCCATGCATTAGTGTCTCCCTTCTTATTGTATGTTGTAAGTAAACAGGAGTACGGCACATGCTTCTGGAATATGCAATTGTAACCCATTCTTTTAAAGTATGCATGGATGTTTTATTAGAATAATGGTGCATTAACCCTACATACAGTAGAAATGTCCCTTAGAAAAGATATATTTTATAATTGTTCCTCTAATAACTTGCACCTGTGATCAAGGAATGGAGAAGTAAGTATGTTTTGGTAATCTTTCCTGTAAATCACACACACATCTGTCTACAATGGTCTGCAATTTACTTGTAAGATGGGAGTGCATCATACTCTTCGATAACACAACATTGTTTCAGGTATGAAGCATGATGGAGAATGTTTGTTTATTTGACTACCTTTAGACTATTTATAATGAATGCCTTGAAGTGATGGGTGGAATTAAGAAGTGATTATTGATTGCACCTCAATTATGGTTAGGCTAAAAACATTTGCAGTCAGGAAGTTAAAGTCCGGGGGTGGTCTTTCAGTTATTATCCAGCACTTCTTCCACATATTCTAATGCTACTCTTCTGGTTCACCGCATTCTTCTTCAGCATTACACTGAAGAAGGCACTGACTTACAGTAGTTTCTTGTAGCTGGGAAAAGGAGCACTTGGCACTGGTGAGACAAGTCAAAGAGTGAAGTTTCTGAGAGTTTGAGTTCTTTAAAGGAAATACTTTTTTTTTGTTTGTTTTTTTCTTTTTTTAATCTTTAATGAAATATATATTTTACTTTATGCTCAAGAAATGTCTAAAACCATCTTACTCCATCCCCCCAGAAACAACATCGACTGCCTTCCTTCATGGCTTTAGCTGTAAGAACGGTTGCCTTGGAAGAATTATTTGCCTGCCTTAAATACATGTGCTGTGCTGGAAACACAATCAGAAATTCACAAAATCCCATTGCAAAACTCAAATATCTAACTAAATACTGTAATTCATCATTAGCCAATAAGAGCACTGTATTCTAAAAATCATTCGGCCAGTACTGAAGAATCCTTACAACAGTTGTAGAAAATGGTGTAGAAAGCTATATGGGCCTATTTGCCACACACACATACCCTACATACTGTGTGCAGTATTATGCCATGTTTTAATCTGCATTCTGTAAAACTCCTTCCAATATCAGTCTCTTGCTGATGGAAACAAACAAGACCAATTTTAATTCAATCCCATTGGCATATGGAGGCAAGGGTTTAGTTACCACAAAATTAGATACTTAGAAAAATCATTAATAATGCCGTATTTCTGCATTAAAAGTGTATGTTCAATTCTTAAACCTCTGACTTGTGACATCTTGTAATTCCCCTAAATCCAGCATTATAGTTGTCATGACCAGCAGAGCGGAATAGGTGTATATGGTTGCTTGTGAACAACAACTTCTTTCCAGAGAGCAAACTTTTCCTCCTCCCTTGACACCTAATCACTTCAATAGCCCTTTTTCCTATGAATGAGGTGTCTAGAGTATGTCCCAAGAATTTTAAAATGACTTCTCATGAATGTATCACATGTTAGTATCCTTATCAAACCAGTTGATTTATAAATTCTGTATGTGGGACTGATGCATGACTCTTGTATTACACATCCAGTCTACTGATGTCTTGCAATTAAAAAAAATAAGGACATCGTGTGACATGTGGTTAAAGTTTTTCCAAATTTTGGGCATTCAGCATAATGTAGCCTACAGGCTGCTAAACATAATTTAAACCAAGAGACTCAACTTTGTGACTACAGTCTACTCAAACTTGTTTTCATGGGTGAGGCTGAAATGGCTGTGGGCACATAAAGATAATGATAACGGCAAATCAAATATGTAGTTCACTTTTATCTGTAAAAAAAACTTACTTTATATGACAATCAATCCTGGCTGCTTTGAAATTAACACTCCAGAAGCTTACTCTTATTGTGCTGTTATGTGTGGGTCAAGTTATATTTAACATCCACACACAGTTTTACTAAGTTTCCTTGACTAAGAAGATTAGGCAGTCAATTTAATACATGCAGTTCTTCTGATTTAAAAAAAAAATTGAAATGCAGTCATTTTATAAAGATATTGTGAAGAGATTTTATTTCAATAAACATCTGTATGTAGACCGACTGTAGTTTTTTTTTTATTTTTATTTTAAATGCCTTGCCTGCCTTGCAATTGATGAATTGGCCTCAGACAGTCTGGGATACATAAAGATTACCAGGCAGGTGTCTATGCAACACTTTTGGCTATGTTAATTTATTTTTATAGCCAGTCACCATGTACGTGTGATATTTAAGTAGACTATGCTTAAAATAGCTGTACAATATACAAAAGAAAATTATGGAAACTGTAAAGGTCCAATAAATTAATGTACAAAGTGAGAGTTGAGGTGCAGTCATAAATACAAGCAATCAAACGACATCACTCTTTTAATATTAATGTTTCCCCAAACACTTTTTGAAATGTAAATAGTGACTGAGCGAGTGCTTCACTAACTTTTGGTTAATATTACAAAATAAATCAGAGGGAGATCAAGTTGAACAAACACATATTTATTTGATTTGCAGAGTTAAACATAAATGTTCCATTAGCAATTGCTTTCTCCGCTTTGACACTGAGTTTTTGGGTCAAGCAAGATACCTATGCTCTTGTGACAAACTCAGAACCGTACTTACCTTTTCTTTCAAGCGTCCTTGTGTGCTATAATAAAGTGTGTGTAAACCTTGTAGTTTTTAACCTTTAGTGAGGCCTTTTGTTTTCAGATCACGATAAGGATATTGAGACCTCCTTAATCCACAGGTGTGTCTGGGTTGTTGGCTTTTACTCAATTGTTTTACGTCTGTGTCAGATTTATTTTACAAGTTTTGGGAAGGCTGGAAATTGGTTTTATATTGAGATTCAAAGTGCTATGAACTGGATTGATAATAGAATTGTGGCGTATTAGCTGCTTAGCCAGTTCCAACCCTACTATACCAAGCCATGGCAGTAGAATCCCTTTATCCAAACTTCATTCTTTTCCAAACTTTCCACTCCAACATTTCCCACCTGAATAAACTCTTGGGCATAAACTCACCTATCCAAGTGTTGGAGTAGCCTTTGTTAGAAGGGGTTCTAATGTAGAATCAATAATTATAAATTAATCTGGACAAGCATCTCTGTTTCTTTTGATGGAGATACTCAAATCTCAGTATAACGGGAGGGTAGTGTACCATGGAGCTAAAGCTGGGCTGTCATGATTTCACCAAGTAAAGACATGGCAGTCTTGAGCTCATACTAGGAAGCCAAAAGGAGAGCACTAGAGCACAATAGTTCAGGCCAATAACGCAATGTTCAAGGACAGTGGGCATATGCTGTACCTTAGCCACTCTAGGCTTTTCTAGCATTACTGATACATCTGTATCACAGTAATTTAATTTGTTGCAAGAAACCACTAATATACTGTGCCATCTAAGTTCAATATTGTGGAAAAGTCTTTGCTATGAGGGACCTAATGACACAATTTACAGTAAGTAAAATGGTATTATTAACTGTAGTAAAAAGTGTTTTGTCAGTTTAAGTACTTGGCTATAGATTTAAATGATCAGTAAATTCCAACACATTTTGTGGTAAATGCTTGTCGAAAGACTAATAGCCCATTATTTATTAAGCTAAAAAACGAGATATATATATATATATATATATATATATATATATATATATATATATATATATATATATATATATATAGATATTAGGTCAGATGCCAACCCGGTTGGGGTAAGTACCTACATGGAAAGTATTTTTTTTTTTTTTTTAAAACTATTTTCATGATAAAAGTAAAACAAATTAAGTTAAATAGCGATTGAATTAGTTAACAAAGCTCAGTCAGTAACTTTGAAATATATATTAATATATATCTATATATATATATATATATATATATATATATATATATATATATATATATATATATATATATATATATATATATATATTTTTTGTAATTCCTGTGGAGACACCTGGACATCAAATGTTCTACTTTTTACAAATTTAAAAAGTGAATCACTTATTTAATCCAACTATAGCCTTTTTAACCCATTTTCATGAAATGTTAGGCTCCTGCCTTTCTTAAGCCCCTTTCACACTGGCACACCTATCCATGTCCGGACCTGGGTTCTGCTGAACTGGGTCACAATCCCACATAGTGTGAAACCACGTACCTGGGTTCAGTGATCCACCTCAGGATGTTATGAGCTGAAGCAATAACAAACAGCCGCGCATGCGTGAAAGTTTCACTTTCACAAGGAATGTTTATGTTTAGCCATATTTTAATTGCTTGAGACACACCATGAGCCAGATTGCAGCAGGAATGAAGAAACATTTGCTTTAATCAGCATTTGGGCCGATGGTTCAATCCAGAGACACTTGGATGGAAGCGTCAGCTAACAACTTGCTGTCTTGCTTTATCAAAAGCAGGGCAAATCGATACACCGGGTCCTGACATTGTGTACTTGTCTGTCTGTCACCCAGAACAGTCAATCCCTTTAAAAGCTTTATCAAAAAGCAGTACAAAGTGTATGACGAAATCTTTTAAAACTGTGTATACAATGTGGCAAGTGCTGATGGTGAGTAAGTAGATTCAAGAAAATGCACAGAGTCGTTGCCAGGTGACAGGGAGTCTGGTCCCAGGGTCAGAACTCAAAATTACAATGCTTGCGTGACATTAAATACCCTTCTGTATAGATTCCACCTGACCCAATGGTAAGAATTTAATGCCAGTGTGAAAGGGGCTTTAGTCTGGATTGATGGAGTGCTCCCATTATCCTAATCAGGATGCACCAAGTTAATGGAAAGAGTAAATAACTACTTTGAACAGTTTCATATCTGTGGCTGTAAATGTTATAACAGCTTTAAAAGGAAATGGTTTTGCTTTCACCTCTTGAGAAAAGCACCATATAAGTACAAAGTGCTACAGTATGACGAAACCTTGAAACATATCTCACATTCTTGGCATTGCAGACATCTTTTAAAACTGTGTTTATACAATGTGGCAAGTGTAGATTTTTAGATTTTAGTTCTGGATATGTTATTGCATTAGGATTTTTCATAAATACATGGAATTGGTCAATAAGTTTTTTCGATCACTACTGTTGATTTGGCAGATGCCTTTATTAATTATTAACTTCTTACATAATTTATTGGTAATAAACGTATAGGTTTTAAATGTTAAATAAAACAGATATGTACAAGCCAAATATACAAATGTTCCTCAGTATTAAATATGTGCACTTAAAAACAGGTTTGTTTTGTATGATTTAGCTTTTGAAGTTTCTCTCAGCCTTGCAACATTGTTTTAATCTTCCAACTAGATTGTTGCAATTTGATTCTGTTGGTGATGTCAAGAAGTTCCTTCCACAGACAAGGGTAGCAATTGCCAGAGATTGCAAACCCAAGTTGTTAACTTTGGGCTAAAAAAAAAAAAAGTAATGTTAATATGTATGGAAACATAACACTTACATTGGATTTTTGTGGTGTGGTCAGTGATTCACAGGTACAGGAAAAGAGGTTTGTTAAAAGTGCATATTTATAGGCGTCACTGTAGATATTTGTTATTAGCTGTTTCCCCAGTTAATTGTTTCACAGTAAATGTGGATTTGTTCAGTAAATATATTCAGTTTTGTCTCATAATTTGATTGACTGTTCTAGTAATGAATTAATTAAGTGGTACATTGAAATTTCATTCTGTTCGATATTTATTTTTAAAACACTTAAACTCAAAATCAATTATTGTAAGGTGACATTGTTTTTTTGTTGGGAAATATTTTTAAGAAAAATATAAAAACTGAAATATCTTGCTTGCATAAGTATTCAACCCCCACACATTAATCTTTGGTAGAGCCACGTTTCGCTGCAATAACAGCTTTAAGAATTCTGGGGTAAGTGTGTACCAGCTTTGCACACAGTGTTGGAGTGATTTTGGCCCATTCTGCTTGGCAGATTTGCTCCAGGTTGTTCAGGTTGGTTGGACGACGCTTGTGGACCGCAATTTTCAAATAGTGCCACAGATTCTCAATGGGATTGAGATCAGGACTTTGACTGGGCCACTGTAGGACATTCACCTTTTTGTTCTTGAGCCACTTCAATGGTAGAGTATATCTTTGGTCTTCATTTTCCTTCAGATTCACAGCCTTACCAACGATCCTTCAACAGTGGGGTTTTTATCCAGAAAATGTGACAGCAACTTTAATGGGTCACAGATGGAGGCCAATGGTAAGGTAATTATGTCCTCGTTAGGGCAATTTCTTTCATCGTTGCAAACTGGGAACTTCCACAGCACAAGGGTTGAATACTTATGCAAGCAAGATATTTCAGTTTTTTATTTTTCTTAAAAATATTTCCCAACATAAAACCAATGTAACCTTACAATAATTGATTCTGAGTTTCAGTGTTTAAAAATAAAATATCAAACAGAACGAAATTTCAATGTACCATTTGTAATTCGGTAATATGAGAGAATCGGTCAGGGGTCTGAATACTTTTGCAAGGCACTTTATATATATGTGTGTGTGTGTGTGTGTGTGTGTGTGTGTGTGTGTGTGTGTGTGTGTGTGTGTGTGTGTGTGTGTATATACATATATATTTTTTTTTTTTTTTTTTCCTGTTAACTGTGTTGTGTCACTCATTGTTGTCCTGATAGCCTAGCACCCATTCCAGGTGAGGTGGCTTTTTTAAAAGATTTGAAATCTTTTGGTTGTTTGTGAAATAAAAATGACATATGGAATTTATCATCTGTAGAAATACTATGTGCAAAAGTGCTAATCTCTCTGTTTTCTGTTCACATTGTGATTTGTATTGTTTAGAATCTATCAGATTTGACAATTTTATGCTATTTAATCTAATAGTTATTGAATTATTGATATTATTAAACTGTGAATTCTACGATGATCTCATCATGGATCTGGGTGTCGTTTAACAATGCTCAACATACCTGGTATTTATGGGGTAACTAGACAGCATTGTAAGTGTTGTAATGTGAAGTGTATTATTAATTTATCCAACTTAAGCACACTTCTTAGAGATGACTCTTACCTTAAAGGAACTAGTAAAATAGAGAACTCTAGTTCTAGTATTCGTATGGTCCTAGTAAATATACAATCTATTTCTGATAAATCACTGCTAATGAGTGAATTATTCACTGATGCAAATTTAGATGCCATGTATATAACATAAATTTGACTGGGTCATTTTCTTTAAATTAAGCTTGTCACCCTAGTTTTTCTATCAGAAGCCCTGCGATGGAAAGCGTGGAGGTGTTGCTTCTCTTTTTCATGTATGGCTTGCCTGTCAGTTACAAACTAGTTTTAATTATGTTTCTTTTGAATATTTTGTTTATACTGTTAATTCTCTGGCCAGCGCAATCAGGTGGCTTGTTTACTGGGGAGATGTCTGAACTTTTGTCTCATTTTGCTTCCACCTGTTCCAGGCTTTTGGTTTTGGGTGATTGTAATATTCATTGGGATAATTTCTCTAATACTCTTACCAAGAGCTTTACATAGATACTGGACTTTCTTGGTTTAACACAACACATTGCTGCCCCAACTCATGTAAAAGTCATATTTTGGATTTAGTAACTACTTTAGGACTAGCTCTCTCAAATATTGTCATCACTAGTCTCAGTTTTACTGACCATTGATAACTTTTGAGATTACATCATCAAAACAAAGCATTGCTCCCCAAATGGTGTCTTATTGCCCTCGTCACCTACTTGACTCTTAAATTTATGAGTATGGCTAATGCTTCAACATCTCAAAATCCACTCTGATTAGAGCGGCGATGGAGGATAACTGGCTTTGTATTGACCTAGAGATTTGGAAATCTCATGTAAAGCAGTGTAAGGATACTTTGAGTAAATGCAAACTGTAAACACCACTACTCATTTCAACACATTACTGGATTTTTTCAGTGATAAAATTAGGGCAATTCAAGTACAGTTTTTACCTGCTGATTTGGTTCCCTCCTACCATTTTACTTCTACTACTGGGTATTTTAAATCTGGACAACTATTGGTTACTATCAAAATGGTTTCTAATGACAATATTGAGAAAGTAGTCTGAAAGCTCCGTTCTACTTCATGCAGTTTAAACCATTGGCCTACCTGGCTTATTAAGGAGTGAAGTCAATCCTTGGTCCTGTCTTAACTAACATAGTGAATTCCTCCTAATTAACATCATTTAGGTACGGTTCCCCCAGATTTGAAACTGGCGCATTTGAGACCTCTTCTAAAGAAACAAGATCTCTCACCTGAGGTGTTAGGAAACTACCATCCTATTTCCAGCAAAAGTAATTGAAAAGGTTGTTGCTGACCAACTTTATTACCATCTCAGCAGTAATGATTTGCTGTAAAAAAATGAAATCTGGTTTTCGTTCAGGTCATAGTACTGAGACTGCTTTACTGAGAGTTTGCAATGATCTTCATATGGCTACTGACTCTGGAATGCTTTTCATTCTTGTTTTGTTAGATCTCTCTGCAGCATTTGACACCATTGGTCATGAGATTCTGTTAAATTGCCTCCAGTCATATGTTGGTCTTTTTGGGAAAGTTCTAGATTGGTTTGTTTTCTATCTATCTCATCATCAGCAATTTATCTCACTGGGCAACTGTACCTGTGAAATAGGTACTGTACAGAATGTTTAACTGAGATACAATCATGGAGGGCTACAAACTGGTTGAAAATAAAATCAGACAAAACTGATAATAAAATTGATAACAGATAAAGCTATGTGGTCAGGTGCAGTGAATGAAGCAGGTCCACACAATCTTTCTCCCCAAAACAGTGCTTGTTTTAATGATAACAAAAATAATAACAAAACAACAACACAAATAAGTCCACCCCTTTACCAGCAATGGTATTGGGGGGTATGCAGCAGCTCTTCTTAGTTGAAAATAAAAAGTAAACAAAAACGAGACTTTGTCCGTCTCCACGTTCTCCATGCACGCAGTGCTCTTGGTGCTGAGAAGCATGGTGCCGTGAGTGGTGCGGTGCGATGCGGTGCTGTGCAGTGCAGTGCAGGGACGTGCTCTGTGTTTTACCGGTCCGCGGCTCGCTCCTCCTCTGCAACACAAAACACACGCAATCCCAAAAACAAAGCAATACAGGCTCCGGCCGTCTATTTTCATTATCAGCGTAAGGGGAGGTTTTGACGTAGCTGCTCCCCTTTGTACCCAGCAAACTCCTCCCTGCAGTCACCGCGTTGCCATGGTTTCCCTAATATAGGGCTGCCCCGCAGCTGACTGCAATGGAATCGTCCTGAGTACTTGAAGCTACGCGCCCCTCCTGATATGGTCACCTTCCGGTTTCCACCTACCACAGAGGTGGCAGCTCTAGGAGGCAGCTTACCTTCCCCCTTACACAGCGCCCTTTCTAATCGGGAGGGAGATTTACAGCCTCGATCCTTTCTCTCTCTATCACAAACTGTTAATTGGTTCTAAAGTGGATTTAACGACATGTAATCCAATCAATGTTAATTTTGATGGCAATTCCAGAACCGAAGAAGGCAATTTGAAGAACCTGGTTGTTACTCTGGACCCCAAACTTTCTTTTGATATTAATTCTGTTATCAGAATAGCTTTTTATCATTTGAGAAATGTTGTCAAATTAAAATCTTTATTGGATGTGAGGGGTTCAGAGATGTTGATACATGCATTTATAACTTGATTATTGCAATTATTTGTTGGTATACTTGCCCCTAAACTACTTTCTTTCGCATACTTGTTGTTCTCAACACATTACTCCAGTGCTTAGGTCTTTACATTGGTTACCAAGGTGCCACCGAATTGATTTAAAGTTGCTGTAATAACTTATGTGGCCCTTCGTGGATTAGGGCCTACATATCTCCAAGAACTACTAACTCTATATATAGTCGTTCTTTGAGATCAGAAAAAGCGTGACTTTTAATTGTTCCAAAAGTCATCTTAAAACAGCTGGCGCCAGAGCTTCCAGCTGTTGTGCTCCTTGGTTGTGGAACTCTATTCTGATTACCATTAGGCAGGCTGAAACACTGGACTCTTTTAAATTTAAATTGAAAAATAATTGGTTGTAACGAGTTTATTGTACACAATTTGGTTTTGTTTTTAACTTTGTATTGCTCTATGATCTCTTCGCCATGAAGGTCTCTTCGCCATGAAGGGCACTATATAAAAAATACATTTGTAATGTATTGTATTGTATTGTATTGTATTCAAATAAGAAGCATACAGAGGAATTGAATCCCTAATTTTTAATTTTGTTTTGATAGTTAGCAGTTAAGTTTAATAGTTAATAATTAATCGTACTGTATTGTTCTGTCACTGTTATGAAAGCGTGCCACATTGTTTTCATGATTTTTGGAAAAATCTATACCATGCCCTGGCTTGCTGCCCAGAGCGTGCTTGGCAATAAAATTTGTGCTCCTATGTACTGGAACGGTGGGCTTGTTCTTACATGCCGAGATTTTGGGCTTCATGTAATGTTTCTGTGTAGGCCAACATGTTGAAGTACTTTACGTGAGTAACCAAATGTTTAAAACTAAAAGTTAATATCTTTAAAGTGGTTAAAACATTCATTCATTCTTTATTAGTATTCTAGTTTGTTTACATTTGCTATGTAGCTTTACCATCACTGAAAGAGACACTGCTCCACGCAAAACTCTCCGTGAGTAGAAAATAGTTTATTGTTTGTACGTATTAAAGAAATAATACGTATTGCTTTAAAACATTTAACTCAAACTGGTGCAAAAAATAAAGAAGAAAGCAGTCTTATGCGAGTTTCGTTTAAGAGTGCAACAAACACAACATATACTATGATAATAATAGGAATAATACATATACTAATATTTGATACTGTGAATTAGTAATTTTAAATGATTTAGTGTTGTGTCCAAGTGTTCGATATGAGGTTAGTGTTGCGAGGCATGTACTGTTTTTTTTTTTCAGATATCAGGGTGTTTAGTGTTATGTTTTTTACTATTTGCTTAATACGCAATAGCTTTCAACAACTTCAAAGTTGACTATGAAATCCAGTTCTGCGAAAGTCTTGCGATTTGATTTATAGCTGGGATTGAGTAGATTTGGTCGATCGATAGCAAATCACCCCCCCTTCTCAACCCACTTGTAGTCAACAAGCTATAGCTTCAGTATAAGGAAGTGCAACAGATGATGGATTTATTAATTTTAATTATATCCAGTCAAGAAATAGCAACGTCTGGCTGTCCTGTGTTCTAATTTACGACATTTTATCTTAATTTTGTACAGGGCACTCTTAACCCATGGTGCACTTTGCTTAGAAGAGACTGTTCAAGTTTTAACTGGGGCCACAATATGAAACATACTTGTTAACTCATCAGTAGACAGAGAGCTGGTAGTAGTAAGTATTGATAGACTTGCTAAATCAGAAAAACTTATTCTGCAAGTTTTAATAGTATGTGCCACACTTAATATGGGTAATGGCAATATTGCCTCAAAAAGAATGCATAAATGACCAGTCACAGTAAAATCTACTGTTGACAAATTATGGACAGCAAAGCCCTGTGACAAAAACAACATAGTGTAAAAGTCCAGTATACTTATCAAACCTGCTGCTCCAGCACACTGTTTCCTCCCAGGGAAGGAATTTTTTTAGTCATAAATTAGATGTACTTTTAAAACATCAAAACACATCTGCAAAATTCGGCATGACACTGTAGTTAATAGTTTTAGAGGTGTCGTGAGGCAGCATTTACACGCAGCAGCTGAAGATTCAATTACTTTTGGATTGGCTAGAAAGTCTCTCGTGGAAGTATAAAAACATTTCAGTTTTGAGGTGGCTGATGATGGAATAGTAAAGCAATATAACATGGATATTGTGAAGCAAAGCACTATTAAGGTAAACTAAGTTATTGCTTCATAAATATCTGTTAATGTATATATATATGTACAGTATATGGGCATGTAACCAGAAGGTCACCGGATCAAATCCTACTCCTGCCATTGACTGACTCACTGTGTGACTCTGAGCAAGTCACTTAACCTCCTTGTGCTCCATCCTGCAAATGAGATGTTAAATCAATGTCCTATTGTGAGTGACTCTGCATGTAATGCACAGTTCACACCCTACCTCTGTAAAATGCTTTTTGATGGTGGTCCACTATAAAAGGCGCTGCTTAAAAAACATCTCTTTTTAAATCGTGTTGCCAGTAGTAATTTGCTGCCACTCAGTAGCGGGTTTAAAGTATTTAGAACGAATCAATGCGAGATACAAATCGGGAAAGCGAGACATTGCCCAACTGCACTGGGAAAGTTATACTTTTTTTGTAGGTTAGTTTTTATTTAATTTTTCACGGGGAAAGGAATCAAGGCAACGTACATTGAGTGTTTATTGGATATAGACCGGTTTATTTTTTTGTATTCTCATTTTTCAGTTAAAACCAATAATCGGAATCCCAAATTATAATCTAATATTGAATACAGTCAGCACTCAGATATCTGTTACCCAGATACATGTCATCGTGTTTTACAACCCTTGGGTTAAGAATAAAATAAATCCCCATTATATATGTAATAAATGAATTCACTGACCCGTCACATGTGATTTCCAACTCCATCACCAGTTTTCTGTTACAAAGCCCATCAGTTCAATGTTACAATTTATCTGAATATTCATCACAGCTGGCATTTAAAAAAAACAAAAAAACATGTATGTCTCTAATGCCAAATTAGTCTTATATTGTGCAGTTACACAGCGCTTCCTCCAGTTTCACCTGACAAAAATGCAACCAAAACAAAGCGAACAAGACAAGATAGGGTAATGTTGGGTAATTAAACAGTTTTTGATACTGTGGTGTGTGTGTGTGTGTGCGTGCGTGCGTGCGTGCGTGCGTGCTGACATTAGGGCCTTACCGAGCACTATATTCAGCAATTTTTAGTGCTGACTTTGGATACTGATTTAATTATGGAAACTGTGGTTTTATTTAAATCTTTTGGTTTTGCTAAATTTTATTGCCTTTTACGTTTTACGCAGTTCTGTCCATGGATAACATTTAGATTTAATTTTGCTGTTAAGTAGTTAATGGGAAATTTTACATACCTCTACAATACGTAGCGGATTTAAAAGTATGTACTGTATTACAGTTAACGTGTCGTCTCTTTAGTTTTGGCAAGTGATATTTTCACAATTGTATCGTTCTGAACTAAAATACTGCTTCTGTTAAAAATATAGTACTATACCAACAAAAACAATACCGTAGATCTAAACGGAGATCTAAACGGAAGCCTACTTATTTTAAAACACAATTCATTCAGATATGTATTATGATATTGTCTGTTTTTCATGAAACAGAAAAAAAGATAAAAGGTTATTACGGGCCAAAAATAAATAATCAGATCTGCGTCACACGCACTTAACCCTCACTAAAGTCTAAATTTTAATGGGTCGGATATGTGAGTGCTGTCTGTTTAACAAAAGATTACAGTCACATGCAAAAGTTGTTCAATGCATGTAAATATTTCTAAATACTGCACTAAGAAAGGGTGCTACGGCAATATAAACAGCTTTTAAATAACTTTTTCTTTGTCAAGAGCACAGCAAAGGCAATAAATAGGGCTATAATTTTCTTCAAAAGAATGTCATTTGCTCCTGATTTGCTAGCAGCTTCTGCGTCCCACTGTTTCTTCATTGGTCAGCTCTACTCTGCCAGCTCCCAGCTCAAACTCACTTCAAAATCACAACATGAAGGGGATGGTGCAATCCAGCATGGACATAAAGCACTTCGTCCTGACGTTTGCGTTTTACAGTGTTTGCTCAAAATCAGGCCCATAGTATTTTCAAAAAAACAAAAATGTAAATGCCGTTTGCAACAACAGATTTGACAAGTCTACTATCTAGAAAGCTGACCTAAGTCTAATGTCGGTTTGGAGTTTGTGGACGATTAGTAGGTGTTCCTCAGTAAATGTGACTCTGTCTAGCTCTACACTATTTACAAAATACAATTGTCAGGCAAGCACCAAATACCTGTGAGCCACAGGTAACATAAAGGTGGGGTTTCAATGCTGAAACAAAGTGACATGCTGCATCTTTGGGGTTAATATTAAAACGGTGACATGAATCTTTTATTTCCAAACCATGATATTAAAATCACAGTTTACCTTCCATTCTCGCAGGGTATGTGCTTTAGTTGGCTAATTGCAAAACCCAACCAAACCCAATCCAGGAGGTTCTTGCTATATATGGAGCATTGATAGATACTTTTGTTAAAACAGTTGGGCAGGATGGTGTCACAAGAGGGTTTCGTGTTTTGTAGGAGAAAGATGTTGTGAAGAGTTAATTTTATCTTCAGACAGTTTGTTTCACTGTTTTAATTTAATGTTTAAGATGTGCATTTCCACTCGATCTTATTTTTAATTCACAACCTTGGGAGGTCCATATAGTTAATACAAAGATGAGAATAACCACACATAGAGTCCCATTCAGATGCTCAAGTTGATAAAACAAGATGACACAGTGGACACTAGCAAGTTGACTCTTTTCAGCATTGAAAGATCGTGACATGCTGAATTAAGCTCTAGACGGATTAGGAGTCTGTTTCTCAACATGAACACGCTAGTTAAACCATTACAGTACAGACTAGTTTCTTTTGAGACCTTGGAATTATGTGCTAAATAGCTAAACAACACATCTTTGTGTAAGCAGGACATGAATTGAACCTACAGGTCAAGCAATGTTGGAAGAAAGGTGGTGTTCATCAAGTTGTGTTCAGTTAAATTGCTTTTAGTTCTGAGTTATCCTACAACTTGTACACCTGAGACTGTAGCATGTACCGTACATGCACAAAAACATTGTTTAAACTGAGGTGCACTGTCTGATATTTCAGCTGAAAAATGTATTAATTAAAATCAAATGTGGTATGATTTATACAGCTTAACTGTCTTGTTTTGGCATCTGATTTAAGAGCTTTGTTTTTGCTGAGAAATGAACTGTAACCTTTTTTTTTTCTTTTTATTTGCCAATCCTGCAGTTTTTGTAAATAATATTGTAAATGGTTTCATTGTTCTTGCTGAGTGGAACATTTTCTTTGTCTTTATACAAGAAATTGGGAACTGATTTCAACCTGTACTTATATGTCGAGAATGATACTACTCAACTTACACAATATGCTAAGGCTTGTTGGTATATGTTAATAAACATATTATTTTGATTTGTAGCTGTTACTCAGTTTGCCTGGGGCTGCTAGGATCTAGCTGGCAAAAATGAAGGAATGCACAATCCAAGAGGGAATTTCAAGAGCAGCTGGCATCCTGTGGTGGACTGATGTGTGAAATGTGTGGGTTTCTTTAGTTCACAATTGAGATTTTTTTTGTAGCTGTAGTTTTAGCTGCCCACACACTTTTTACTCATCCTGCTTTCCTTTTCCTGTGAAAAGGAACAAGAGCCCTCTATGTTTTTTTTTGTTTTTTTTCCTAGACTATCCAGGAAATCCTACAGGGCAATAATGGTCCACTTATCTATGGTCAGTTTGCTTAAACAGTCAAAACTTCCGCTGCACATTTGAAAACATCTCAAAGTCTTCCTGCAGCGTGTGTCCATTCAATTTCACATTACTTCACATGCTGAGTGGGTAGAGATCTGATAGTTTGGGGGGAAATTTAGCTAGGATATGGCAGCCAGAGCCATTGCTATTTTTAGACAGAGGTGTCTTAGTTTAAAACTTTGAAAATAATGTCACCTTTAGCAGTTCAAAGTCGTTTTCCACTAAGTAATTGGCAGAAGTTTAATGTATTGCTTAGCAAGCAAATAAAAATAGGAAACCTATTCATATCAATAAAAGAATAAACCTCTACATATTTTACTTGTGTGATGTTTTCAATTAATACATAAAACTGAACCCGCCACTACAAAGATAGATTTATATTCATAGTAAATTGCATATATTCCTTGCAGGAATATATTTTATTTTGAATATAAATAATGTGTAAGGATTTCATCCTGAAGTTAACATTGCAGGCATTGAGTTAATTTATATTCTGTACCCTACGGGCTGTAGTCACATAGGTCATTTTTAACTAATAGTACAATCTGGTCATTTTTAACTAATAGTACAATCTCTAGGTCACTAGCCCATAGATTATTACATTCAGTTTAGACCATGAATTAAGTAGCAATGCAAAAAATAAACATTTTTTACACCTTGGATAATACAACATCTAAGCACAGTTTGCCAGCTCTGCTTATTATCACAGAAATAATGCAGTTTTAATAGGCAAAATTGTGTGTACCATAATTGTTTGGATTAAACATCTCTTAATTTTTAGAACTCAAGTACGATAATGCTGCAGAGACAGAGGAGGCATGGGAAGTGCTCTGCCTTGGCCCTCCCTTCACCCCACTGCCTATCAACTTTTGCTTCGTATTTATTCTAGAAAATGTTTTCATCTTTTTGTTTTCATGTATTTTGTTTCTTTTGAACGATCAGCATCCAGACTCTAGTTTGCTCGCCCTGCAGCAGTAGCTGCTGCATCGGCTGTCAATTGATTATAAAGTAGTCACAGTTAATGACTGATGCCATAAAATTTCCTTCGGTAAACAATCAGCAGGCTGTTCTATCCCATAATTCTGAATGATAGAGCACAATACTGTATTTCTACTGCTAAAAGGGTTGCTAATCATAATTCCTTGTAAAATGTTACAGTATTTTCTCAGGAGCTCCAGACTGATGATGAAGGAAATATCACAGGCCTATTCGATATCATCATTACATTAATCAGTCATGTACCAAGGCCCAGACGAAACAATAATTTATATTTTGTTTGCTTCCAAATGAACTCAACTTGGCAAAGGTAATAATGCCAGGTTTATATTAGCCGATTTCATGAAATTAGGCCCTCTACTGTAGATTTCAACCATTCCCATGTATCTTTGCCAGAGATACAACCTTAAAAGACAAAGGATCTGTGCTACAGGATATTGGGAGTGTACAGGGGCAGCATTCTATGTACAGTTATTTACTTTGAGGGTTTGCTGATTTTAAATAATATTGATATGTTTTCTGTTCTTTTGGCAAACAAAAGCAGCCTTTATTTTTTTAACCCAAAAACATAACCCTGAAACATGTGTTTTATCTTGTTGAAACATTTGTCTTATTTTATAGGATAATTTTTACTTAATGCACATATTGGTTCTGCATGTGTTTCTTTCATTTCAAATACTAGGGGTAACATTATTAACTTGGCTCTGTTTATGGCAGTTATTTAGCAAAGCATATGCACCATCATCGGACACCCTTATTCCTTGCATCACCAAGACAAATGTCCTGTGCTTTAGAGGTACGAATAAAACATTTACTTGAAATTGTTAGCATTTACTGTAGAATGAAAAAAAAAAACTTTCACTAAATAAACGTTAGGTGACAAGATTCTAGAATTACCATGATAGATCACAGTGGGTAATATAGCTGACATATATTGGAAAAAAATGCATGAACTGTCTTGAGGAGGTGTTCAGTTTATTTATAAGATAATATTAAAAACATCACAATGCAGCATTTTCCCAAGGACACACTCAGGGTTAGAGCCTTCAATTCATGAAGACCTTTTTTCTTTTTCTTTTTCACAGCAACAACAAAAAGGCAGCTGTTTTTTTTTTTTTAATGCACAAGTGGAATTCAGCCCTTGTCCTCGAGTTTTTGTTTAAACCAGGAATTCAATATTTGTTTTAAACAGGAGTTGTTTTCCAGTGCACCCAAAACAGCAATTGCATAAAGCCTCTGAAAATGTAACACTGTGATGCTAAAGGGATTGCACTACAGTCATCACCAGACCTAAAAAAAAGAAAACTGGTTTGAACAAAAACCTGGAGTTTTGCATATACACTAAGTGTGGACCAGATTTGAAAACTGCTGGCCTGGAATATTCATGTCTCATTGTAACAAACTATGGATTTTAGAATGTTCAAAGATGTACTTCCTGGGGCATACAGCAGTTATGTCTAAATTAGTGAGTATTGTAGGATTTTGTTAAATTCCATTTCTCGATGTCACTGAAAACTGTTAGTCTAGCAAAGTAATGTCTATCTTTGAGATGTACCTGGAGATTAGTCAGTGGCTTTATAGTAGTATCGACAATGATTGTCAGTCGCGTCAGGTATAATTTATTTTCACACACTCTATTTATTTTACATGCGCTGTTTAAAAATGTAAAACAGGTTTAAAAGGCCCTGCATAGCAAAAGGACATCAGTACTACATCTCCAGCCAAGCTCTACACCTTGTTCACTGTATTTTTCACACACCACATTATAGTCATGCATACTGATAAATTCTCTCCTGATCACTTGTTTTATCACCAAACTCCTCAATAATGCAATCCAAGTCATTATTTTATTACTATAACATCTTAAAAAGCTCCACAAATGTCAGTGATATTCTTTGAGCACTGGAGCACTGGAAGCAGCTATGTCCTTTGTTTGTGTCCGTGTTATCTCTGTGGTGCAGGGGCTATGTGTATTGCTCAGATAGCCCCTTTTTTATTTCTGGCTTGATGTCTTTTTGATGATATCGGACTGGAAAGGGATAATTGTAATGTTGGACTTGGTCCGACATAGGACCGCAAAGGGTTAATGTGTAAGAAAAAAAAAAAACACTAATACGTAATTAGGAAGCAGGTTAAAGTTCTTAGGGTATTATAATAATTAGCACCTACATAGAAGTATTTCTGCCAAGTGAACATGCAAAACCATAAAGGAAACAAAGGAAGTCATACTTATGTTTCTGCAAAACTGGTTTATCTTACTCTTGCTATGCTGAAAGTGCTCTTTTGAAGATGGCATCATACTTCCCACGTGGCCAATAGTGGGTGACTTAATTTGTCATGGCTGGTTGCAATCTTTGAGTACAATCTGACTGTCATCACTTCATTGCTGACATAGAAAGTAAAACTAGCTATAATGTCAGTAGTTTGTATAAACACTGATGTTCTTACTTATATACTGTGAAAAGGTTTTAAAAATGGTATTGTATGTGTATATAAGGATGTACTGCAGTTAATTAGAGTTACTAATCAATGTTATAATCATTAACGAAAACTGACACAGGTAAAACAGTAAATAAATGATTCCATTAACAACAATAGAAACTGAAATGGAATTTTGAAAAAACACGGAAACGAAACTTAAATAGAATAATAATGCAGAATGTGTTTTCTGTTGCTAGCAAGCAGGGAATTAATTATCGGCATTTCTTATTAGGTGTTTAATTTCAGAAATAGACACATCCACTTGATTATGGGGGTGCACCCATTGAAAAGTCCATGGACTTACATGCTCCAAATGTATTAAACAGTACATAGAGCAGGTGGGGTCAACAGAGTTGTCACATCTCAGAAATCAAGAATAATAAACACATGTGGGGCAGCAAGTCATCAAAGCCAGTTGGAGACAGCTACAAAAATCTGTAGAAAAAGGAATAGTGTGTTGTACCAACAGAACTGATGTCAAATAGGAAGGTTTGAAATCCCATTTATACATTGTTTAACTACATTATAAATTACTAAACTACAATGTAACTGCATCAAAAGAGTACTGCATTCTACATATATTCCAGATATTTGTTCCAATAAGTTAAAGAGTGAGTAGAGGGGTTCCGAAAAATATAGCATTATACGTCCACACATGTAGCTACAACTGTTTAAATAATGTACCTGTACACTTATGACTTTAAAGTCTGTTTCAAAGCTCTTTTCAAAATGGTCACTATAGTGCACTGGGGTTTGAGATCTGTCCTCTAAATCACTGCGATTAAAAAAAAAAAAAAAAGTGCTCTGGCTTTTCTGTTCTGTACCATATCATGGATTGTTATTGCTGTGTTACCTGTTTGACAATGTGGGCAATAATCCTTACACTATCAGTGCACTAGAGTGGCCATTTTGAATAGAGCTTTGAAACTGACTTTAAAGTTGTAAGTGTAAAAAGTTGTCAGGATGTTAACAATGAAAATAAAAATGACAGGTACTTTATTTAAACAGTTGAGGCAACACTTGGGGACGTGTAAGGCTGTATATTTCAGAACCCCACTATTTACTCTGTAACATATAAACTCCATATAAGTTAACATGCAAGCTTATTATGGACATATTGGACATATTCCAGAAACATCTGCCTGCCCTTTATGAGACAATCAGACCATCACTGTGTATGTTGGCAGCAGCTGGTCTTGAGATAAAATAATGAAATTCTGTCTTGAAAGCACATCAGCCTGGCAATCCTAACAAATGCTTAAACATCTGCAACTGACATGATGTGTCACTGCTTGAGTACTGCTGCTTTTATTTTTTGCCAAACCCAAGGGACAATACATCTGGGTTAATACATTGGCTTTTCCCACATTGCTGGTCTGTGCACCAGAAACATACTGAAACTTGATAGCTCTCTGTTTCCTTAATACATCTACCAGCAGAAGTCCCCCACGCTCAAAAAAGTTGGTTTTGGACAGAATCATACTTTGTTTTCTTAATAGGTCAAATACAAGAAAAGAGGAATGTTAATTCCTTAGCTTGTGTAGGCTTACCCATATGGAAATAACTTATATTTCACTTATATAAAAAGCAATATACAGTGGTTTTCAGAAGTATTCACCCCCCCTGCAAAGTTTTGACATTTTGTTGGCCCCTGATTGTAGTCCACAAAGCTTTTCAAATTAGACTTTGCATGTAGAATCTACACAAACTACTCCACATGGATAAAGTAAAAAAAATGCAGATAGACTATAAATAAGTAAGATTTACAGAGAAAAACAGATTAATCTCAGAAGTATTCAACCCCTTTGCTACTGCAGCCCTAAATCATCTCTGGTGCAAATGATTTGTTTGAAAGGTCAAAAAATTAGTGAAATGGTTTGAGCCTGTGTGTACTCAAAGTGGTGTAACTTGTAGTTAATTTCCCTCAGGTATATAAAGACTTTCAAGCTGCAACTCATATAGTGATTCAACAAAGCAACCATGAAGACCAATGAGCTTTCGAAACAAGTCAGGGATAAAGTGGTAGAGAGGCACAGAGCAGCAGAAGGGACTAGAAAATTTCAAAGGTGCTAACTATCCCTTTCAGCACAGTGAAATCCATCATTAAGAAGTGGAAGATGCATCATACCACCCAGCCACTACGCAGATCAAGTCGTCCTCCCAAACTGAGCAGCCAGGCAAGCAGGAAACTGGTTTGGGATGTCACTCTGAAGCCAATAATGACCTTGAGAGATCTGCAGAGTTCTGCGTCTGAGATGGGAGTCAGTGTTCCCACATCAACAATAAGCCGGTACCTACACAAAGCTGGCCTGTATGGACGGGTGGCAAGAAAGAAGCCATTACACAAAAAAACTCATCTTAAAGCACGTATGGAGTTTGCGAAAAACCATGTAGATGATACTGCAGACATGTGGAAAAAGGTTTTGTTGTCAGAAGACACAAAAATTGAACTTTTCGGTCTATATTCCAAGCATTACGTCTGGTGAAAGCCCAACACTGCACATTACCCAGTCAACACCATCCCAACTGTCAAGCATGGTATTGGCAGCATCATGTGATGGGGATGCTTCTCTTCAACAGGGACTGGAAAGTTTGTCGGGATAGAGGGGAGAGTGGATGGTGCAAAGTATAGGCGAATCTTTGAGTGAGCCAAGACTCTGAAAGTGGGGAAGAAATTCACATTTCAGCAGGACAATGACCTGAAGCACTGGAGTGGTTGAACAAGAAGAGAATTCATGTTCTTGAGTGGCCCAGTCAAAGTCCTGACTTGAATCCAATTGAAAATTTATGGCAAGACTTGAAGATTGCAGTCCATCGACAATCCCCAACAAACTTATGAGAACTGGAGTAATTTTCCTGTGAAGAATGAGCAAAAATGTCACCATCATACTGTGCAAAGCTAGTAGAGACCTATCCAAAAAGACTCATAGCAGTAATTGCTGCAAAAGGTGCTTCTACCAAGTACTGACAAGGGGCTGAATACTTATGCAAACAGTAAATTTTATTTTGTACATTTTCTTTGCAAGTTTTGCTGATATTTAACCTCCTCCTCATATAACATTGTTCAGTTTAACCACTACAGCGTTGACTAAAAAAAATGCTATAAAAATGGTTCACATGTTTTCAGATTAAATACACCTGTCTCCGTAAGGTCCCTCAGTTGGGTAGTGCATTCAAAGCTAAGATACCACCATGAAGACCAAGGAGCTTTCAAAACAACTCTGGGATAAAGTTGTGGAAAGGCACAGATCTTTTTTTTTTTTTATAAAAAGATTTCAAAGGCATTGAATATCTCTTGGAGCACAGTCAAGTCAATCATTAAGAAATGGAAGGTATACGGGACCACCCAGAATCTGCTTAGAGCAGGCCGTCCTCCTAAACTGAGCAGCCAGGCAAGAAGGGCATTGGTCAGAGAAGCCACCAAGAGGCCAATGACAACTCTAAAAAACCTACAGCGTTCCATGACTTGGGAGAAACTGTCCATGTGTCAGCAATAGCTGAGGTACTCCACAAATCTGGACATTATGGAAGAATGGCAAGAAGGAAGCCATTTCTGAAAAAAGCACATGTTAAACCCCACTTGGAATTTGCAAAAAAGCATGTGGGAGACTCCGAAAAGATAAATTGAACTATTTGGCCTAAATGCAAAGCATTATGTCTCGCACAAACCCAACACAGCACATCACCCAGGTAACACCATCCCTACTGTGAAGCATAATATGAAACTGTTGTTTCATATTAAAAATTATCTTGCCTCTTCAGTGTTGACTAGGTTGTATAAATCAAAGGAAAAAAAAAAAACATTTAAATGCATCAAGGTTTCAGGTTGTAACACAACAAACTATGAAAATGAAAAGGGGGGGGGGGGGATACTTACTGTAGGCAATGTGTATGCTGCTATTTTTCTTCATTTGGTTTTTATGTGTACACATATATGTTCATATATAAATTATATAAGGATTGGTTATGAAATTGGCCCAATTTTATAGTATTTTCAATATAAGGATTTTATTTGTTAGTACAGTGGCTTGCGAAAGTATTGACCCCCCTTGGCATTTTTCCTATTTTGTTGTCTTACAACCTGGAATTAAAATGGATTTTTATTTGGATTTCATGTAATGGACATACACAAAATAGTCCAAATTGGTGAAGTGAAATGAAAAAAATAACTTGTTTAAAATAATTCTAAAAAATAAATAACGGAAAAGTGGTGCGTGCATATGTATTCACCCCCTTTGCTATTAAGCCTCTAAATAAGATCTGGTACAACCAATTACCTTCAGAAGTCACATAATTAGTTAAATAAAGTCCACCTGTGTGCAATCTAAGTGTCACATGATCTGTCACATGATCTCAGTATATATACACCTGTTCTGAAAGGCCCCAGAGTCTGCAACATCACTAAGCAAGGGGCACCACCAAACAAGCGGCACCATGAAGACCAAGGAGCTCTCCAAACAGGTCAGGGACAAAGTTGTGGAGAAGTACAGATCAGAGTTGGGGTTATAAAAAAATATCCGAAACTTTGAACATCCCACGGAGCACCATTAAAGCCATTATTAAAAAATGGAAAGAATATGGCACCACAACAAACCTGGCAAGAGAGGGCTGCCCACCAAAACTCACAGACCAGACAAGGAGGGCATTAATCAGAGAGGCAACAAAGAGACCAAAGATAACCCTGAAGGAGCTGCAAAGCTCCACAGCGGAGATTGGAGTATCTGTCCATAGGACCACTTTAAGCCGTACACTCCACAGAGCTGGGCTTTACGGAAGAGTGGCCAGAAAAAAGCCATTGCTTAAAGAAAAAAATAAGCAAACACATTTGGTGTTCGCCAAAAGGCATGTGGGAGACTCCCCAAACATATGGAAGAAGGTACTCTGGTCAGATGAGACTAAAATTGAGCTTTTTGGCCATCAAGGAAAACGCTATGTCTGGCGCAAACCCAACACCTCATCACCCCGAGAACACCATCCCCACAGTGAAGCATGGTGGTGGCAGCATCATGCTGTGGGTATGTTTTTCATCGGCAGGGACTGGGAAACTGGTCAGAATTGAAGGAATGATGGATGGCGCTAAATAAAGGGAAATTCTTAAGGGAAACCTGTTTCAGTCTTCCAGAGATTTGAGACTGGGACGGAGGTTCACCTTCCAGCAGAACAATGACCCTAAGCATACTGCTAAAGCAACACTCAAGTGGTTTAAGGGGAAACATTTAAATGTCTTGGATTGGCCTAGTCAAAGCCCAGACCTTAATCCAATTGAGAATCTGTGGTATGACTTAAAGATTGCTGTACACCAGCGAAACCCATCCAAATTGAAGGAGCTGGAGCAGTTTTGCCTTGAAGAATGGGCAAAAATCCCAATGGCTAGATGTGCCAAGCTTATAGATACATACCCCAAGAGACTTGCAGCTGTAATTGCCACAAAGGTGGCTCTACAAAGTATTGACTTTGGGGGGGTGAATACTTATGCACGCTCAAGTTTTCTGTTTTTTTTTGTCTTATTTCTTGTTTGTTTCACAATCAAAAATATTTTGCATCTTCAAAGTGGTAGGCATGTTGTGTAAATCAAATGATACAAACCCCCAAAAAATCAATTTTAATTCCAGGTTGTAAGGCAACAAAATAGGAAAAATGCCAAGGGGGGTCAATACTTTCGCAAGCCATTGTATATGTAACATATATTGCTCTCCATATATGTTTTTTTTATACTTCAAATATTTGTCTTTATACTTTAAATATATGTTTTTATAATGTACGTGTATTAATATATATTATATTATATATTTTATATATATATATATAATATCTATATTATATATCTATAACCCCGATAGAAGTGCGAACAGCCAATCAGCTTCCAAATCTAGCGGGCTTCTATTTTGCATAAATGCCCGCTGGAATGTTGAAGTGCTTAACTGCGAATTAAATTTTAAATCAAGCCGTGCATAAATACTGTCTTTTTCCCTTAATATTCTAATCTACAACTAATCTGATAACATAAAAAGCTACTTAAACATACTTTCTGACCTTGTTGTAGAGCCAGGTCTGTGACAGGTCACTGTAAGGAAGGCTCAATACGCAACTACTGGACAGCAAATCAACAGGAAAGACGTGATTGGTAAACAATTATGTCATCAGCTGGATCCAAACAACACCCTCCCTCAAAATCAGCCCGTCAAACTCCCAATCCTGTTTCAGTTCTTTCCTCACCAGCCAATGGTTCAGTATACAGGACCTTTTGAGCTTTAGAAAAGTGTCAGTTGTATGGGAACAAAAACACAACAGGAATACAGGCAACTGAGTTCAAATTGATAAAATTAAATGTAGGTACTTACATTACTGGTGCATTTGTTGGGTTCGTTTTCTTTTTACAAAATGTGTCGGGACATAGTTAATGCGTAAGATACAAATATAGCTCTGGTTTACTGCAAAGTTGGCCAAATGTTCTGCATTATTATATTTCTTAGCAGACACCCTTATCCAGGGCAACTTACAACTGTCTCAAGATATCACATTATTTTTTACATACAATTACCCATTTATACAGTATAAATAACTAAACAGCAGCTGCACAAGCTGGTTGCTTGCGTACCTTGCAAGAAAAAAAATTCCTGTATATTTGCTGCCAACGCACTTAATTTCGATACTATACTATCGAAGACGAAATCTTTTTTTTTTTTTTTTTTAACCATGACAACTGTACTGAGGTGGGTGGGACAGATATATTTTTTGAACCACGAGGATGAGCTAGACTCGCTGCAGAAAATTACAGTTTGAGACGGTTTGGAATGAAATGTTTTTAATTGTCAATCGCGCCATAACTGGGTGGGCCCATGAGCAAAATGGGTGGGCCCAGGCCCCTCAGGCCCAAGCGTGGTGCCACCCCTGGTCCACACCATGGGACAATTTACATTTAGTTTAATTCAATCTTTGCAGATCTCAAGCTATTTGTATGATCACCAGAGATTTTAATTAAGTGGAGTTCACTGTACATACATTCAGCTCTTAGTGAAGTGGTTATTTGTACAAGTGAAGATGCATTCTGCCTCACTACAGAAGAATAACCCACAAAACAGTTTCATTGATATACTTGGAAGAGTATCTATTCCAGTATTGTCTTATTTAACTGTTGTGACCAGGACAATGTTAGTTGTGACAACATGATATTAGTGCTCAAACCTAAGCCTGTTGTGGCACCAAGACACAGGATAAAGTACTAATACATTTCAAAGCTGCTGGTATTGCAACCTCCGGAGATTGGCCCCTAGTATAAATATATGGTTATTTTATAATTTAAATGTGTTTTTTATACTTTAAAGATATGTGTTTTTTATAATCTATATGTTTTTTATACTCTAAATATGTTTTTTTTTTTATAAAATATACCCCTTCATTTGGTGAATATGTTATACAAATGACTACATGTGTTCATATATTATCCGTTATCCAATTAAGAAAAATGTGAAAATGAATATTAGAATATACACACAATTTATGTAAAACATGTATATACTTACACACTGTAACCAGAATATAAAATGTGACACTTTCATACAAATATAATTCCTAGGATTTTCCTTTACATCAAAGACAACACAAATATATAGATAGGAGTTAATAAAGGCTGGAGTAAACACTTTGAAAATATGTCCCTGTGTATCGTAGTAACTGATAGACAATCTAATATTTATTCAAGGGTTGTTCCCTGGTAAAATGTTACAATGAGATGATATGGGTGCTAAGGTAGCTTTCATTGTAACTAAGCTATGTTGTATCTTATACAACCTGTGTGTTTGATATATGTTTTTCAGGTAAAAGGCCGCTTCAAGCAGAAAGTGATTTTATGCTATTTACAAAAATGTTTATGGTGTATAATAAAAATATAAATTGATAATTTTTTTAATGATTTATTTATTTTTTTTTTAATAAAGAAGAAAAATCTTGTAATTCTTCTCATTATTTTCATATTTGGAATCAGTGCAGTAACTCACATTTTTGTATATAAACGTATACAACATTTTTGTGAAAATTTAACATATTCCTTATTTACTCTATCTGTCTATATACACACATTCAACTATTTTTTTATGGCATACAAATCAAGTTGCATGATATCATTAATTTTGAACATGCATGTTTCTGTTTTGCTTATATTTAAAACACATTAAGAACATATGTACATCAATATATGGATATGTGATGCATATATGTAACATATAAAACAGTATACATTGCATATATGCATAATATATTGAAAATGTGTGTTCTTTCCATATGGGTACAGGGCAGACACTATTAAAATATGCTTGTTTCAGAGACCTTGGAACAAAGTGGCAAGACCTAGCCAGTGTCTACCATTCACATGGGACAGAGCGCTTCTATGTACCTGAATTATGAGCTCAGATCCATTGTCCTTGAAGTTTTCACTTACTCTAGCCACTACCTGCACTCTAACTTAAAGGGGTAAAAACCAAGTCTTTAATTATTATTTTTTTTTTTTTTAATGATTTGCTTATCATTTTGTTGAAAGTTTTTTTTTTTTTTTTTTTTTGACTTGGGTAATCAATCAATCAGTCTTTATTTTATATACTGTCTTTCATAGTGGACCACCATCACAAAGAGCTTTACAATATACAGTAAAAAAAATGCATAATACATTAAATACAGTGAAAGACAGTGCATAATACCTGACCAACATAGTAAAGCTTCAAATTAAGGATGGGCATTTCCGTATAATTTAATAATCGAATACATGTATTTTAATAAACGATTAAACGATTACACTATCATACTTTACATCAACGTGCCACTAGATAAAAATAATGCTTGCATAATACCACAATTTAAGTTATACAAAAAAAACAAAAAAACAATCGCACTAGTGTTTGGCAATAATTCGATAAGTAGGTTTTTGTATTAACAGGAAGTGGAATACAAGTACATTATACATAAAGCCGAACTTATGCATCATTTCCAAACAACAATTAAAGATAACATAATAACATACAGATTATAATGAATCAATAGATTATGTCTTCATTGGACAACTATAAAATGTAAGTAAATGTTTACATTAAGTAGCATATCATATTAAATATGTTACATAATTAAAAAATAATTATACCATAACCACATTTTATGTCTTTTTTTTGTAAAATACCTCTATTTTGTAGTCTCTTGTATTAATTAAATTGAATAATTAAATATAGTTTTAATACATGCAATGGTGCATTCCAACCACCTCTGCTACCCATAGCTACAATATTGGTAGAGCTCTTTATTTTTGCTTTTTTATTTTTGGTCACGTGATATCTCTTTAAAGTTATTTTGAGGTCACTCAGTTTCTTAATTAAGCTCTTGGAAAAGTGTTGATTGCGGAAAAAATACCACTTTTTTCTCCCTTAACTTGAATAAGACTGTTATTCTGTTTCATTCATGGGGTTTCCATGCGGATCAATTTACACATGAAATGGCGATGCACGTGCACGTTTGGGAGAATTACTCGGGTCAATCAGGTTTGTGGCCCCAAAAAACAGCCAAAGAGAGGGATAGGGTAAATCTCATTTACCGTGTAAATGAAGAAACACATGGGAAAATCCACACCCAGTTTCGCATGGAAACCCGCATTTCACTTGTAAATGTTAATGAGTTTGTGTATGCTTAACTATAAATATTGCAAGGGAGCAAGTCAGTTGTTACTCTGGATTCCAAGATGACAGAAAGTAGTGGCTGATAGGCGATTTTATGGTTAGCAGTGATGTAGTTCACCTTAATGATAATGCAGGCGGCTTTTTTATTATTGTTTTTTGCTGTGTCTGGACTGTCATGCTGTATATCTCTTGTGGGTTTACAGTTCTGTATAAAACCACTTACCATGAACTGCGGTATGTCCTTGTTATAGTATTAAAGCAGGTGTTTGAGAATACCCTTGCTGTAAAAACTATGCTGAAGTTAAACTCGAAGTGCAAGTGAGCTGCTTAAATGTAACTGAATTAATTCCTGTCCTTTTTTTTTTTATCACAGCTATGTCCAAAGACAATGCATGTCTGCCCTGCAAGTTAATAAATATAGCTTGATCGCCCAAAACAGTGCAACAAACAAGTTGTAGATGCCCTCACAGAATTGACCAAATAAAATTACAAATGAACGTACTGATTGTGTTTTATTTGTTTGCATCATTAACATGTAACACAACAGTAAATCCAACACAACTTAAAAGAAAGGAGATCATCTCTGACAGCATAAGTCTCCTCAGATCTCTGCAGTCCAATTGAAACTGGCAGCTGAGGTAACCTTCACAGTTGCCAAGTCCAGTTATAACAAGTGGAATCTGGCTTGTTTTTGAGAGTTGCTGGTTGTAATTTGCATAAACACCTACTGTAACATGAATTGTGCTTGTTTTGGGCTTTTTGTGAAAGGCAGTGAGTTTCTTTTCTCGTGAGACTAACCTTATATATACAGGCCTATTTAAAAGTTTGAGTACACCTGCTTGAAACCAGGTTTTTCATGGTTATCTATGCTTTTAACTTTATAAACTTGTCTATAAACACGTAATATTTTATTATATGATACATAAGCTGATAATCATAAGTGAATTGCAATCAAAAATGTATTTTTAAATGAAAATGTAAATCTTTTTTACATCTTCATTTAAAAATTTAAATGAAATGGTCACCCAAAGCAAGGGGATTTCAGTCTGAAGCCCAAGTCAGTTAAAAGTCTTATAACATGGTGTTAGAACACTGGCCTAAGTATATAAGTGGTTTTGTTAGATGTTACATGTTAACCAGCATGTTACCTAATTAACCGTTTGTCAACAGTTATTATTAATAGGTGAGGGTCCAGGATTACTATAAATATAGGTTGCATAGGCACAAGTTTGTTATTCCTGAATGTAAGAGAGCAGAAAATGGCAATGAAGGTCAATCTTTAAGCCAAATCATAAGAACTTTGCAAGTGTCTGTAACTGCTGTGGCCAAGACCATCACAAGATTTGAAGAAACTGGCACTCATGAGGATCGAACAAGGTCAGACAGACCAAGGGTGACCTCAGAATCAGAGAACAAGTTCATTTGAGTCACAAGTCTGCGAAACCGGAGATTAACTGCCTGTGAAATACTAGCTCAGCTAAATATTACTAGAAGTATAGATGTTTCAACATCAACTGTTCAGTGGAAATTGTGTGAAGCTGGCCAAACTGGAAGAATTGCTGCAAAGAAACCGTTGTTAAGAGTGCAGAATAAGAGGAAGAGACTTGCCTGGGCCAAAAAACACAGAAACTGGACGTTTGAGGAGTGGAAGTTGGTCTTATAGACCGATGAGTCAAAATTTGAAATATTTGGGTCCAACTGCCAAGTATTTGTAAGATGCAGAGAGGGTGAGCGCATGAGTTCTGCATGTGTGGTTCCCACTGTCAAGCATGGAGGAGGCAGTGTCACGGTCTGGGGTTGCTTTGCTGGTGACAGAGTTGGTGATCTTTACCAAGCCCATGGCAAGCTCAACCAGCATGGCTATCATAGCATACTTCAGAGGCATGCCATTCCATCAGGATTTTGAGGAATCCAAGATTTAGAGACAACTTTCAGTTTTCTTGAACATTGCTTTGATACTCCTTATGTTTTGTTTTGTATATTGTAACATGTGTTTTCATTTTCAAGTATTTACAGAAACGTATACGACGTAAAACATTCTCAGTTATGAAAAAATCCTAGTTTCCAGCAAATGTACTCAAACTTTTGACTGATACTGTACATATATATATGTCTCCTTTGTTACTCCTTTGTTACTTTGTTATTAAATCCTTCACCCCACAAATTCCCTGTTTTGAGTATTCACACACAAAGTCCTTTAAGAGTATGAGGAAAGAGGAAAGTTTAATCAGTTTATGCATAGAAGCGTTGTGATGTGTTCCGTTTGTGTGTAGATACCCCTGGAGTTACCCCTGTTGAAAAACGCATGCTTCCATTACAGATTTTTCACTGATAATCTGCATTCAAAACCCCTTAGCACAAATATCAGCACAGTTTCATCATGTAATCGCTTTGGCAGGCCTAAGTCAACCTAATTCTGCTCAGGTATGGTGGATTCAAATACACTTATGAAATGTCATCAAACCACCAACATGTTGCATCTTGCACCTGTCTGGATAGTTAACGTCTTGGCTATGTCTTGGGAAGAAACATGATCTGGGTTTGTGCAGTGTATTTCTTGTATGCGCTTGAAGAACTCGTCTGGGATAAGATGAGTTCATTGCTGCAGAATGTTTACTCAGCTAGTCAGTTTCTCCATGGAAACAATGCCATGTTTTATTTATTATTTTTGTTTTTGAAAACAAAATGGCATACATGTTGCAGCATAGCAGTAAAATATTCCCTTTCAACACATATGTAGTATATCATTTTCAGATTTAAGAATGGATCGCCAACATGGTCATGCACTATAGAAATTATTTTTGACTCCTTTAGTAGATTAGTCCCACCTATTCTTATTATATTGCTCTGTAATCTCAGTAGGTGTTATTGTGAACACTTGTGCCAAATAGGTTAAACAGCATAAGAACATAAGAAAGTTTACAAACGAGAGGAAGCCATTTGGCCCATCTTGCTCATTTGGTTGTTAGTAGCTTATTGATCCCAGAATCTCATCAAGCAGCTTCTTGAAGGATCCCAGGGTGTCAGCTTCAACAACATTACTGGGGAGTTGATTCCAGACCCTCACAATTCTCTGTGTAAAAAAGTGCCTCCTATTTTCTGTTCTGAATGCCCCTTTGTCTAATCTCTATTTGTGACCCCTGGTCCTTGTTTCTTTTTTCAGGTCAAAAAAGTCCCTTGGGTCGACATTGTCAATACCTTTTAGAATTTTGAATGCTTGAGTTAGGTCGCCGCGTAGTCGTCTTTGTTCAAGACTGAACAGGTTCAATTCTTTTAGCCTGTCTGCATATGACATGCCTTTTAAGCCCAGAATAATTCTGGTCACTCTTCTTTGCACTCTTTCTAGAGCAGCAATATCTTTTTTATAGCGAGGTGACCAGAACTGAACACAACATTCACAAGATGAGGTCTTACTAGTGCATTGTACAGTTTTAACATTACTTCCCTTGATTTAAATTCAACACTTTTCACAATGTATCCGAGCATCTTGTTAGCCTTTTTTATAGCTTCCCCACATTGTCTAGATGAAGACATTTCTGAGTCAACAAAAACTCCTAGGTCTTTTTCATAGATTCCTTCTCCAATTTCAATATCTCCCATATGATATTTATAATGTACATTTTTATTTCCTGCGTGCAGTACCTTACACTTTTCTCTATTAAATGTCATTTGCCATGTGTCTGCCCAGTTTTGAATCTTGTCCAGATCATTTTGAATGACCTTTGCTGCTACAGCAGTGTTTGCCACTCCTTCTATTTTTGTGTCGTCTGCAAATTTAACAAGTTTGCTTACTATACCAGAATCTAAATCATTAATGTAGATTAGGAATAGCAGAGGACCTAATACTGATCCCTGTGGTACACCACTGGTTACCACACTCCATTCTGAGGTTTTTCCTCTAATCAGTACTTTCCGTTTTCTACTCTGAAATGCTCTGAAATGCTCTGAAATGCTGACTCCCACCCCTATTGTGCATGACCATGTAGGCGATCCGTTCTTAAACGTGAAAATTATTGTTGTTACTGCATCTTGTGAAACGCTTTGTAATGGTGGTCCACTATGAAAGGTGCTATGTAAAATAAAGATTGATTGATTGATTGGTTGACTGATTGATGTGTAACTCACTTGAAGCCGGGACATCTGTTGCACACTTAGGAAGGATCTTCTTTCAGGTCGTGAAGCGCTAACTGCAAATATTTAGAAAAAGTAAATAATACTATATATATATATATATATATATATATATATATGGAAACATATTTTTTCAATTATAAATGGAAATACATATGTCATCCCTGCTATTTTATTAACTGGAAATTGGTGGTTATAAAACTAAATGTGAAAATATTTTATATGCATCTTATTGTTTTAGCTTTACTGTAACCAAAGTTTCAACTTTGGTTTCAGACAAAACCAGTAACTGGTTCTCTAGCTGGCTTTCACACTTAGTGACAATTGAATTTGGATTGTATTGGAAAAATAAAGAAAATAATAATCAGTTACAATGTTGTCAGAAGCAGAAAAAGTATTTTATTACACTGAATGGTAAGCAATTGATTACTGTACAGCTGGATCTCAAACAATCAACTTTATCCCTTAAATATTTTGCCATACTTTTTTTTGGTATTGTTATTTGTAATGTGCTTTTGTATAATCTGCCTTTGCTTTGTTATAAATGTCAATATATTTCATATAAAAATCTGTATTATCAGATATAAATTTGTTAACATTTCTTTTCTTCTTTGACCTAGGCTATTTTAGAAGCACGCTTTACCTCTGGTTGCTATAGGCGTGACACATAAACACGTACTGTATGATGCTAAGCAAAGTTGAGGAGCCATGTGGAGGAGATGCAACACATTCACAATGCAATAGCAAGCTGTAAAAATGCCACTCATTTTCTTTGATATAGTATTCCAGTCACCAGGGGCGGTGCCACGCTTGGGCCTGAGGGGCCTGGGCACACCCATTTTTCTCATGGGCCCACCCAGTTATGGAGAGATTGACAGTTAAAAACATTTCATGCCAAACCGTATCAGAATGTCATACGCTGCGGTGAATCTAGCTCATCCTCGTGGTTCAAAAAATATATCCATCCCACCCACCTCAGTACCGTTGTCATGGTTATGAAAAAAAAGATTGGTGATTGGACGGCTGAGATATGAGATATTGCGACTTCGATAGTATAGTATCGAAATTAAGCCCATTGGCAGCAAATATACAAGAACTATTGTTTAATTGCAAGGCACGCAAGCAACCAGCTTGTGTAGCTGCTTTTTCTAAATTTAAGCTCACTTTGGGAAGTCGAATACACATTTGAGAGCTTTTGTCTTGTGTGGTGGTGACTTGTAGCTCTCTAACGTTATGGAATTTGTGCTGCTATGCCTGCTGGTGGTAAATTGGATGTCCGACTGTCAAAATGTTGACAGTCTGAGAATATGGTGCTATTTCTGACAGTATAGACTGAGTTTCCTCAGTACGCATGTTAGTAATTACATCATTACGAATACGTTATTAAGTCATAAACAGCCCGTGCATGAAAATTTGTGGCCCAGCCAGGAATTAAATCCTGCTGCCGCCACTGCCAGTCACTGGAAATTAATGTATTCTGTACTACTGTAGATAAGTGAGAGTGCTGAATATTGCTTAATCATAATTACAATTTATATTACTTATGATTTTGATCAATATATACCACACTAGGGTAAGCTACCCCTGGATTTAATTAGAGCTGGATTTCACCAGCCTCCTTTTTTGTAGCTGCATTAAAAAAAAACATTGTAATTTGTCGTCACACCCGTTTTATTTAAGATTTCATTGAGGTGGTAGAGTTTTAGGAGCTGTTCCAGGACTCATCTACAGTATACACCAGGAGAATATTATTTGTAATTTTAAATAACGCCAGTCCTGTTTTCATGCATCTTTTTCACAGACATTAATAACAAACCTTCTAATTGTAAACATGTGCGATTGTATACTTCGTTGATTTTAATTTTCAAATGACTCCTGTATTTTCAATAGGAATAAGGTATATGTTCTTGTGTGTAAAAAAAGTAATTCTTAATTTTATTTCACCGACTACATATAAACATAAAATATTGCACAGAAATAAAAAAACAAACAAATAAAAACATTGGCAGGACTATTTTCATTTTGTTTGCATTACAATATCAAGTTTTATGTTAGCAAAATAGCTGAGTCAAAGAGCAGCTGTTTCCTGGTTGAAACATCTGGATTTAGTTCCACTGTATGACCAATTGAAGAAATATTTCCAAAAGTTGTATTGTTTTATTATTTTGTAATATTACAGTGGCAAAGAACCAAGTGGATATGTTCAGAATGAGGTCTGTTTATGTGTGTCAATCCCCAACCCATTTCACAGGAATCACAGATTGTTTCAAAAACGTTATCTCATATTTTATCACAAGGTGTAGTTGCACAATACTTGATATAAATGCTCATGAACCAAGAACATGCATTGCTAATGTTGAACTTTCAGTTATTTTGGGCAGGCCTCTCCCAAAGAGATCAGTGTTGTTTAAAGAGTCATAGACAAGAGAAGGGAATATACGAATATCTAAAGAACATTATACAATGGCAAGAAAAATTAATGAGCTCTGATTGGTCAGCCTTGCACTTGACACTAGATGTTATCCCAGCATAACATCTCAAATCTAGTACCAGTAACCTCCAAGATGTGAGTAGTTTTTCGAGATTTCGAGATAAATCTCGAAAAACTACTCACTTCTAAATCTTTTGTAGTCATTTTTGTATTACTTTAGTATAAATACATGTTCATTTGGATTCATATGTTGTTTTTTTCTGACTTTATGTGAACGAAAAGACACACATTTGCCCGTTTTCCCATTGGAAATAGTGATATTTTGAAATATCACTGTCCTGGTCACAAAAGCAAAGTCTGTGGGGAATAATAGTCATTTTCTATACTTTTGAGGCATAAGCAATTAGGAAATAACACTTACTACCCAGGAACAAAAAATAAATAAAAATTTGTTACACAGTGATTAATTCAGGTTCACAAAATGACCTTAACGAGCCCACAGTTAGTTCAGTGGCCTCTGTCTGTGTGCAATATTAGTGGTTCTCCTGACTTCAGAATAAAAACACCTGTCTCTGTGAGGTTTCTTGGTCATGTAGTGAATTTCAAGACTCAACCACGAAGGCCAAGGAGCTTTCAAAGCAAGTCAGGGATAAAGTCTTTGAAAAGCACAGGTCAGGAGAAGGATACAAAAAAATATCAAAGTCTCTGAGTATCCCTGTGAGCACAGTCTACTCAATCATCAAGAAATGGAAGGTGCATTGTACCACCCGTCCCTCCAAACTGAGCAGCCGGGCAAGGAGGAAACTGGTGAGGGATGCCACTGTGAGGCCAACGACAACTTTGAAAGAGCTAGAGTTCAGTGGCTGAGATGGGAGAAAATGTGCATCAGTCAACAATATCCAGAACACTTCACAAAAGTAGCCTGTATGGTAGGGTGGCAAGAAGGAAGCCATTACTAAAAATAAGCCATCTCAAAGCCTGCATGGAGTTTGCAACAAAGCACATGAGTGATCCTGCAAAAATGTGGCAAAAGGTGTTGTGATCAGACGAGACCAAATTGGAACTTTTTGTTCTAAATGCCAAGTGTTACGTTTGGCGCAGACCCAACACAGCACATCTCCCAGTCAACACCATCCCTACAGTCAAGCATGGTGGTGGCAGCATCATGCTATGGGATGTTTCTCCTCAGCAGGGACTAGAAAGCTTGTTAGGATTGAAGGAAAAATGGATGGAGCAAAGTACAGGCAAATACTAGAAGAAAACCTGTTTCAGTCTGCGAAAGACTTAAAACTGGGGCGAAAATTCACCTTTCAGCAGGACAATGATCCAAAGCACAAGGCCAAAGCTACACTGGAGTGGCTTAAGATTAGAAAGTGAAAGTCCTTGAGTGGCCCAGTCAATGTCCTGACTTGAATCCTATTGAGAATCTGTGGAAAGAGTTGAAAACTGCTGTCTATAAGCGATCCCCAAGCAACTTGAGAGAGCTTGAGCAAATTTGCCAAGAAGAATGGGCACAAAATGCACCAAGCCGGTGTACAAAGTTGGTAGAGACTTACCCAAAAGCAAGAACAGTTTTTTTCAATGCAAATTAGCCCTATTAGAACGATCACCCAAGAGAAGTATTCAGCATGTAAGTGTATGTTCTTTCCTTTTTCATTTTTTTACTGTTTTCTTTTAAACATACATGTAGCAGGGCGCACTGCGCAGGGTAAAATTAGTGTTGTTGTAATTTATATGTGTAACGGGTTTGTTTTGCGTACTTTTTGGAGTTGTTATGTTTGCTCAAATGATTGTGCTGGGCGCTCGATTGAGAATTGCTCCCTGCTAGGTTTGGTTGAGAGGAAGGGGAGTGAGTGATTGGCTGTGCTGGTCCTCAGTCAAGTGTAGCAGGTTCCTGGAGTAGGGCACCTCGTTCAATAGCCTAAGGCTAGTGCACGCTCTGTGTGGCATGCCTTGTCTGTTATTTGCAGTTTTTGTATTGTGTTTTATTTTGCCTTTTGTACAGTCTTCTCCATGAGTCCTCTTTGCATTACCATCATTTTACTTTCTGTTTTGTGCTTAATAAATCCTGCACGCATGTGCCGCTGTTTCAATTCCAACTCCTATGTCTCTGTCTTGCAATGCAGTTACCCAGACATGTGACACGAGTACCTTGTCACAATACCGTTTCAATGTTGATCAATGAGGAGGAATTTTCATAAAAGCACTGTATGTTGATGTTCAATTTAAATTTGCCCTTTTGTCATTACTCTGATACAGAAAAATGCCAAAACCTATTATAGTGAACACCCTGACATAACGAACATTTCTCCAGGTCCCATATATAATAATTATCCCTTGCACTTGGGAGTAATTGCAAATTAGAACCAGGTGCAGGGTATTAAAGAGGTGCAGTTAGTCTGCACTGGACTGCTGAGTAGAAGGAGGCAGAAGGTGTGCTCTGCTTCCGAGCAGTCAATACAATAAGTGCCCTGTTAAAACTGTGTGTTTTGTTTTGTTGACAGGTAAATGGCCTAGCCGTCTTGCATGTTAGTCAGGGACCTCTTCAAAGTGAAGTTAGGGTCAAACTTTGAGCTAGGTGTTTATTTTGTCTGTTTGTTTTTCTGTATGAAAATCCATTTCTGTGTCCTGGGTCCATTTTTAAAGGGGCAATGAACAACTGTGAGTGCCGGCTAGTTACTATATAGTGTTCTGGTCCTGGAGGAGTGTTTTTTTTTAGTTTTTATTTTACAAAGGGAGGCAAGCCTCCTTTCTCCCATTAAACGCAGTGTTAGCAGTGGCAGATCGCATGATCTGAGCACAGGTTTTAATTGGATGAGACTAGAGGTTTTTTTTTTTTGTTTGTTTGTTTTTTTACCAGAAGAGGCTTTGCCTCTGATGACGAACTCCTGTCTGTCTGAAACACAACACTCCCATTAGTAGATCAGGTGATCTGAGCACAGGTTTTAATTGAAGGATCGACCCACATCCTCCCGTCTCCTTCTAAAGCGCTGCTGTAAACAGTTGTATGTGCTGTTAACGTAAGAGTTTGTGTATTTTCTGTGTACCTTCATGTTTAATAATGTACTTATCCTTGCATTGGGATATATGCGTATATTCTAAAAGCATGAAGTTAGTTTAATTACATTGTGTGTAATTGGACTGACAGTATTGGGGAAGGTAGTTGTCGTTGCCGTGACAACGTGTGTTAACCTGCATCCCTTTCTGCTAAGTTTGTATTTTTAAAATGTACGGTGTGTTTTTTGATAATAGTGTCATGTAAGTAGTTCTATTTAGATAAACTTTTATTTCATAATGCATTAGATCATTTGACCGCACACGTTAATTACATTGTGATATGTTAATTCAATTGTGATAATGTGGTCCATAATGTGTGGTACATAAGTTAAAAGATATATATCTTTTTGGTCTGCTTAGCTTATCTGCCCCACAACGTACTTTTTTAACATGGCCAACTAACCCTCCACCACCTTGCAGAGTTAGACTGCCCAGCACTTTTTTTTGGATACACAATTTGTAAGCTCCTGAGGTCCATCTCCCCATTGCCATTGATTCAATGTGGAGAAACATTTCTGGAACCAGGAGAAGTAGCAGTGCCGATTCTGAATATATAAGAACATAAGAACATAAGAACGCACTGAGACGAGTCAGGCAAACTATTGTCCTAGACTGTTGTTCCTTCCGAGTGAAGAAAAGTGGTTCGTATGGACGTAGCCAGATGCATCAATAGCTAGCTTCCTGGATTTACCCACATAGTTTACAGGTAACAATGGATGGTCGGGCAACTGAATGACCGGGATTGAGAATCGCTGTTGCAATGGCGCGACTATAAGTGAGAGGTGCACTGGTGGAAGTGCAAGGAGCAGGCGGGTAGTAGGAAACTGATTTGGCATAGTGGTCTGGATAGCACCGGCTAGAGAGACAGGTCTGAGAAAATAAATTATGACAACTCCAGGGAAGATAGACACCTGTCTTAACCAGAAACTGAAGAGTGGAAAGATCGCAGTGCTTGTAAAATGGTGCATTGGGAATGTCACAGGATGTCCAAGGTTGACATTTGAGTCAGACGATCTCTGATGGGATGCCAGCATTGAACTTTTCCTGCTGGTGTCTAACGACTGGAGGAGTCGAATCCATAATGAGAGGAAAGAAACCAAACGAAGAAATGACAAGGGGGGTGTAGACAAAAGGGGGCTATATATCAGTGTGAGGCGAGAGTGTATTAAATGGAATGTCCAGACAGTAATTTATGTGTACAGAAATAAAATAATTTATTTTTATTATCTATACACAACAAAATAATTAAATAACAAAAGAAAACAAAACGGCGTGAGGGAGGGAGTGCAGGGGTGAAAAGAAAACTCGTCTTTAATCGTCTTCGTGGCGAACCGTACATAAACAAAAAAAAGACAAAAGAAATGTTAGTATTTTCAAAAATCCCGCTGCACCAAACTAGTCTCTCCCTCCACCTGTTACTCCGCCTATTTTACTCTCGGACCAACCCCGAACACAGTAGTACGTTCCCTTTAGTATGTAATGTCCCGCCTCTGTAGTCAGTGGAACACCAATCCCCAACTGACAAGTGTCCTTATCCTTCACTTGACTCCAGTGGCTGGAATTTACATACTCGTACTTCCGCCCCTCACCAAGGTGCCGCCCCTCAAAAAGATGACTTTTGCCATGGTCACGAGATCTTGGTAAGGGCAGTCCCGAGTTGGTTTGATGCCATCTACTGTCGGGAGGCTGAATCACAGACCAAAATCCCTTTGACTCATCACAATCAGGTTTCAAGATTACATATTTGATTATGGGTGGATTCTCCTTTCAGAAATACGACTACGTTTCCAGTAAAAAATATTGTATTATAATATACTTCTCTTATAATAATAATAATAGTAATAAAAATAATAATAATAATAATACGTTTAGCCTTTCTTTGAAAATGAATTGATTTGAAATAATAAAAAAAAGTGTTCTAGGCTAGTTGGGGCTAATGATTAGTCAAGCAGTTATTTTTACTGATTTTTTTAGTTCATGTTAAAAATGCAAAATTATTTCAAGCCTCAGATATTGAATTCTTTTAAAGACTCATATCAATTGGTCGATGCAGACAGCTGTGGAGATGTATAATGTTTGTTGACCAGCTTTCAATATTGCCCTTCTAATTGAAAGCATGGTTGTCTTTGAAAGATGTGTTTCAACAGGATATTGCACTTCAGTGGAGGCACTGTGTTTGTTTACCTGCTTAAATAAAGGAGGAAATTAATAATTTCTTAACAGTCTGTATTTTTCGGGATGGCTGGAACTGTGTCTCGTCTCTTTTGTCATCCTGCTAAAATACCTGTCAGTCACCCTATTTAAACTGTAGCCAGATCCCTAATTCTCGTCTGTGATTACCACACAGACTTGCAGACCCAATCTTAAAACAAAAAACGTTGTTTTCAATTTGTTTTAAAAAAAGACTACTCACCTGAGGCAGCTTTTGTTTTCATCTGACTCCAATGAAGATTTTTTCTCTTCATCTCACTGTCTTCCTTCAACAAATAATCCACCAAAAAAACTCTCAAAGAAATCCACCCATCCATCTGACAACGCCGCCAAAGATTTCCATCAATCCTCCTCCAATTCTGCTCCTTCAACCTCCGCTTATCCAGCTGTGCCCGCTGCCATTCCTCCTGATTGCTCTAAACGCATCAAACCTCAGGGTGATTCTCCAGCTCAACTTTTTTTACAAGGATTGACCCATTGACAAACTCTTGAAGCTCTTTCCAAGAAAGGATTGCCCATTGAAGGAGGGAGTAGTCAGGCTGCTTTATTTGTTTCATATTGCAATTCCATATTGGCCAAGCCTGTCTGTCATCCTCAAAGTCTCAGCAGAGTTCCAAACTTGTCAATTCACGCTGCGCCCCTGCTGTGCAAGCTTCACCCGCTTCTGATCTAGTGACTACAACCCCGCAGTTTTCGATTTCATCTGATCCTTCCTCTGATTTGCATTATCAGATTTTTAAAGGTATCAAGCAACTCACTTATCCTCATTCCACCTCAGTTTCTACAGGCTCCACCCCGTTGATTTGCAAGGTTCACTCGTCTCCGATTCGGCGTCTACAACCCCTCAGTTTTTATTTTAATCTGATCCTTCCTCCGATTTGCGTTATCAGATTTTTAACAATATCAAGCAACTCATTCATCCTTTCCATCTCAATTTCTACTGTATCTGATTGCATGGATGCACTAGATAACAGGATCACTCGCTTGGAACCGGCAGACATTACTTTTTCCCCTTGTGGGAAGTTCATGATTTCCCAGCCTTGGGGGCTGATCAGTTCAGCCTCACCTCAGCGAGGACGGTTCTCTGAGTAGTTAAACCCCTATTCTGTTGCTAAAGTCACAAACACTTAGTCTTTATTCTAGTAGTCCCTTTAGGCAGACCTGGCTCCTGCCTGTTCATTTCATAACAGTATTTATTAAAGATAATATGTGAAATGTACAAACAAAAGAACACACATTTTGTGCGGAATATTGTTGTTCCATTTTCCAAGTGTATTGGACACTGTTACACATGTCCAATACAGTAATAATATAAGTGGTGATGTAATGATATGTGCAAAGTGATTTACGTGTGCAAAACCCCTATAATGCTGCCGTAAGTCTGATTTTACCAGTAGCTAAAAATGCAGCGTATGCAAGAATGGTGTTCACCTGGTGTTCTGAACCCGCTAAAATTATATTGAAATGCATTCAAATGAAGAAAAGAGCATGGAATTGGGCGGGATCTGGATAATAAGTGGGCACAAACATTATAATGCGATGTAAGGATTTTGCCTTGCACTTTACACCTCTTCTTACAAGGCAGAAGTGAGTAACTAAGAGCTGTATAAAAGCGCACACCTGCAGAGACCTGTAGGATGGCTGCTGTGGTACACTTCCTGATGCAGCGACACTTGGCTTTTGTTGAGGAGAGACATGAACACATTCGGAGGAGAAGTGCAAGACAAACAAGACCCCACATATTCAATCCCAGGGTAACTTTGTTTGGGATGTTTGGGATGTTTTGGATATACAACTACATTTAATGCATGTAATATTTCTTTATGATTATGTTATATGATATTGATAGTAGGAACATACATGAGGCAAACCTGCACATGATAGCTTAGTTTATATGTTAAAAATAGACACACTTGAACTTGGCAAGTGTATTCCTTCTCTGGTCCCATTGGAAATGCCTTCTCCTGTAATGCTAGTTTATTTCACTCCCTACTGATTGTAGCATCTGCTTTTAAAACATGTTTTATAGGTGTTCTGTAATCTATCATTGTATTGTACAAACATGGTGTATGTGTGTGATTTCTGGGTCTTGCCCATGCATGGATAGAAACTTATAGAAGAATACCTCAAAGCAAATGTAGTTTAATGTAATACAGTGTCTGGGCTATTTTAGAGTTAAAACCTAATTTTTGGAAAGGGGATAACTTTTATGTATTTTCACTTTAATGTTGTTAAGACTGCCTACCATATTATTGCCCTAGTCCCCCATAACAGGATCCTATCCTGGATGATAATAAAGTGATAACACATTGTAATAAAGTACTGTGCAGAATGTGAGAATGTTGTACTTTTCTGTGTCTTCCCAGCAAATCAAATGCCTTGGATTGCTTGAATATGCCAGCAAGACCAGGCATATGTTATTTGCTGAATTTTGTTGACAAGGCTGAAACCATCCGTGTTAATTGTCATCATTTGGCAGGAGTTTTTAATTAGCAAAAGAGTATATAGCTCACCTTGAAACAGACATATAACAGACCGTGCCTGTGACGCCGACGATAGAGAGAGTACAAGACCAGGTACAAAAGAGTGTACAGGAGAGTGTACAGGACCAGCGACATGAGAGTGTACAGGAGAGTGTACAGGACCAGGTACAGGAGAGTGTACAGGAGAGTGTACAGGACCAGGATCAGGAGAGTGTACAGGACCAGCGACATGAGAGTGTACAGGAGAGTGTACAGGACCAGGGCAGGAGAGTGTACAGGACCAGGTACAGGAGAGTGTACAGGAGAGTGTACAGGACCAGGGTCAGGAGAGTGTACAGAACCAGTTACATGAGAGTGTACCGGAGAGTGTACAGGACCAGGTACAGGAGACATTTCAAATTGGGGAGAAAACAATACAAATAATTGGCGATTCCAAATTTATAACAAAAATAAAATTGTGTATTGGGTTAGGCAGTTCTGTCTTAATTTTAAAAACGTAATAAATATATAGTGAAGTGTTACATACATGTAGTATGTAGTTTGTCTAAAAGCTTACCAGATTTATGAAAGAAGATAAACATGACAGAATTTAAATGGATAATTATTCTCTGGTATTCTCATACCACAAAATCAAATCCAGCCCTATAAACAGGAAGGAAAACTATTGTTGCCAAACCACTGGCAACAGCAGTGGCAGAGTTAGGAAGGAGTTGTCCTAACATGCTTACACGCTAGGGTTGCCACCTTTTCCACAGACCAAACCCGGACATATTTCTCAGTCAGCCTTGGTTTATCAAAACTGCAGTATACTGTAATACAGTTTAACACAATTAATCGGGTTGGTGATTCCCAGTCCTACATAAAGTATGGCTTTACCATTAACAGAATGCATTATGCTACATTTATTATTTTACTGAACTAATATGAAATCACAGAAACATCAGAATTTATAACATATTTAAAAGCACAATAATTGCAAACAGCATCCATCTACCTGTAATTGTAGGCAACTTGAAAACTGAACAGAAATCGTTATGCACATACCTTATATATTGTGAATGCAGTGCTTTTTTGCATAGTATAGTCCTTTTAGTACAGTCTCCTTAGCTTAACCGTTTAGCTGTCAATCGCTGAAGTTGATTTACAGGAAATCTACAGATTCCAGCTACAGACGCTTTGTAGAACAAAAGCTGTTTTTTTTTTTTATCCCCAAAGTTATGATGCTTATACCAAATATGTCACATACATTGTTTTAATTGTGAGTCTATTTAACGAAAGATGTTAAATGTTTATATACAAACATAGAAATACTATATATAATTCATATTAGTACTGTATTTTGTAACAAGCTATTGAAAATGTATTTTTTTTAATTGGTAATATGTACCGGTAAGTAAGTTTTCATAAAAGGAAAAAAGAAACTTGGTCAAATCACGTCAAAGTGTGCTCGCTCACCGCTGGGGAAGGCAGATTTATGCAGACTAAGTTCAAGGGTGTACCATGGGCAGTTTCGATCTTGACAGTTCTTGTTGTAAGAGGGGCAATAGTGTTAATGCTATGAGTAAGGGTGGCATTGTAGAGGGTCACTGCATCCTCAACTGAGGACGGGAGAGTACCAGTTAGAGGGGATGCAGAGACACATTCTGAGAGTTTCAGAGGATTCACCAGATTATTGAGATTGAAGGAGACAACAGTATCATTAGCGGAGGAAGGTGCAGGGAGATTAATATTAGTAGTGATTAAGAAATGGTTAGAGAGAGAGAGAGAGAGAGAGAGAGAGAGAGAGAGAGACATCAAGGCCCATGGTGATGAGCAGATCCATGGTGTGTCCTCGGGTGTGAGTGGGGACATTGACAGATTGAGAAAGTCCAAGACAGTCCAGGAGTGTTGAAGTCGGTCACTAGAGGGGAGGAAGGCAAGTCAACATGGATGTTGAAATCACCTAGGAGTAGGATTTTGTCAGTTGAAGTGCAGACAAGGGAGAGGAATTCTGAAAACTTGGCAATAAAAGCAGAGTTAATCTTAGGTGGATGGTAGATAACAGCAAGGGTGAGGATCATGGGAGAGAGAAGCTTGATGACAAGATGCTCAAATGAAGAAAAGGCTGACAAAGAAAGAACTGAGGAAGCAAGCACAGAATTTTCAATAACAGCAGTGTCCCCACCTCGGGCCAGTGAAGCAAGGTTTGTCAAAGAGGGAATAGCCCTTTGGGGTAGCTAGATGTAGCGAGTGCATGTCGTTTACAGTGCCAGGTTTCACCAAATTGGCAACACCGTTGCTGCTGCTCAGAGTGTATTTGCAGTACTGTAATTCACAAATAATTGTAATAACTCAAACTCATAATAAAATATGCATCTAAAATTACTCCAGGGACAACATCTGCTGGATTGTAATAATAGCACAGCATTCACAGCAAGTTCGATTTCAGCTGCAATAACACCATTCATTGCTGTTGGTTGTGTAGGCAACACGGGGATCGGAAAGAGTTACGTGAAGTTTAAAATAAAGCACAATAAAATATAAAATAAACCAAAGCAAAAAATGTATTTATTGACATTGTTATTTAATATAGACTATCAATAATTACTTTTTTTTTGTTTCTTTTTTTTAAGTAATTAAATGCCTGCAAATGTTTGAAGAAGCAGTCTGACCCTAACCCTAACCCTAACCCTAACCCTAACCCTAACCCTCGTAACAAAATTCCCGGAGCAGGGATGAAACCAATTTCCCGTCTGTGTGACTGACAAAGAATTCCCCTTGTGCTTTTTATGTTGGATAAATGGTATTTTTCAGTAAAAAAAAAAAATAACAGTAACCTGCCCCAGAAGTTGAAGTTTAACTTCACAGCTGACACGGTCTCTGTGACGCTTTAGCCCAATCCAGACTGTTTAAATGAATGAAGACACACTTTGATCATGCGAGCACAGTTACTGAAAAGTAAACAAAGCCAGAAATAAAGATGTTTATTTGCTACACCTCCTGTCAGCCAATCCTCTCTGTCATACCAACCACTATGAAATGACTTGTTATTATTATCAATTTCAATTTTTGGTTGTGGCCTCCCTTCAAACTGTAGCTTAAGTTTTTCAGTATAATGTAGCGTGGCAAACAGAGTAATAATCCATCAACCAACTGCGTTATCCTCCATTTTGCATTTAATGCTTGCACAAGACAAGCACCGAAATAAAACAATAACAAAATATGTAGTGTTTTTTACCTCTAAAGCGGTGCGAAATGAAATGCAATTTCAAGCAACACTCAGTAGTGCTTCAGCAGGGGGTGGGAGGATGTTGGTGGTTCCTCCAATTAAAATCTGTGCTCAGATCATGCAACCTTCTTCTACTGCTACTATTGTGTTTAATAGGAGATAGGAGTTTTATGACAGCCTCCCCTCATAAAAAAGTAAACGCTCCTCAAGGACCATAACACCATCTGCCACTGCTAGTGCTCTAAGGGCTTCTCTTAGCAGCCAGAATTGTTGTTAATTTAGCAATGTTGAATCTAGGGTTTAGGTTAAAATGTATTTTTTCTTAAATTATAGACAATAATTGTAGTTTTTTTTTTTTTTTTTTTTTTTTTTTTATTGAACATTATTATATTATAATGCTATATATATATATTTTTTTTTTTCTTTTTTCTTTGAAAAGTTGAAGAGACTCTGCCTTCTGTGACTCCTCTAAGGAGCCTCCACTGCTACATATTGTATGCATATTTGCATTAACATGTTTTCATTAAACCGTGCTTCTGTTTATGAAAACAAGCACTGACATTTTAAAATGTTAGATAGATTTTGTCACAGACTTTTCTCTGGGTTGTTTTCTGTTGGTACATGTTTGAATTAAAAATGTGTTTCCTAATGTGAGTGTTGCCCTAAAGCAAGCACATTTTTTCTATGCATTAACTGAAACAGAGGGCTTGGCACTTCCTCTTTCTGGTGTTTTCTGAGTAACTCAGTAAGTGAACTGTAACCACCATAAATTAATTTTTTGTCTCAGTTAGTGATATTTGACTTTTGGTTGAGAATAAAAGGGTCTCTAATGTTAGCACACGTTTCCTTTCCAGCACACAAGAAACACACTGGAGCGTGAATGACAAATGGCACAGCAAGACAGCACCACAGCTCACACATTTACAATAAAATAGCCTACAATTAATTGTTCAATGGCCAAAAACATGTTTTTATTTGTTAATGTACTCCCTTAGTTTGCAAATACCTGGACAATTCATTCACGTACAATAATAATGCGTCTGAAAAATGGCAATTCTCATCACTAAATCCGAGAGACACATTGCATGTTTATTTTAATGACACTAATGCATTTGTGTGATTAAAACAGCTTTCCTGCTATGGGCCTCATTCACTAGACAGCGGTAAATGACTGGAATTATCGTGTGGCACCGCGCGCAAAAACGAACCCGCGGTAGCTCTATTCACTAAGCTAATTATATGCACAAATTTACCCACAGTACTAAAGTGTCTCTCTCTCTCTCTCTCTCTCTCTCTCTCTCTCTCTCTCTCTCTCT